>NC_083328.1:46934253-47276014 GCF_963455315.2 Globicephala melas | reverse complement strand
TGTTTTTGGTTTGTTTGGGGGGTTGGGTGTTTTGGTTTTTTTTTTAATCTTTGGAGAGCTGAACAAATGGAGAAGGAGAAAGGCAAGAGAAAAGAAAAGAAAAGCAAAACCCAGGATCTCCCAGGATGAAAGTCTCTTTGGAACCTCTAGAATAACTGTCCCTGTTATTAACGTAACAAAGGTGGGATCTTCACAAACAGTAGATTGGAGAGACCCACACCATTGATGCTCCTGACCCCACAGAGCCTTCCAATCCCCCCTCAGGGATGGCTGGGTCCTGCCCAGACAAGACCAGGAAGAGATTTCCAAAGATCTCATGACTTAAAGTCACATGACCAGGACTCTTCCAGTCAAAAGAGAGCAAGGTGTCCTATGCTGATTGGCTGTGGAGGGTAGAATTTTCTGAGAGGAACATTTCAAGTCCCCTTTCCTGGGGACTCTGAGTCAGGAAGAAGCCTGCCTCTGAGCCACTGTTGAGTGCTCCCTCCTACTATTACAGTATATTATAAAGAGAAAAAAAAAGGAGGGCAGTGATCCAGTGCTAGAAATATAAAGCCTGGTTCACCACTCACCAGCAGCAAAGGTAAGAAGCTAAAGCTTGAGATAAAACTGCAGACTCACTGTTTCCTTTTCACTGCTTTTTCTACACTGCACAGCCCAGTCACCTTCCTGACTGCTCCTCTCCCATCCCCTCTGCCACCCAGTTGGCCATCTTGCAGCCAATTGCCATTTTTGTAGCCAATCTTTTGTTAAAGATGCTTTTCGTACACAATTACAATTAAGCATGCATTCAGAAAAAAATGCACACATATCATAAGTGCACAGCTCAGTGAATTTTCACAAAGTGAACAACCACGTGTAACCAACACCCATGAAAAAAGTCAAGAAATGGAGCATAAGGCTCATGAGAGGCTTTCGGGGATGATAGAAATGTTCTAAGTGTTGACTATGGTGATGGCTACACAACCGTATGCATTTGTCAAAACTCACTGAATTGTGCACTAAAGAAAATTGAATTTCATTGTATGTAAATATTACCCCAATATAAAGTAAATAAATAAAACATTACCAGCACTCTGTCCCCTTCCAGTCAGTACCCACTTCCCACCAAAAGTAATAAGTATCACAACTTCTGCACTAGATTAATTTTGCCTAATTTTGAACTTCAAGTCAGTGGAATCACACAGCATGTGCTCCTTGAGATCTGTCACCTTTTGCTCCACATCATATCGTGAGATTTTCCCACGTTGCTCCTTACAGCTATAGGTCCTGCCTGCCCATCGCTGCCAAGTATGGCCCATGTCTATTTAACCGTTCTACCATGGATGGGCATGTGGGCAGTTGCTGGCTTGGAGCTTTTACAAATAGTGCTGCTATGAACAGTCCAGGGTGTGTCTTTGGGGCTCATACACACAACATTTCTATTGGAAGTGAAATTGGTAGGTCAGAGGACATGCTCAGTCTAGCAGATACTGCCCCCAGGGTTTTCCAAAGTGGTTACATTGGTTGACACTCTATCCAGGAGTGTTTGAAGGTTCTGATTCTTGGATCAATCCTGGTTCTACCCCTTTCACTAAGTCTTCCCTGACTGTTCTGTTCTTTGATCTTTTTATTCTTATATTTAAGTCAACACATGTGTACTGAACACTAAGTAAGTGTGTGCCAGTCACTGTTTACATGCTGGGTACCTACAGGATATACAAAAAAAAGGTGGACAGGAACCCTGTCCCGTGGGGGTGACTAACTCAGATGACTATAATACATTGTGAGAGGTGCTATGGGAACAGATGAGGACACGATTAACCAGGGCAATTGTAACTAACAAGCCTGAGTTGCCACATTTTATTTAGGAAAACAAGTCTGATAATACTAAGTGTTGGCAAGAGGGTGTGAAAACAGAAACTCTTTATCACCTCTGCTTGTGGTGATGTAAACTGGAGAATAATTTGACTATACCTAGTAGAGTTGAAGCTGAAATGTAGCAAAATTCACTAATTTCCCTCCTGAGGGTCTTTTTTCTATTATCAAAAATAAGAGGGACTTCCCTGGTGGCACAGTGGTTAAGAATCCACCTGCCAATGCAGGGGACATGGGTTCGAGCCCTGGTCCAGGAAGATCCCACATGCTGTGGTGCAACTAAGCCTGTGTGCCACAACTACTGAGCCTACGCTCTAAGGCCCAGGAACCACAACTACTGAGACCGTGTGCCACAACTACTGAAGCCCACATGCCTAGAGCCCATGCTCTGCAACAAGAGAAGCCACAGCAATGAGAAGCCCATGCACCGCAATGAAGAGTAGCCCCCACTCACCACAACTAGCGAAAGCCCTCACGCAGCACCGAAGACCCAATGCAACCAAAAATAATAATAAATTTTTTAAAAAATTAGAAATAAGTAAAATTGTTCACCAACAGAGGAATGAACAAACACACCATGTTACATTCATAGGATAGAATACCATCCAGCTATTAAATGATCCAGAGCTAGGCATAGGCTCACAGATGTGTCACAAAAATATAATGTGTATAAAAGAAAATTGCAAATGGATATGAAAGTATTATACAGTCTTCAACCATTTAAAAATTCACAAAACAATACTGTATTATGACTGGACACTGACATAGGGAATTAAAGTTTTAATTATGCATGGGAGGATTAACAGCCAACCTCAAGATAACAGTTACCTCTGGGTATGGCTGACAGTGAGTGGGTGGGGAAGCAGAGAAACTTTACAGATAATATTTTATTTCTTTTTTTAAAAAGAGACCTAATATAAAACTATATATATAACATAAAACTTGTATATGTACATATGGCAAAATGTTAATATTGGTTAAATCTGAGTATTGGGTAAAGTTCAACTGTTACATTATTTTCTGTATATGTGACATATTTAAAACTAATTACTGAGATTGGTTCAAGACGGCGGAGTAGAAGGACGTGCTCTCACTCCCTCTTACGAGAGCACCGGAATCACAACTAACTACTGAACAATCATCGACAGGAAGACACTGGAACTCACCAAAAAAGATACCCCACATCCAAAGACAAAGGAGAAGCCACAATGAGACGATGGGGGTGGGGCACAATCACAATAAAATCAAATCCCATAACTGCTGTGTGGGTGACTCACAAATTGGACAAAACTTATACCACAGAAGTCCACCCACTGGAGTGAAGGTTCTGAGTGCCACATCAGGCTTCCCAACCTGGGGGTCTGGCAATGGGAGGAGGAATTCCTAGACAATCAGACTTCGAAGACTAGCGGGATTTGATTGCAGGACTTTGACAGGACAGAGGGAAACAAACTCCACTCCTGCAGGACACACACAAAGTAGTGTGTGCCTCGGGATCCAGGGGAAGGAGCAGTGACCCCATAGGAGACTGAAGCAGACCTACCTGCTAGTGTTGGAGGGTATCCTGCAGAGCTGGGGGTGGCTGTGTCTCATGGTGAGGACAAGGACACAGGCAGCAGAAGTTCTGGGAAGTACTCCTTGGCATGAGCCCTCCCAGAGTCTGCCATTAGCCCCACCAAAGAGCCCATGTAGGGTCCAGCATTGGGTTGCCTCAGGCCAAACACCAACAGGAAGGGAACCCAACCACACACATCAGCAGACAAGTGGATTAAAGTTTACTGAGCTTTGCCCACAAGAGCAACAGCCAGCTCTACCCACCACCAGTCCCTTCCATCAGGAAAATTTCACAAGCCTCTTAGATAGCCACATCTACCAGAGGCAGACAGCAGAAGCAAGAAGAACTACAATCCTGCAGCCTGTGGAACAAAAAACACATTCACAGAAAGACAGACAAAATGAAAGGCAGAGGACTCTGTACCAGATGAAGGAAAAAGTTAAAACCCCAGAAAAACAACTAAATGAAGTGGAGATAGGCAACCTTCCAGAAAAAGAATTCAGAATAATGATAGTGAAGATGATCCAGGACCTCGGAAAAAGAATGGAGGCAAAGATCGAGAAGATGCAAGAAATGTTTAACAAAGATCTAGAAGAATTAAAGAACAAACAAACAGAGATGAACAATACAATAACTGAAATGAAAACTACACTAGAAGGAATCAATAGCACAATAACTGAGGTAGAAGAACGGATAAGTGACCTGGAAGACAGAATGGTAGACTTCACTGCTGCGAAACAGAATAAAGAAAAAAGAATGAAAAGAAATGAAGACAGCCTAAGAGGCCTCTGGGACAACATGAAACGCAACAACATTCGCATTATCGGGGTCCCAGAAGGAGAAGAGAGAGAGAAAGGACCTGAGAAAATATTCGAAGAGATTATAGTTGAAAACTTCCCTAACATGGGAAAGGAAATAGTTATCCAAGTCCAGGAAGCGCAGAGAGTCCCATATAGGATAAACCAAAGAAAAAACATAACGAGGCACATAGTAATCAAAATGGCAAAAATTACAGACAAAGAAAAATTATTGAAAGCAACAAGGGAAAAACGACAAATAACATACAATGAAACTCCCATAACGTTAACAGCTGATTTATCAGAAAAAGCTCTACAAGCCAGAAGGGAGAGGCATGACATATTTAAAATGATGAAAGGGAAGAACGTACAATCAAGATTACTCTAACCGGCAAGGATCTCATTCAGATTCAATGGAGAAATCAAAAGCTTTACAGACAAGCAAAAGCAAAGAGAATTCAGCACCACCAAACCAGCTCCACAACAAATGCTAAAGGAACTTCTCTAAGTGGGAAACACAAGAGAAGAAAAAGACTTACAAAAACAAACCCAAAACAATTAAGAAAATGGTCATAGGAACATACATATAGATAATTACCTTAAACATGAATGGATTAAATGTTCCAAAAAAACTATACAGGCTCACAGAATGGATACAAAAATAAGACCCCTATATATGCTGACAACAAGAGAACCACTTTAGACCTAGGGACACCTACAGACTGAAAGTGAGGGGTTGGAAAAAGATATTCCATGCAAATGGAAATCAAAAGAAAGCTGGAGGAGCAATACTCATATCAGATAAAATAAGCTTTAAAATAAAGAATGTTACAAGAGACAAGGAAGGAAACTACATAATGATCAAGGGATCAATCCAATAAGAAGATATAACAATTATAAATATATATGCACCCAACATAGGAGCACCTCAATACATATGGCAACTGCTAACAGCTATAAAAGAGGAAATTGACAGCAACACGATCCTAGTGGGGGACTTTCACACCTCACTTACACCAATGGACACATCATCTAAACAGAAAATTAATAAGGAAACAGAAGTTTTAAATGACACAATAGACCAGATACATTTAATTGATATTTGTAGGACATTCCATCCAAAAACAGCAGATTACACTTTCTTCTCAAGTGCGCACAAAACATTCTCCAGGATAGATCACATCTTGGGTCACAAATCAAACATCAGCATATTTAAGAAAATTGAAATCATATCAAGCATCTTTTCTGACCACAACGCTATGAGACCAGAAATGAATTACAGGGAAAAAAACGTAAAAAACACAAATAGATGGAGGCTAAACAATACGTTACTAAATAAACAAGAGATCACTGAAGAAATCAAAGAGGAAATCAAAAAATACCTAGAGACAAATGAAAATGAAAACACGACAATCCAAAACCTATGGGATGCAGCAAAAGCAGTTATAAGGGGGAAGTTTATAGTAATACAAGCCTACCTCAAGAAACAAGAAAAATCTCAAATAAACAATCTAACCTTACATGTAACAGAACCTGAGAAAGAAGAACAAACAAACCCCAACGTTAGTAGAAGGAAACAAATCATAAAGATCAGAGCAGAAATAAATGAAATAGAAACAAAGAAAACAGTTGTAAAGGTCAATAAAACTAAAAGCTGGTTCCCTGAGAAGACAACAAAATGGATAAACCTTTAGCCAGCCTCATCAAGAAAAAGAGGGAAAGGACTCAAATCAATAAAATTACAAATGAAAAAGAAGTTACGATGGACACCGCAGAAGCACAAAGCATAATAAGAGACTACTACAGGGAATTCTATGCCAATAAAATGGACAACCTGGAAGAAAGGGACAAATTCTTAGAAAGGTATGACCTTCCAAGACTGAACCAGGAAGAAATCGAAAATATGAACAGACCAATCACAAGTAATGAAATTGAAACAGTGATTAAAAACTTCCAACAAACAAAAGTCCATGACCCGATGGCTTCACAGGTGAATTCTATCAAACATTTAGAGAAGAGCTAACACCCATCCTTCTCAAACTCTTCCAAAAATTGCAGAGGAAGGAACACTCCCAAACTCATTCAATGAGGCCACCATCACCCTGACACGAAAACCAGACAAAGATACTACAAAAAAAGAAAACTACAGACCAATATCA
Organism: Globicephala melas; assembly: GCF_963455315.2. Lineage (NCBI taxonomy): Eukaryota > Metazoa > Chordata > Mammalia > Artiodactyla > Delphinidae > Globicephala > Globicephala melas. Next base: position 47,269,646 of record NC_083328.1, on the reverse strand, counting down.
CTGATGAATATAGATGGAAAAATCCTCAACAAAATACTAGCAAACAGAATCCAGCAACACATTAAAAGGATCATAGACCATGATCGAGTGGGATTTATCCCAGGGATGCAAGGATTCTTCAATATATGCAAATCAATCAATGTGATACACCATATTAACAAGTTGAAGAAGAAAAAACATATGATCATCTCAATAGATGCAGAAAAAGATTTTGACAAAATTCAACATCCATTTATGATAAAAAAAAACTCTTCAGAAAGGGGGCATAGAGGGAACTTACCTCAACATAACAAAGGCCATATATGACACACCCAGAGCAAACATCATTCTCAATGGTGAAAAACTGGAACCATTTCCTCTAAGACCAGGACCAAGACAAGGATGTCCACTCTTGCCACTATTATTCAACCTAGTGTTGGAAGTCCTATCCATGGCAATCAGAGAAGAAAAAGAAATAAAAGGAATACAAACTGGAAAAGAAGTAAAACTGTCATTGTTTGCAGATGACATGATACTATACATAGAGAATCCTAAAGATGCCACTAGAAAACTACTAGAACTAATCAATGAATTTGGTAAAGTTGCAAGATACAAAATTAATGCACAGAAATCTCTTGCATTCTTATGCACTAAGATGAAAAATCTGGATACAAAATTAATGCACAGAAATCTCTTACATTCTTATGCACTAATGATGAAAAATCTGAAAGAGAAATTAAGGAAACACTCCCATTTACCATTGAAACAAAAAGAATAAAATACCTAGAAATAAACCTACCTAAGGAGACAAAAGACCTGTATGCAGAAAGCTATACGACACTAATGAAAGAAATTAAAGATGCATAAACAGATGGAGAGATATGCCATGTACTTGGACTGGAAGAATCAATATTGTGAAAATGACTATACTATCTAAAGGAATCTACAGATTCAATGCAATCCCTATCAAATCACCAATGGCATTTTTTACAGAACTAAAACAAAAAAATCTTAAAATCTGTATGGAGACACAAAAGACCCCGAATAGCCAAAGCAGTCTTGAGGGGAAAAACCAGAGCTGGAGGAATCAGACTCCCTGACTTCAGACTATACTATAAAGCTACAGTAATCAAGACAATATGGAACTGGCACAAAAACGGAAATATAGATCAATGGAACAAGATGGAAAGCCCAGAGATAAACGCACGCACCTATGGTCAACTAATCTATGACAAAGGAGGCAAGGATATACAATGGAGAAAAGACAGTCTCTTCAATAAGTGGTGCTGGGAAAACTGGAAAAGCTACATGTAAAAGAATGAAATTAGAATACTCCCTAACACCATACACAAAAATAAACTCAAAATGGATTAGAGACCTAAATGTAAGACCAGACACTGTAAAACTCTTAGAGGAAAACATAGGAAGCACACTCTTTGACATAAATCACAGCAAGATCTTTTTTGATCCACCTACTAGAGTAATGCAAATCAAAACAAAAATAAACAAATGGGACCTAATGAAACTTAAAAGTTTTTGCACAGCAAAGGAAACTACAAACAAGTCGAGAAGCCAACCCTCAGAATGGGAGAAAATATTTGCAAACGAATCAACAGACAAAGGATTAATCTCCAAAATATATAAACAGCTCATGCAGCTCAATATTAAAGAAACAAACAACCCAGTCCAAAAGTGGGCAGAAGACCTAAATAGACATTTCTCCAAAGAAGACATACAGATGGCCAAGAAGCACATGAAAAGCTGTTCAACATCACTGATTATTAGGGAAATGCAAATCAAAACTACAATGAGGTATCACCTCACACCAGTTAGAATGGACATCATCAGAAAATCTACAAACAACAAATGCTGGAGAGGGTGTGGAGAAAAGGGAACCCTCTTGCACTGTTGGTGGGAATGTAAATTGATACAGCCACTATAGAGAACAGCATGGAGGTTCCTTAAAAAACTAAAAATAGAATTACCATATGACCCAGAAATCCTACTACTGGACATATACCCACAGAAAATCATAATTCCAAAAGACACATGCACCCCAATGTTCACTTCAGCGCTATTTACAATAGCCAAGTCATGGAAGCAACCTAAATGCCCACTGACAGATGAATGGATAAAGAAGATGTGGCACATATATACAATGGAATATTACTCAGCCATAAAAAGAAATGAAATTGGGTCATTTGCAGAGATGCGGATGGATCTAGAGACTGTCATACAGAGTGAAGTAAGTCAGAAAGAGAAAAACAAATATCATATACTAATGCATATATGTGGAACCTAGAAAAATGGTATAGATGAACCGGTTTGCAGGGCAGAAATTGAGACACAGATGTAGAGGACAAACCTATGGACACCAAGGGGGAAAAGTGGCGGGGTGGTGCTGGTGGGATGAAGTGGGAGATTGGGATTGACATATATACACTAATATGTATAAAATGGATAACTAATAAGAACCTGCTGTATAAAAACATAATAAAATAAAATTCAAAGAAAAAAAATTACTAAAGAGGAGCAAAAACCTGAGAAGGAAAACTAAATGAAGTGGTGAGGTTAGAAGACTTCCTACAAGTTCATGACTCTAACATCCCTTGGCATCTGTGGTGTACACACGTAGCAGGAGGTGGCCAGCTGTGCGGGTTGACGGCAATGATGCTGAGGCTGGGACGCTGCATTCACCTGCTCTCACTTTCCTTCCTCTGCCGACTTTTCCCTTCTTCTCTCACCCGTGCATTCTGGGGTAAACAGAGCCCTGCACTGGGAACCTGGTCCCAAATCCAGCATTTTCTGGATGGAGGCCTCGAGCCTGTCCCGCCTTGTTGAGCCCCCTTTCCACTCCCCCTGCTGTCCTGCTCCAGGAGGAGCCTGGAGACAATAAAATCGCCAACGCTGGAGCCATGGGCTCCCACCTGAGCCTGAAACGCCTGGTTACTGAGCATCTCTTTCGTGTTGGATACCGGAGTGGGAAATCACCTCCACCACCTTTTACAAATGTCACAGATGAGGATCCTGAGGACCCTGGAGAGATGCACCCTCAATCTCACACGTAGATCCATATTTAAACCTAGGTGTGTGGCTCCAAAGCCATCTTTCTTCTCACCATTTGGGCTTCAGACTTGGAGATGGTATCTCTGCCCCATCCTGCCTGCACCAGACAAACCTCTGGCTGGAGTGTGAGCCAGTGAGATTTGATTCTCATTGGAGCAACTTTCAAGTTCAAGCAGAGGCCCCTGGCCCCCATGGTCCTTCCTGCCGCCCATCCCACAGGTCACCGTGGCCTCAGCACTCAAGTCTGCCCACAGATTTCTCCCACAGGCTGCTCCCCTGAAAATCAAACTGCAGAAAGGCAAACAGGGTAAGAACTAGACTATGGGCACCTTCTGGCTTCTGCTGGGTGAACCAGACATGAGCCCCGCACAGCAGGTGTTCCTGCTTCTAGTCAGAAACGGGAAGTTATAGGAATACCAGGCACTGCCAGTCCACATCATGTCGGGGTCTCCCAGAGGCCAAGGGCTGAGGACTGAGCCTCACTTAATCCTAACAGGGAACAGTCCCTCGGAGAGTGGGAGAGGAGAAATGGACAAGGCACAGAGTAGAGAAGAGAGAACTAAAGGGGAAAAAAAGTTGAAACATGCCTTGAAAAAAACATCCCACATTCTAGCTCATCTATTTGTCAAAGAAAAAAAAAAAAGAGGGATGTTTTTCAGAGTTCTAAGCATGCCATAATGCCTGAAGATATGAAGGGGTTAAGTGTTATCTACAGGAAACTGATCACCACAAGTTAACCCCCTCCCTACCACACACGTGCACGTGTGCACGCGCTCACACACACACACACACACACACACACAGATGTGAGAGAGGCCCACAAGGGCATCAAGGCCTGTGGTCCCCTGGCCTGTGGCCCCAGCAGGGCGCCTGGCACAGGCCTGGTTGGAGTCGGCTGAGAGGAAGGGGCTCTCTGACCAGCATTGTTCACATGGAGGTGGTTCAGGGCTCTTCCAGTGAAAGCACTGGCTGTTCTAAAAACCCCACCTAAGGATTGGGGGCTAGAAAATCTGCCCAGCCTGCTGTGAGGAGGTGACCCAAGTCCCCAAAGTCAGAGGCTGGTGGGGTAGCAGTAGGTGGCGCTGCAGGGAAAGGGCCCAGGGCTCCCCTTCCCGTGGGAAGTGACCCATACTTGGACCACTAGCCCCACTAATCCGGTCCTGCAGTGAGAGCCCTCACCCCACTCACCCACACCACTGCTGAGGGGCTCAGGGGCCCTTGAAAGCACAGTTGTCTTTTTTCTAGGAGCGAAGACAAATCCTTGGAAAGGATGATAGAGCAAAACTACTTTCCAAATTCCCAAGAGAGTTCAGACTTCACTAGCAGAGTTGTGTGTGGTACACTGGCTTTGTGTTTAAGGAGGTGTTTTAACCCTAAAAGCATTGGCATCATCCTGTGTCTGCAAACCCTAAGGCAGAACTTAGAGACAGATGGTACCAGTCGGGGCTCAAGGCTGAAAACGAGAACTTAACTCTGTTAATTTAAACAGAATGAAAGCATATTGGACAGATACTACGTAGCTTTAGAAAGATTCAAATGAATAAAATCACATCACATGTTAATGAAGAGGGAAGCTATATCATTCAGGATTAGGTTTAGCTCATTAGGTTAGAGAGAAACAAGGTAATCATGGCTTAAATAAGATAGAATTTTATTCCTCTCTTGTGAAAAATACATCTGGAGGAAAATAGTCCCAGGTAGGTGTGGGGTCCAGGGTCCCTCAATCTCACTGTTTTACATTTCTATGCCAGCAGTCTCACTTCATGGTCTAAGATGATGCCCCAAGCTCCAGCCATCACGTCCATATTCCTGTCAGCAAAAAAGAGGAAGAAGTAAAACAGGACTTCCCGGAAGTTGCAGACACCATTTCTCTTTGCATCCCATTGACCAGAACTTAGTCATCCAGCCACACCTACTTGCAAGAGACAATGGGGAATAAATACCACCTTCATGTGTGGCAGCCATGTGCCCCAGCTAATGCACAGGGATTCTATGATGAATAAAGAAGATGCTGAAGAGAAAATTAGCAGTTTCTGCCACAGGGGCATTAACCATATGAACCCTGAAGGTGACAATTGTAGGTAAAGGGTCCCTCTGCTGCACACCACCAGGAACTGGGCTTCTCTCTGGGGAAGTGATGATGGCTGCTTGCAAGGAGAGAAACGCTCTGTTCCAGGAAGTTCCAGAACCCTGGCCCACAGCACCTAAAGCCCTCAATAATGTTGCAGCGTAAACGTGATGCTTGTCTCTTGGCCCAGACCTGGTGTCTTGAAGCCTAAGTTAAACACAGGGACCTACCACGTTCCAGTCCCCATTCAAACCCCAACACCGAGCCCGGGGCCTGGTTGGCTCTCAAAGAAATGTTTGTGAAGCCGATGAATAAATCGCTACATTCAACTGCCTCCCACATAAAAATGTGACTATTTTTCATATGTATGTAAATATTTTAAAATATTCTTGAATTCATAAATTCATAACTTTTTTACCCATGTGTGTTTTCTTAGTGAATTTCTAAGTGTGTGTGTGTTGGGGGGTAGGGGGGTGTGAGCAGGCAGCAGAGTCAGATTCTTGGACCTGACTGCCTGAGTTTGAATCCTTAATCTGCTGCCCCACTATCTGTCTGACTTTGAGTAAGATATTTAACTTCTCTGTGCCTTAGTTTCCCAGTTTATCAAATATGATTAGCAAATGGAACTGTTGGCAAATGCTAATAGCAAATGCTCATTGGGTTGCCATGAAGGTTTAATGAGTTAATATTTATATTATGTAAACTGTGTGTGTGTGTGTGTGTATATGTGTGTCACTTAAAACAGTGATCAGCACAGATGGTTAAGTAAAATAAAATATTAAAAGTGCAAATCCTCTTGTGCAAAGTCTCATTTTTTAATGTCATAAAGAGATTCTCCTCTGAACAAAGCTAAAAAGCTGTGATCCAGCCTAGAAGATTTTCAACCTGGTAGGTTTTAGGTTCAAGCATTTCTTAAAATTGCCCGACTCCTAAGAACAATTTACTTCATCATCATCAAAGATGGTTTCTGTTGCCTCTCCTGGGTGACCAGCTCTAGGTTAAAGAGTCACAGATGGGCCTCCCTGGTGGCACAGTGGTTGGGAGTCCGCCTGCCGATGCAGGGGACACGGGTTCATGCCCGGTCGGGGAAGATCCCACACGCCGCGGAGCGGCTGGGCCCGTGAGCCATGGCCGCTGAGCATGCGCATCCGGAGCCTGTGCTCCGCAACGGGAGAGGCCGCAACGGTGAGAGGCCCGCATACCGCAAAAAAAAGAGTCACAGAGAAGACACTCACCTCCACACCCCTCACAGCCTGTTGTCTCGGCTGATGAACCCAGTGCAGGGACTGATGGTATTTCTCTCTCCAAACCCTCCACCTGCCAACTCACTCTCTCCACAGCATCCCAGCAGCTGACCATGTTGCACACAGAGACCAATTCCCTTTGATGCCCAGGACCAGACGAGGTCCATATGAGGCTCTCGAATAAAGCTTTTGCTTTGTTTCTAGACAACTTAAGAGGAATTAAAGGAGAAGAAGTGCTCTATTTTCTCAGCCTCCTTTTCGTGCTCAAACAGAAAGAAAAACCCAAGACCCAGGAAGGAACCCACTGAGACAGAGAGAGACATACTTTGAGAAAGAGACAGGAGCCCAGGACAAGGAATGGCTTCAGAGCTTAGATTACTGCCTAAAAGATGATGGGGGTGGGGCTGGAGACGTGATCTTTATCTAATCAGACAGTCTACCCAGGAAGTCCCTGAGATCAAAGCCAGGGGGCTTTTTATTTAGCCCTGTGTCAACTTAAAAACAGTTCTGGCAAAGCCACAGATCTGGACAAGCTCACACCTCGCCCTACCCCCATCGCCCTGACCTGTCTCTCCACATCTGAACCCTCTTAACATTCCACTTGGAATAAAACCCTGGGATGAAAAGAGTCCCAGGGATTACTGTAGGAAGAGACAACATTTGATAAAGCCAGGGCAGAAAGACGCTTAGCGAAGCCACAGTCCTTCCTGGCTCCTCGGAACAACTAGGTGTACACTCTGGGAAAAGGCGGCACCATTTCATTTCTCTGCATAGATTCCCTGCCACCCACCATCAAAGTCCTCAAAGGTACATGGCTACTTGTCACAAGCATTTTCCCCCACCTGCCAGACGTTGTGTCAGGACAACTCTGAGGAAAAGCAGGCACTAAGGGGGAGCAATTGGACTGTGACATGGGAAGCACAGCTATGGTCCCCAAATCTTCCTTGGTCAAAAGGAGGAGGGGATGGGCATGGTCGAGGGGAGGTGTATTCACATAAAGCAGGAGACACACTAAGACTTGCCTGCTGAAAAGGTAGGTGCTGAGGAGACTGGGGACTGGTCCAAAGGGAATGGGGTCACTTCTCAGAAATACAGTGGCTCAAACAGGACAGGAAAGTTGGAATCACACTACAAAGGTAGAAAGAGCTTATTATTCTTATACACGCTGTGGACTGCTCCTAAAGTTGATTATTAAAATAAATATTTTAGAGGAGAATTTAACATTCATCTTGAGAGAAAACCTTGTTCTTCAACCACAGTAGCGTGAAATGGAGGCTTCCTCATAAAAGAGTGGAAAAACCTTTTTCTGTCCCCTCCTCTGGACAAAATTTATTTTTTAATAGCCAACTTGATGAGAAATGCATTATTTCTTGTGAGCCTTTCTGGGTTTCTATGTGGTCAGCTCATCACTTTTAGGATGAGTTTTTCTCTAAGCAATGTCTTCTGTTTCTTCCTTCTAATAAGGACCACAATTTGCACTGAAGAGGAATTATCGTTTTAAGCTAAGAAACATGTGAAGTAATTGACTGATGTTCTGTAGGAAAACAGTGCAACTTTCAAGCACCATCTCTAGGATCTGGCTGTGAAATCAGCTTTAAAATCACTCCCAAAGCTTGTGTAACACTTTACAAAGCATGTACCCATGGGCCATCTCTGACTTCCACGGCCCCAACTCACAGGTAAGGAGATGAAAGGTGAGAGCGATTAAGTGACTGGATTAAAAATACACTGGGCATTGTAGGGATCAATTGCCTCGCTCTCTGTGAAATGTAAGTAAATGTGAGGTATGTTTGTAAAATATAACTTCTAACTTCAGGACTTATGAAGACTTAAAATGATGGGCAGGACCCAAAGTTGTGAAAAGAGGGTCTTGTCTACATTTTTTGCAGGAGCATAGTATTTAGACTCACATCCTCAGTTCTCTCTGAAGACTAGTGTGTTTTCATCATGACTGGATGAGAGCCTTTTGGAAGAAAGTAAACTAAGTTTCAATTGGCTTTAGTTATGTATTTCAAATCATCAGAAAGTGTGAGCTGCCACAAATAGAAAGGGCTGGATGTTGGAGGTCAAAGAGATATCTACAAGATGTCTTTCCATTTTCTTCAATTTTCCAGGCACTGATCTCTTGTCTGGTGCCAAGTCAGGTGGCGGAAATGGCATCCAACACCTCTGCAGAAGACACCTCCTAAACACATATATACATATGTTAGTTAATAGATAATTTAAAGCCGGAAGCACCCTTAGAAATCACCTAGTTTAAATTTCCTATTTTCCAGATGAGAAAACTAAAGTACAAGGGCAGGGGGTGGCCAAGAATCCTGCTCATGGAGCTGAAGAAAACGCAAGGACTCCTAGCTCTGATGATCAGAGTTAACACCATTTGGTCAGATGATACTTTGTTTTTTTCCACTGCTTCTTCTCTTGGTGGTCAGCTATTTCTTTCTTGCTACTCCAAAGAAATAAATCGGAATGTTTCTCTTTGTTTTATACCAGGGTTCCAGCCTGAGAGCGGCTAGAGGCGAGGAAGAGAGAGACACTCCATCCAAGTGACCACCAGGGGGTGCGCACAGGACAGCCCCGCCACTGGGGGGGTGACCCTAGAGAGTCTCCCTTCTCATGGGAAACACATGTGATACCACAACTGAGACTATTATCTTTTGTTCTTAGCGAGGGGTTAGAGGTCTCAGGTCCCTTCTGAAAAGCAAGGTTGCACATCTGTACTGGGAACGCAAATCTGCAACATATGTAAACCTCGTGCTTGAGGTTTAGAGCTCTTGTTTGCTTGCTTGCTCTTCTGATATCTGTCTCCATAAATAAAATGGGGAGAAGCCTGTCACTTTGTTTCCAAAACAAGGCAGAAGAGAGCTGTGATTAGATGCCATAAGAGGGCTCACAGGTCTGCTATGGGAAAAGGGATGGGATGGGAGGGCTCCAATGGAACTCACCACTCCCCAAGCTGTTTCCTGAAGTAGTCATCTTGTTGTCCCCAGAGACATGTCGGTGGACAAAACCCCTCTGCTGCCATCAAAGGACAAAACTCCCTCCAGGAGAAGCCAGATCCAAAATAATCAGCCCTTCAATGAATCCCACCTGCATCAAAACACTGAAATGTGGTGAATATGTATTTATTCATAATTCATTTGATGAACTGGGAATTTGGGCATGTTTTTTCTCCTACCTGCCATGAGCTATTCATATAGCTGCTTATTAAAAGAAGTTTTTAAAAGACAAATATTTAACACTCACCTTCAAAGAAAACCCAGAAGTTTGAAATGGAGGCTTCTTTATGGATAAAAAAGTTTCATCAACCCCACAAAAACTCTCTTACTACCTGTTGTGGTCGCTTCCTCCACCCCCACCCTACCAGCCCCTGGCAACAACTGATCACTATAGTTTTGTCTTTTTGAAGTGTCTTGTAAATAGAAACACAAAGCATGTTGCCATTTGCAACTGGCTTCTTTCATTGGGCGTAATGCTTTGAGATTCCTCCAAGTGGTTTTGTGTGTGTGTGAGTGTGTCATTCGCTTCTATTGTTGAGTAGTATTCCATTGCATGAATATTTCACAGTTTATCCATCACCCATTAAAGGACATTTAAGTTATTTTCAGTTCTTGGAAATTATGAAAAAAACTGCTATAAACAATTATGTAAAGTTTTTTGTGGACACATAAGATTTCATTTCTTGACACCCTCTGGCGAGAGCACCAGAACCACAACTAACTGCTGGACAATCATCGACAGGAAGACACTGGAGCTCACCAAAAAAGATACCCCACATCCAAAGACAAAGGAGACGCCACAATGAGATGATGGGGGGGGGCACAATCACAATAAAATCAACTCCCATAACTGCTAGGTAGATGACTCACAAGCTGGAGAACATGTATACCCCAGAAGTCCGCCCACTGGAGTAAATGTTCTTAGCCCCACATCAGGCTTCCCAACCTGGGGGTCCAGCAATGAGAGTAGGAATTCCTAGAGAATCAGATTTTGAAATCTAGTGGGATTTGATTGCAGGACTTTGACAGGGCAAAGAGAAACAGAGACTCCACTCCTGGAGGGCACACACAAAGTAGTGTGAGCATCGGGACCCAGGGGAAGGAGCAGTGACCCCATAGGAGACGGAAGCAGACCTACCCGCTAGTGTTGGAGGGTCTCCTGCAGAGGTGGGGGGCAGCTGTGGCTCACCATGGGGACAAGGACACTAGTGGCAGAAGTTCTGGGAAGTACTCCTTGGGGTGATCACTCTCAAGGTCCACCATTAGCCCCACCAAAGAGCCAGGTAGGATCCAGTGTTGGGTTGCCTCAGGCCAAACAACCAGCAGGGAGGGAACCCAGCCTCACCAATGACCAGACAAGTGGATTAAAGTTTAACTGAACTCTGCCCACCAGAGTAACAGCCAGCTCTACCCACCACCAGTCCCTCCCATCAAGAAGCTTGCACAAGCCTCTTAGATAAACTAATCCACCAGAGGGCAGACAGCAGAAGCAAGAAGAACTACAATTCTGCAGCCTGTGGAAGGAAAACCACATTCACAGAAAGATAGACAAAATGAAAAGGCAGAGGACTCTATACCACATGAAGGAAAAAGATAAAATCCCAGAAAAACAACTAAATGAAGTGGAGATAGGCAACCTTCCAGAAAAAGAATGCAGAATAATGATCGTGAAGATGATCCAGGACCGCAGAAAAAGAATGGAGGCAAAGATTGAGAAGATACAAGAAATGTTTAACAAAGACCTAGAAGAATTAAAGAACAAACACACAGACATAAACAATACAATCACTGAAATGAAAAATACACTAGAAGGAATCAATAGCAGAATAACTGAGGCAGAAGAACAGATAAGTGACCTGGAAGACAGAATGGTGGAATTCACTGCTGCGGAACAGAATAAGAAAAAAGAATGAAAAGAAATGAAGACAGCCTAAGAGGAACAAGATAAAACACCAGAAAAACAACTGAATGAAGTGGAGATAGGCAACCTTCCAGAAAAAGAATTCAGAATAATGATAGTGAACATGATCCAGGACCTCAGAATAAGAATGTAGGCAAATATTGAGAAGATGCAAGAAATGTTTAAAAAAGATCTAGAAGAATTAAAGAACAAACAAACACAGATGAACAATACAATAACAGAAATGAAAACTACACTAGAAGGAATCAGTAGCAGAATAACTGAGGCAGAAGAACGGATAAGTGACCTGGAAGACAGAATGATGGAATTCACTGCTGCGGAACAGAATAAAGAAAAAAGAATGAAAAGAAATGAAGACAGCCTAAGAGACCTCTGGCACAACATGAAACACGACAACATTCGCATTATAGGGGTCCCAGAAGGAAAAGAGAGAGAGAAAGGACCTGAGAACATATTTGAAGAGATTATAGTTGAAAACTTCCCTAACATGGGAAAGGAAATAGCCATCCAAGTCCAGGAAGTGCAGACAGTTCCATACAGAATAAACCCAAGGAGAAACACACCGAGACACAAAGCAATCAAATTGGCAAAAATTAAAGACAAAGAAAAATTATTGAAAGCAGCAAGGGAAAAATGACAAATAACACACAAGGGAACTCCCATAAGGTTAACAGCTGATTTTTCAGCAGAAACTCTACAAGCCAGAAGGGAGTGGCATGACATATTTAAAGTGATGAAAGGGAAGAACGTACAACCAAGATTACTCTACCCGGCAAGCATCTCATTCAGATTCAATGGAGAAATCAAAAGCTTTACAGACAAGCAAAAGCTAAGAGAATTCAGCACCACCAAACCAGCTCTACAACAAATCCTAAAGGAACTTCTGTAAGTGGGAAACAGAAGAGAAGGAAAGGACCTACAAAAACAAACCCAAAACAATTAAGAAAATGATCACAGGAACATACATATCAATAATTACCTTAAATGTGAATGGATTAAATACTCCAACCAAAAGACACAGGCTCCCTGAATGGATACAAAAACAAGACCCATATATATGCTGTCTACAAGAGACCCACTTCAGACCTAAGGACACATACAGACTGAAAGTGAAGGCATGGAAAAAGATATTCCATGCAAATGGAAATCAAAAGAAAGCTGGAGGAGAAATAGTCATATCAGATAAAATTGACTTTAAAATAAAGAATGTTACAAAAGACAGGGAATACATAATTATCAAGGAATCAATCCAAGAAGAAGATATAATAATTATAAATATATATGCACCCAACATAGGAGCACCACAATACATAAGGCAACTGCTAACAGCTAAAAAGAGGAAATCGACAGTAACACAATCATAGTGGGGGACTTTAACACCTCACTTACACCAATGGACACATCATCCAAACAGAAAATTAATAAGGAAACACAAGCTTTAAAAGGCACAATAGACCAGATAGATTTACTTGATATTTATAGGACATTCCATCCAAAAACAGCAGATTACACTTTCTTCTCAAGTGCGCACAAAATATTCTCCAGGATAGATCACATCTTGGGTCACAAATCAAGCCTCGGTAAATTTAAGAAAATTGAAATCATATCAAGCATCCTTTTCTGACCACAACACTATGAGATTAGAAATCAATTACAGGGAAAAAAACGTTAAATAAACACAAACACATGGAGGCTAAGCAATACGTTACTAAATAACCAAGAGATCATTGAAGATATCAAAGAGGACATCAAAAAATACCTAGAGACAAATGACAATGAAAACACGATGATCCAAAAGCTATGGGATGCAGCAAAAGCATTTCTAAGAGGGAAGCTTATAGTAATACAAGCCTACCTCAAGGAACAAGAAAAATTTCAAATAAACAATCTAACCTTACACCTAAAGGAACTAGACAAAGAAGAACAAACAAAATCAAAAGTTAGCAGAAGGAAAGAAATCAAAAAATCAGAGCAGAAATAACTGAAATAGAAACAAAGAAAACAATAACAAAGATCAATAAAACAAAAACCTGGTTCTTTGAGAAGATAAACAAAATTGATAAACCATTAGCCAGACTCATCAAGAAAAAGAGGGAGAGTATTCAAATCAATAAAATTAGAAATGAAAAAGGAGAAGTTACAACAGACACAGCAGAAATACAGTGCATCCTAAGAGACTACTACAAGCAACTCTATGCTAATAAAATGGGCAACCTGGAAGAAATGGACAAATTCTTAGAAAGGTATAACCTTCAAGACTGAACCAGGAAGAAATAGAAAATATGAAAAGACCAATCACAAGTAATGAAATTGAAACTGTGATTAAAAATCTTCCAGCAAACAGAAGTCCAGGACCAGATGGCATCACAGGTGAATTCTATCAAACTTTTAGAGAAGAGCTAACACCCATCCTTCTCAAACTTTTCCAAAAAATTACAGAGGAAGGAACACTCCCAAACTCATTCTATTAGGCCAGCGTCACCCTGATACCAAAACCAGACAAAGATACTACAAAAAAGGAACATTACAGACCAGTATTACTGTATGTATATTGATGAATATAGATGCAAAAACTGCAGCAAAATACTAGCAAACAGAATGCAACAACACATTAAAAGGATCATGGACCATGATCAAGTGGGGTTTATCCCAGGGATGCAAGGATTCTTCAATATATGCAAATCAATCAATGTGATACACCATATTAACAAATTGAAGAAGAAAAACCATGTGACCATCTCAATAGGTGCAGAAAAAGCTTTTGACAAAATTCAACACCATTTATGATAAAAACTCTCCAGAAAGTGGGCATAGAGGGAACCTACTTCCACATAATAGAGGCCATATATGACAAACCCACAGCAAACGTCATTCTCAATGGTGAAAAACTGAAAGCTATTTCTCTAAGATCAGGAACAAGACAAGGATGTCCACTCTCACCACTATCATTCAACATAGTTTTGGAAGTGCTAGCCATGGCAATCAGAGAAGAAAAATAAATAAAAGGCATACAAATTGGAAAAGAAGAAGTAAAACCGTCACTGTTTGCAGATGATATGATACTATACATAAAGAATCCTAAAGATGCCACCAGAAAGCTACTAGAGCTAAGCAATGAGTTTGGTAAAGTTGCAGGATACAAAATTAATGCACAGAAATCTCTTGCATTCCTATACACTAATGATGAAAAATCTGAAAGAGAAATTAAGGAAATACTCCCATTTACCATTGTAACAAAAAAAATAAAATACCTAGGAATAAACCTACCTAAGGAGATGAAAGACCTGTATGCAGAAAACTATAAGACACTGATGAAAGAAATCAAAGATGACACAAACAGATGGAGAGATATACCATGTTCTTGGATTGGAAGAATCAATAGTGTGATAATGACTATACTACCCAAAGCAATGTACAGATTCAAGGCAATCCCTATCAAACTACCAATGGCACTTTTCACAGAACTAGAACAAAATATCTTAAAATTTGTATGGAGACACAAAAGACCCCAAATAGCCACAGGAGTCTTGAGGGAAAAAAACGGAGCTTGAGGAATCAGACTCCCTGACTTCAGGGTATACTACAAAGCTACAGTAATCAAGACAATATGGTACTGGCACTAAAAGAGAAATATAGATCAATGGAACAAGATAGAAAGCCCAGAAATAAACCCACGCACCTATGGTCAGCTAATCTATGACAAAGGAGGCAAGGATATACAATGGAGAAAAGGCAGTCTCTTCAATAAGTGGTGCTGGGAAAACTGGAAAAGCTACATGTAAAAGAATGAAATTAGAATACTCCCTAACACCATACACAAAAATAAACTCAAAATGGCTTAGAGACCTAAATGTAAGACCAGACACTATAAAACTCTTAGAGGAAAACATAGGAAGCACACTCTTTGACATAAATCACAGCAAGATATTTTTTGATCTACCTCATAGAGTAATGGAAATAAAAACAAAATAAACAAATGGGACCTAATGAAACTTAAAAGCTTTTGCACAGCAGAGGAAATCATAAATAAGACGAAAGGGCAACCCTTAGAATGGGAGATATATTTGCAAATGAATTAATGGACAAAGGATTAATATCCAAGATATATAAACAGCTCATGCAGCTCAATATTAAAAAAACAAACAACCCAATCCAAAAATGGGCAGAAGACCTAAATAGACATTTCTCCAAAGAAGACATACAGATGGCTAAGAAGCACATGAAAAGTTGCTCAACATCACTAATTATTAGAGAAATGCAAATCAAAACTGCAATGAGGTATCACCTCGCACCAGTTAAAATGGGCATCATCAGAAAATCTACAAACAAGAAATGCTGGAGAGGGTGTGGAGAAAAGGGAACACTCTTGCACTGTTGGTGGGAATGTAAATTGATACAGCCACTATGGAGAACAGTATGGAGGTTCCTTAAGAAACTAAAAATAGAATTACCATATGACCCAGCAATCCCACTACTGGGCATATACCCAGAGAAAACCGTAGTTCAAAAAGACACATGCACCCCAGTGTTCATTGCAGCACTATTTACAATAGCCAGGTCATGGAAGCACCCTAAATGCCCATCGACAGACGAATGGATAAAGAAGGTGTGGCACATATATACAATGGAATATTACTCAGCCATAAAAAGGAATGAAATTGGGTCATTTGTAGAGACGTGGATGGATCTAAAGACTGTCATACAGAGTGAAGTAAGTCAGAAAGAGAAAAACAAATATCGTATATTAACACATACATGTGGAACCTAGAAAAATGGTACAGATGAACCTGTTTGCAGGGCAGAAATAGAGACACAGATGTAGAGAGCAAACTTATGGACACCAAGGGGGGGAAGTGGCAGGGGTTGGGTGGTGTGATGAACTGGGAGATTGGGATTGACATGTATACACTAATATGTATAAAATGGATAACTAATAAGAACCTGCTGTATAAAAAAATAAATAAAATAAATTTCAAAAACATAAAAAGATTTCATGTCTCTAGGGTAAATATCTAGTAGTTGGATAGTTGGGTTATACGGGAGTCTGTTTGACTTTTTAGAAACAAACAAATGATTTTCTAGACTGGCTGTACCATTTTGCATCCCCACCAGCAATATATGAGCGTTCCCCTTGCCATCCATCCTTGTCAGTGCTTGATGTTGTCAGTAGTTTTTATTTTAGCCATTTTAATAGGTATATGGTAGTACCTCATTATGTTCTTAGTTTGAATTTCCTTAATAGTTAATGATGTTGAACATATTTTCATGTGTTTATTTGCCTCCCATATGTCTTCTTTAATGGAATGTCTTTGCAAGTCTTTTGCCCATGTTTTAATAGGGTTTTATGTTTCTGTTGAATTTTGAGAGTTCTTAATATACTCTGGATACAAGTTGTTTGTCAGATGTGTGATTTTCACATATTTTCTCTCAGAATGTAGTTTTTCTTCTCATTTTCTTAAGAGTGTATTTTGCAAAGCAAAAGTTATTAATTTTGACAAATTCTAATTTGTCAATTATTTTTTAATCTATTGAGGTTTTTGTGTCATGTCTAATATGTCTTTGTCAAAACCCAGGTCAGGAAGATTTTCTCTTTTGTTTTCTTTAACATTTTTATATGATTTTACATTTTATATTTAGAGCTATGATTCATTTTGAGTCAACTTTTTTATAAAGTGTAAGTTTTAGATTAAGGCTCCCATTTTTGCATAGGATGTTCAATTATTCCAACATCATTTGTTGAAAAAACTATCCTTTCTCCCTTTAATTATCTTTACACCTTTGTCAAAAATCAGTGGATTTTACTCGTGTGGGTCATTTTCCAAGTGCTCTATTCTGCTTTGTTGACCTTATAGATCAATACGGTCTTGATTACTGTAGCTTTAAGATAAATCATTAAATCAGGTTAAGTTCACCAACTTTATTCATTTTCTCAGAATTTTTTTTGGCTATTCTAATTCCTCTAGTTTTCCATATAAATTGTAGAATCAGCTTGTCCTTATCTACAAAAAAAACCTGGTGGCATCTTGATTAAAATTGCATTAAATCTATAGGTAAATTTGGGTAGAGGTGACATTTTACTATGTTTAATCTTGCAATCCATGAACATGATATGTCTCTCCATTTATTTAGGACATGTTTGATTTCTTTCATAATATTTTGAAGTCTTAAGCTTACAGATTCTGCACATTTTTTTAGGTTTATAAGTTAAGCATTTCTTTTTTTTTTTTTTTTTTTTTTTGAGCTACTGTTTTGAGTAATTGTTATGGGCTGAATTTTGTCTCCCCAACATTCGTGTGTTCAAGTCCCAACACACAGTAACTCAGAATGTGACTGTATTTAGAGATAGAGTCTTTAAAGAGGTAATTAAGTTAAAATGAGGTGTTTAGGGTGGGCCCTAATCCAATAGGACTGGAGATTAGAACACAAACACACACAGAGAACATCATGTGAAATACACAAGGAGAAGATGACCATCTACAAGCCAAGTGAAAAGCCTCAGAAGAAGCCAACACCTTCAAAACCTTGGCCTCAGCCTCCACAATTGTGAGAAAATAAATTTCTGTTGTTTAAGCCACCCGGTCTATGGTACTTTGTATGGCAGCCACGGCAAACTAATACAACCCTTTTTTTTTTTTCAAAGTTCAGTTTCAGTTGTTCATTGCTAGTATATAGAAAAATGGTTGTGTTTACCGTATATTCCATAACCTTGTTAAGCTCACTTCTTAGTCCTATGAGCTTTTTCTTAGAGATACATTGAGATTTTCTACATAGACAATCATGTCCTCTCAAATAGAGACAGTTTTATTTTTTCCTTTCCAATTTGAATGCCCCTTATTTCTCATTCTTGCTATTGCAATGGCTGGGACTTCCAGGATAATGTAGAAGAGGAATAATATGAGTATATATCTTTGCCTTTTTCCTAATTTTATAGGAAAAATGTTCAGTCTTTTTTTATCCATTAGATATGATGTTAGCTGTAGGATTTTGTAAAATATCACTCTCAAGTTGGAGATGTTCGTTTTATTCCTTGTTTAAGACTGTTTATCATGAATGAATAATAATTTTTGTCAGATGCTTTTTCTGTATCTATTGATATGATTGTGTGGTTTTTCTTCTTTCAACTGTTAAAACATTGGATTACATTGATTAATTTTAAATATTGAATCAGCTTTGCATTTGCTAGAAAGCCCCAATTAGTTATATACATTGTTAAATGTGATTTTCTAATATTTTTGTAGATTGTTGCATCTGTATTCATTAGTGATATTGGTCTGTAGTTTTCATTTCTTCAAATGTCTTTGATTTTGGTATCAGAATAATAATGGCTTCATAAAATGAGGTTAGAAGTGTTGCCTCTTCCTTTGTTTTCTGGAGGAAATTTTAGAGAATTAGGATTATGTCTTAAAATAACTAGTAGACTATGCCAGTGAGAAAAATCCAGCCTGGAATTTTCTTTAGTGGAAGCTTTTAAACTATGGATTCAGTTGATTTACTAGTTATAGGACTATTCAGGCATCTCTGTTATCTTGGGTGAGTTTGGTTGTTTGTGGGTTTTGAGAAATTTCTTCATTTCATGTAGACTGTAGAATTTAAGTGCATTGAGTTGCTTATAGTATTCCCTTATTACCTTTTTCATGTTTGTGGGGCCTGTATTAACCTTTTTTAGTCCTGACATAGGTCATTTCTGTCTTCTCTTTCTTTTCCTTTAACAGTCTTGCTAGAGTTGCTTTGTTCTATTGATCTTCTCAAAGAACCAGCTTTTGGTTTAAGGAATTTTCTCTCTTGCTTCTCTGTTTTCAATGTCATTGATTTCTGCTCAGATCGATATGATTTCCTTACTTTGGCTGCTTTGAGTTTGTTTTCCTCGCCCTTGTTTCTACTTTTTCTTAACCTTGAAGCTTGGATTGATTTGAGGCCTCCCTTATGTCCTAGTATAAGCATTTAATGCTTTAAACTTCCCTCTAAGAACTGCTTTATTTGCTTTCCACGATTTTGATATGTTGTATTTTCATTTTTGTTATGTTTTACATACCTACTAATTTTCTGTTTGTCTCTTCTGTTTCCTTATTCCTCTGTTTCCTTAATCCTCTTTTTCTACTCTCCTGCCTTCTTTTGACTGAACCTTTTCAGTGTTCCAAGACATTTTACCCACACCTCAGACAGACATTCCCAACAAGCCAGTGTCCTCCCGACTCAAAACCCAGCCCAAAATAACAAGAACATTCAGAAGTTTCCTGCTTTATGAGAAGCCACCATGCCCACATTTTAAAGCGCATATTTCCATAGAAACAGGAGTGATTATTTACATTATCAAAAAATTTATTTAAAGGATCTGTAGTGGAACATCCTGTCCCCCGTTCTGATAAAATTGACTCCGTTTTCTGTTGGAGAATGACTCATGCCTGCTCATAGTTCATGTGACTTGGGTTGTACGAACCTACACTTTTTAATTTTTTTTTTTTTTTTTTTTTTTGCGGTACGCGGGCCTCTCACTGCTGTGGCCTCTCCCGTTGTGGAGCACAGGCTCCGGATGCGCAGGCTCCGCGGCCATGGCTCACGGGTCCAGCCGCTCCACGGCATGTGGGATCTTCCCGGACCGGGGCACGAACCCGTGTCCCCTGTATCGGCAGGCGGACTCTCAACCACTGCGCCACCAGGGAAGCCCTACACTTTTTAATTTTTGCTTAAGCCAGTTTGAGGTGAGGGGGTTTTTTTCTTTTCTTTTCTTTTGGTCACTTGCAAAGAGAGAGTCCTGATGATGAATACAAATTCCTGTACATAGGAAACTCCACTGTGCTTTCAAGTTTTTGTTTTTTTTACTTTACTCTCACTTCTTTATTTGTTACATTCCATGACACTGGTCTGTGAATTCCACAAGGACCAGGACTGTGACTCTCTTGTTCACCATACAATGGCTTATGACCAGCACGTATTTGTGGAATGAATGAAGGGCCACTGGTCTTCAACTGGAGTTAGTTGGTGTCAGGGTGCAAATGGTTGGTGGGCTCCCTGAAGGTAATGAGGCTGGGACACGTTTCCTGACCATGAGTGGGCTGATCTGAGTATAAAGGTAATTCCCCACATTACTTCCTCCCTTGGGCCATGGCCATAACTGTACACTCATTCACTGTGTCCCTAGAGATCACAAAAAATGTTATCCCATCCTGGGCAACTTCTGACAGTATTCTTTGTCGTTCTTGAGATAGAGCTCACTTACTTCAAAATTGCATTAGCCTATGATTTTGTGGGTCCGAGTCCATACTTAGATGCAGGGCTGACTACGTAATTTGGGGAGCCCGGTGCAAAATGAAAATGTGGGGTCCTTGTTCAAAAAGCAGGAAAAAAGTGTCATTAAAGCTACTAAGCTATAAAGTGTTTCCCTCTCTTCCACAATAATTCTTGACTTGTCATGGTGTTTTTTATTTGCTGTTTAATGTTATTCAAAGTAAAGAAAAATTAAATTGAAATTTTAAGTCATTAGCATGAATTTCACCATTCGTCTTTACATTGTGCACCACCAGTTTTAAGTACAAATATAAGAGCATTTAACCTGTGTGAAGAATCACCAAAATCACACATTTTGCATTTCATAACTCATACATGTGTATATATTTCATTCTTATCAGAACAGTGGAAATGCTGCAAAAACTAACTCAAACGTTTTAATTTCACTTCTTCATATACTCACATTCTACCTACAGTCTCTGTTTGGGGCTTACTGATGAGTTAGGAAGGACAAGAGGAAAAGGAGCTATACATTGTCCAACCTTTCCCTTCCCTTTCATGTCACTTTCAGCATACACAGTTGGCTAATAGAGGATGTGATAAGATTTCTTGATCATGCATGTTTCTTACAATGCCATTTTCTTCTTTATGCATTCTAAGAAGCTTCTGGTTTGAATGGCAAGTGTAGCCTCCCACAATGTCGGTGCTCTGACTTGCTTTGATGTTGTAGACATGCATGCTTCCAGTCTAGCTGAACTCCCATGCATCACAGGCCCACCAGAGTTCTGTGCTCACGGGCCATCACAAAAACTCTATGGGAATGAACAGGAGACCCACATGTTGTACACACCTCTTCTGCTCACGTACGCTCCATTACCCTGCCAGACTTCATTTACACAGGTTAAAAGATAAAATTATTAAGAATGTCAAGATAGCAACAGCAGAGCGTTCAACCAAGCGTGGGGTCCTTTGGAGCCCAGACCCATGCAGCTGCCCAAGTCACACACCCATGAAGCTAGCCTGGCATGGGTGTTGTAGAAATCACCAATAAGATGATTCTGCATCTTTTACTTATTTTATTGCTTTACTCACACTTGACCTCCTGGGAAATCTGCAGAATCCAGTGTGACATTTTGAGATCATTAACCGCCTGACAGGGGAGGAGAGAGAAATTTAAAGCAAATGTGTCAGGAGTCACACCTAATCAAAGATCAATCCAAAACCAAGATAAAAGCACCTTGGAAATTACAACATGAGTCAATAGCAAGATAGGGTTTGATCTCAAACATTTTGGGGACAGGTCAGGTCTGTCAAGGAGCACATAGCCGCTCTCCAAAACATCTTGAAATGAAAATATTCACATTTTTTCCACCTGCTACAACCCCTTTACCCTGCCTCCTTTCAAAAAGACACAGTTGATGTTCCATGTGTAAGCTATAACATTCAAACTTAAACAGCTTGGTGATATAACTGGATTGTAGACCACGTGGAAAACAGTACCTCATTGTTCTATCAACAAGAAATAAATCTTACGATATATTAAAGGTAATATACATTTTATACATTACACAAATATATTTCTTGTGTCATTTTTATTTTTGAAATCTTTTAAAAGAGTGTTCAGATTCTATTTGACCTTTCCTAGAGGACTAAGGATTGTCATGTCAAACATCAGTTATCATACTTTCAATTGGATTCAAAAAATATTTATTCAGGAGCATTTATAGGCAAGGCATTATGCCAAGACTAATGGCTGTCTTAGTCAGTCTGGGATGCTCTAACAAATATACCATAGACTGGGTGACTTATAAACAACAGAAATTTATTTCTCACAGTTCTGGAGGCTGGAAGTCCAAGGGTGCCAGTGGGTTTTGGTGAGGTTTTTGGTGAGGGCCTTCTTCCTGGTTTGCAGAGAGTCAACTTCTCCTTGTATCTTCACATGGTGGAAAGAGGACGAGCTAGCTCTCCAGCCTCTTCTTACAAGGGCACTGACCCCATTGACGAGCGCGCCACCCTCATGGCATCATTACTTCTCAAAGGCCCCACCTCCAAATATCATCACATTGGGGTTAGAGTTTCAACCTATAAAATTTGGGGGGATACAGTCAATTCATTGCAATGGCCCTGCTATTTGGTTTTTATGATCCAATTGGAGAGGTAAGGCAGATGCTTAAGTTCAAAATTCCCCTCAAAACACAGCAAGTGCTATTACATAAATCTAAACAAGTACCATGGGGACACAGAAGGAAAGGGAGAGAACATTATGGGATTCAAAAGTGTCTTGTAGGATGACTTGTGATAGCAAGAAAGGGTGTGCCATACAGGAATTTCACAGGTAGGAAATGGAAATTCCCAGGTGTGAAATAGAGCAAGGTGTTTTGTTGGAACCTCGGGTCATATGTTTGGCAATATATGAAACAGTGAGAGAATATTAAACATATCTACATATAATGGGGAGCCACAGAAGGATTTGTCACAGAAGGATGGCCTCAGGGTTACACTTTAGTGCAGCTATGCCTTTTGAAATGTGTAAGACTGTTTGTACTTATAAAAACTGTTGTACTATGTGTTATTTTAACTTGTTATTATAAGTTTTCTGTCACTTTTTGGTCTGCCAGCTATTCTCGATACTATCAGGATATATGACTGATAGTACATTCAGGTCTAACTTTCTATTATAATTCTGTTTCTAGTCTACTAAAAGCTAAATAGCCAAGATTATTAGAACTGTATTTAAATAAGCATAAACAGGTTATGAGAAATTGGCTGAAATTAACTATTTCTCTAGATTGTTTATTATTTCACTTGGTAAACAGCAAGGATGCACCTTTTAATGCATGGGTTTCAATTCCAACAAAGCTTAAGATTTCTAAAGGAAACATTTGATTGAAAATAGTGGAATAGAAAATGATTAGCTTTTCTTCCTACCCAAATCTTATTAAAATGACAGCCAAGGAATTTTAAAAAACAAATTACTCAACAAGGTTAAAAAGAAGGAGAGACAATTTGCTATAAATGCTTTCAACAAATTTTTGGAAGGTGAGAAATGGATGGAGGAATGGTAATTACCTTGGCAGAAAGAAGAAAGGAGAAAGGAGAAAGCCAATTGCTTGCAGACAAGTGGGAACAGAGCTGCTTCACCCTGAAGAAACTCTGAGTGGCTCAGTGTTTATAAGCAGCGAAAATTCTAAAAGGAAGGCGAGAGTAAAGCCCAATGTGGAAAAGGGCATTTGTTGGACGTCTGCCCATAGCGTGGTTGAGCCCATAAGGTCTCCTCTCCCATCATGTGCATCCATGCAGCTATGCTTTCTTTGCTTCGGGGCAGAAAGTTGGAGATTTATTCTTCAAAGTAGCTGGACTTGGCCAGCAGGCCCCGAGAAATGCAGAGATGAAGTAAGGGTAAAGTAAAAGTCTGTGTGGCATACTGTGGATGCCCCAACCCCCCTTCCCCACCTGGCTTCCAGAACACCTTTTACCCATTCAGGCACACGCACAGACACACACAGACACACACACACACACACACACATGCAGGAGATCCAGGTTACCCTCTAAACAGCCCAGAGAAATGACCTATATAGATGATGACATTTGGGAATTCTTCAATGAACCAGTGATTCACATCCTGATCACCCTATGGTAAACTTTACCATATGGTAGAGTTTACCCTATGGGTAAAGTTTTCCCATCCATGGTCTCAGTGTCACCAATCATCGTGCCTCACTTCTGAATGCAGACTGAGCAGTTTTCTTCCTCCTGACACCAAATACATGGTGTCTTTTCCAACACCATTTCTCCAACTCTCTGACATCGACTGGCTGTCCAATAACTCAATTCAGTTCTGGCACCATCTACCTGGAGTTAAGGTCCAATCCCACAAGTTAAAAGGTTCAGTCCCACAAGATTGCCCCACTGTAGATGCCAATCACATGTCTCAGGCCACCCGTACTTCTGACTGACCAGCTATAAATTGGGTGTTCTCACAATCACCTCCTCTGGTTTGATAATTTGCTGGATTAACTCACAAAACACAGGACAGCACTTTACTTACTATTAGTGCTTTACTATAGAGGATACAACTCAGCACGGTCAAATGGAAGAGATGCTCAGGGTAAGGTATGGGGAGAAGGTCACAGAGTTCCCATGCCCTCTGTGGGCACACCACCCTCCCAGCACCTTCATGTGTTCACCTACTCAGAAGCTCTCTGAACCCTGTGGTTTAGGGTTTTACAGAATTTTCATCACATAGACATGATTGATTAAATCACTGGCCATTGGTGATTGAACTTGATCTCCAGCCCCTCTCCCTTCCCCAGAGATCAGAGGGTGAAGCTAAGAGTCCAAACCCTCTAACCATGGCTTGATCCTCCTGGGGACCAGCTACTATTCTGAAGCTACCTAAGATACCTCATTTCAAAGAGAAAAAGAAATGGAACAGAATTAATGTAGGAATGAATAAAAAATTGAAAATATTAATATTCTCAAATAGAAAAGAAAAGAAAAATTTCATCCAAAAAGAGCAGGTTGCTATGAAACATAAAAAAATTAAAGCAAAAAAAAAAAGCCCTTGAAAATAAAAAAAAAGGTTGCAGACATTTTTTAAACTTCATAAAAAGTTGACAACGTTGAGGAAAATTCCCAGAGAGAAGAGGCAAAAGTCAAGGAAATAGAAACTAAGAAAAGAAAGGAAAGCAAATTAGAGGATTAACCCAACATCCACCAATAGGAGTTGCAAAAAGAATGGAAGAGAAGAGAGAAGAGAAAATTATCAAAAAAAAAACAATACAAGTTCCCAAAACAGAAAGACATAGGTTTCCACTGAAAGCATTCTCTGAAGACTCTAGACAACAAGAGATGAAAATTTTACACCAAGGTGCACAAGTGAAAAATGTCTGAATAGTAGGGTGAAAAGCTTCCAGGAACTAAAAACAGATGATATAGAAAAGAATGGCAATCAAACAGTCATTAGGTAAGAAGAGTCCAGATGGACATTGAGTTATGTCATGGCTTTTGCAATCCTGAGAGAGAATGAGTTTCAACCGGGACCGGCTTCGCATATGAGCTACCCGGGAAGTCGCACAGGGCTCTGAACTCAGAAGGGCACCTCACGCTGGGGTTTAATGCTGTGGTCACCACTTTTTAGATCTTAATAATTTTATCTTTGAATTTGTCTTTTCTGAGTCTGATAGGACAGTGGTGCATGTCTCCTGGCACCTCCTCACTTCCCTGAAGTGGGTTCCTTGCTATCTGTTCCCTGACCCCTGCCGAGAGATTACTTCACTCACCCCACAAGTATCCTCATGCCTGAGGGAGTGTGACTTTAAAACAGCAAAGAAAAAACTCCATGAGAGGTTGAGAGAAAAAGGCCACAAAAGAAAGGAAAAACCTTTTTTCCTGCTTTTTTGGAGAAAACAAAAGGGCCTCACATTTTCATTTTGCACTGGGCCCCATGAATTATGTAGCTGGCCCTGGTTTCAATTTAGAGACTGCTTGAGAAGCAAGACTTTTTTTGTACCTCAAAAGCTCAACTGTGAATATCATCAAAAGATAAAAAGAGCAGGTACTCCTAACATTGGTTGACTTTATAACGATGTCATGATGGTTCCAATGTGGACCGGCATCCTATGTTTGGAAATTCCTGGTATCAATGTGTCATTCCTGACTACAGAATTAGGGTGCTGACACTGGGTATTTGATTCACAGTAGGACAATTTCTGACCAAAAAAAAAAAAAAAAGAAAGT
Source organism: Globicephala melas (assembly GCF_963455315.2). Classification (NCBI taxonomy): domain Eukaryota; kingdom Metazoa; phylum Chordata; class Mammalia; order Artiodactyla; family Delphinidae; genus Globicephala; species Globicephala melas. The sequence goes on along the minus strand of NC_083328.1, from coordinate 47,243,402 downwards.
TTCAGAACTAGATTCTCCCGAGGGAATCTGTGAGTGAATTTGGGGGGTTAGCGGAGATTTTGCCATACAAATACAGGCACCTGTATTTGGGGAGTACCTTGGGGTCTTCGAAATTCAAGTTAAGGCAAAACCATCTCAAGAAGGATGAGACTCTGAAAATGGCCACCAAGAATGAAAAGGAATTCCTGGTCTGGGGAGTTTTAAGAGGAAAAAAGGTTCCTGCTCATCTGGACAGGCATAGTTGGTGTCAGAAGCAAAGGGTGGAGGGGGTGGGAAACTCAGACAGACCCTCTAGGGCCTCCCACCTCCTGAGTCTTCGATTTTCATTTTCTTAGACACCAAGGTCACTGCCAGCTGTGAGAACAGCCAAGTCAGACCTTGCTTTTGAAGTCTGTACTGCTACTTGCTTCACGAAGATCCACATTCCTGAGGTGCTGAATTCTCCCCCCATCTTTCCCCTGGCTGCCACCCCTGTAGCCTCAGGCCTCACCGGATTTGGTGACCTGACAACTGCCCTTTACACAGGCATTCGTATCATAAATTGCCACGAAGAGGCCTCTGATACACGTCTTCGTCTTCCTCACAAATTTCTGCTGTTGTGATTTCCAGGCAGACACTGGCGTCTACACATGTGGCAGGCTTGGGCCTCATCAGACAGGTTCTATTACTTGGTCGCCAGGTGGTAACCATATTATTTCATGCTTCTCGGGAACTTTTGTGCAACACAATTACCTTTGACAGTTCTTGAGTGGAACAGCAATTTTCAGCAAGTGTTCTCAGTAACCAGAGGCCAGAAGGAAAGGAAACGTGAGGGCTTCAGTTAAGCTCTGAGTGTGGCTCTGACAGCTCTTCAGCGCCTCTGCGGTGTTAGAAATCGGAATTCTCTGGAAATTCGGGCACATGGAATTTGATGGAAGGTGCCTGAGCAGGGCCAATGGTTCCCACTGTATTTAAGAAAAACTTTGTCCTTACACAGGATAAGAAGTTCTACCTGGTGGAAGTTCTTCTGAGCTGCAGGATACAGTAGAGTTTTCTTTCACTGGGGTTTCATGCTAGAGATATCTTGTCCTCCTTCATGCTAATTCCACACTGCAAAGACAGTGACATTCACTTATTGAACTTGCCTGAATTTATAACACCCTCAGCATTCCTCAAGTTATCCAAGAAGATGCAGGTCAATTCACCCTCCACATATTAGTTTCTAGTTTCAGGAAAAAGATATTAAGTCATCACAGGTGGGTTGTTCAAAATCTGGCCTTACAGAGTGAGAATATGAAAGTCAGTTGCTTCTCCTCACTCCCCCACCCCCTCCAGCATTACCAACACACACACACACACACACACACACACACACACACACACACACACGTCACTTACTAGGATAATACAAAACAAAGTACCTGCAGTCTCTAGTCACACATCATAGAAAATGAAAAGAACCGACCGGTCCCCAAATCATCAAGTATTAAAAGGGCTGATTACACATAATTGATAACTGCCGAATTCAAGGCTGGTGGGGTTGAACATGAGGTCACATGGCCACGACCACATCCCAGAGGACGGAGTCCCACTCACATCCCGCTGGCCCGGTGCAGAGCAAAACTTCCCTTTGACACACCCAAGGGAAGAGCCTACCCTTTGCTCCAATTTCATTAGCAGTCTTTTATAGACAAGCTTTCTTTTGATCTCCAATGACGAGACACATGATATCATCAGCTCTAAATCAAGCCACATTTTCCCCCTCTCCCTAACACTGGTCTCATGGGCAAGGAAAACACCAGCTAATCTGTAACACGCTGCAGGTTGCAACATCCCCGGGTGCCATCATTTGTCACCTTCTTTTCTTGCTTACCAGCCACTTTGTCAATAACACTTATTCACGGAACCAACTTTGATTATAAACTTTTCCTGCATACCTCATCCCGACCAGAGTTTAACATTTGGCCATTATGGCTTCTGAACTTGTTTCCATGTGTCTCTGAACTTTGTTCTTTCCTTATATGTGACCTTTGGAGCATATAAGAGAACAAGAAGTCCAAAAAGAGATCTGCAGAGGGTGTAATAGCAAATAACTCACTTAGACATGGTCCTTGTTTCCCAAAGTCACAAGTGGTGGTTTGTCAACCTTTTACAAGAGTTGAACATGAATCTTCTGCTTGGTTTGCAAGATAAGAGGAGACACCACAGCCAGGCGCTATGTGTGTAATCAAGCCCTTCCCACATCATGCCCAATAGGAAAACAGTAGGTTGAGGTCTCTTATTTGATTACTTTTAAAATAATAGCCCTGGGCTTCCCTGGTGGTGCAGTGGTTGAGAGTCCGCCTGCCGATGCAGGGGACACGGGTTCGTGCCCCGATCCGGGAAGATCCCACATGCCGCGGAGCGGCTGGGCCCGTGAGTCATGGCCGCTGAGCCTGCGCGCCCGGAGCCTGTGCTCCGCAACGGGAGAGGTCACAGCAGTGAGAGGCCCGCGTACCGCAAAATAATAATAATAATAATAATAGCCCTAAGCAGTTTCTTTCTTGTTATAAAAACATGAAATGTGTCTGTTTACCTAAATATCAGGAAGTACAAAGGAGCAAAAAGTTTTTTAAGAAAAGGAAATACTCAAATTTCTCTTGTGGGATCACTGTCGGTTTGTTAGGCCAATACTTTCTCACTTGGATGCCTCTACGGCAGAGTCTAAAGAAGATAAATATTACCCAGCCTCCTTTGCAACTTAGGTGGTCATATGTCACATTTCTAGCCAATGAGACCTAAAGAGAAAAAAAAAAAAACCTCCTAAGGGAATTTCTGGGAAAACTGGATTCTCCCATCTTCTTCCCTTGATTGGAGCTGCAGCATCTATCTTGGGACCCTGAGACAGTCAGCATGAGGATGAAACCCATATGCGAAGGGCAACAAAGTGGGCACCTGGGCATCATTAAGCAACTAAGCCAATGTCAGCAACCTCCCACCACCAGAGTCCTTATCAAGTGGGAAAATAACTGCCAATTTATTTAAGCCACTGCTAATGCATTTTCTGCTACATGCAGTGCTCCTAAATATACCCAGTCACCTAGAAAAAGTTTCATTTTATCAGCATACACTGTTCTGAGGGCTTTAGTTTTGAAAGAGATTAAAATACATGTCTTTTCGTTTAACCCAAAACTTTTCAAATTTGCCATTTAAATCAACATCAGTAATAACTTTACTTGTGTAATAATAAAAATAATAACAACTGATGTTCTTATGGCAACTTAGCTTTCATTATCTCATTACTCTTACCCCCATTTTGTTTTGTTTTGTTTTTTTTGGCCGTGCCCCGTGGCTTGCAGGATCTTAGTTCCCCGACCAGGGACCAAATCCCAGGCCCACGGCAGTGAAAGCGCTGAGTCCTAACCACTGGACCGCCAAGGAAGTCCCCTCTTATCCCCATTTTGAAAGTAAGAAAACTGTGACTATAGTTAACAATACTGTATTCTATATTTGAAAGCTGCTAAGAGAGTAGCTCTTAAAAGTTTTCATCACGAGAAAAAAAAATTTTTAACGATGTGAGGTGATGGATGTTAACTAAACTTAATTGTAGTGATCATTTTGCAAATACATAAATCATGTTATTCACTGTAAACCAATACAGTATTATATGTCTATTATGTCTCAATGAATCTAGAAAAAAGAAAGGAAAGAAAACTGAAGTGCAGAAGAGATTGAAGTTGTCCAGGAAGTAGCTGGGACTTAAATTCAAGTATTGTGGCTGCAAATACTTCCCTCTTTCAGTCATATGATGTGCTGAGTCTTCTCCAGGGAGTTCCAGAAAATACTCAAACGTACTGCTTGGAGATAGAGTAAACAAGAGCTTGCCCAAGGTCAATTCTAAAAGCCAGCTGAGATGTCAACCGTGTTCAGAGCAAGGTTCATTTCCTAAGCAGGTCACCCAGACAGAGCCTGGTGGCCCCATGGCGCACCATTGTGTGAGGTAGGACTTGTTTCCTGCAATGGAGTGACTATCTGTTCTCACCAAAATTCATATGTTGAAACCCTAATCCCAATGTGATGGTATTTGGAGGTCTGGCCTGTGGGAGGTTATTAGGGTGGAGCCTTGGTGGGGAATTAATTATAAGAAGAAGCCAGGGGGGCTAGTGAGCTTTCTTTTCTGCCATATGAGGATACAACAAGAAGATAGCCATCTGCAAACCAGGAAGAGGGCCGTCACCAAGAACTCAAGCATGCTGACACTCTGATCTCAGACTTTCAACCTCCAGAACTGTGAGAAATAAATGCTTATTGTTTAAGTCATCCAGTTTAGGGTATATTTTTATAGCAGCCTGATCTGACTAAGGCACTTCCCAAAATGTCATCACAAACCAGAGAATAAGCATGCTAACTCTTCCTAATCCCCTAGAAATAGGATGCCTTCATCTTTCCTTTTCTAATACCTTTCATTTGCTTGGGTGAGCACACCTCAAATTTGGTTTTTAAATACAAGAACCAATTTTCTACAGCACCATAATTAAGAAACTAGACTTTGTATTCACACAGCCGAATTCCATTCTGGCTCCACTACTTACTAGGTGTGACTTTGGACAAGTTAACTTCCTGGGAATTCAGTCCTCTTGCTATAACAAAGGGATAATATATTCACAATATTTCAAGAGAGTTTTGAGATTTAAATGAGATAATGTGACCTTGAGAATGTGAAGCTCATATATAAGGTGCTTTATGCATATTTTTGATGATCTCTGGTCTCTTCCAATTCTATAACTCAGTAACAGGAAAAAGGAAATGGGAATGGGTACTAATATAAACATATCTCTTTCAACTCTTTACTTTCTACCAAAACTGCATCAAACGCACCTCTCTTCTTTTTTTTTTTCTTTTTTTCTTTTTTTTTTTTTGCGTTACGCGGGCCTCTCACTGCTGTGGCCTCTCCCGTTGCGGAGCACAGGCTCCGGACGCAGGCTCAGCGGCCATGGCTCATGGGCCCAGCCGCTCCGTGGCACGTGGGATCCTCCCGGACCGGGGCACGAACCCGTGTCCCCTGCATCGGCAGGTGGACTCTCAACCACTGCGCCACCAGGGAAGCCCCTTCTTCTTTTTTTTAATTGAAGTATAGTTGATTTACAATGTTGTGCCCGTCTCTGCTGTACAGCAAAGTGACTCAGTTTTACACATATAGACATTCTTTTTTTAATATTCTTTTCCATTATGGTTTATCCCAGGAGATTGGTTACAGTTCCCTGTGCTATACAATAGGACCTTGTTGTTTATCCATCCTATATATAAAAGTTTACATCTGCTAACCCCAACCTCTCAGTCCATCCCTCTCCCGACCCCTATCCCATTGGCAACCACAAGTCTGATCTCTATGTCTGTGAGTCTGTTTCTGTTTTGTAGATAGGCTCATTTGTGCCACATTTTAGATTCCACATATAAGTGATATCATATGGTATTTGTCTTTCTCTTTCTGGCTTACTTCACTTAGTATGATAATCTCTAGTTGCATCCATGTTGCTGCAAATGGTATCATTTCATTCTTTTTCATGGCTGAGTAGTATTCCATTGTATATATGCACCACATCTTTTTTATCCATTCATCTGTCGATGGACATTTAGGTTGTTCCCATGTTTTGGCTATTGTGAACACGCACCTCTCCTCTTATAAACTGGTTTGTTTGCTGCCGATTCATTCATGGTTGATGTGGATCTGGTGTGTGTCTGCCTTTGTGGCCATCAGGGTGGCAAGACCTTCCTCCACCAGCAAAAAGATTACAATTCACTGAAGGTTCAGATGATGGTTAGCATTTTTTAGCAATAAAATCTTTTTTAAGGTATGTACATTGTTTTTTTTTTTTAGACATAATACTATTACACACTTAAGAGACTGTAGTTAGTATAAACAGGACTTTTATATGCACTGGGAACCAAAAAATTCGCGTGACTCAATTTATTGTATTCACTTGATTGTGGTGGTCTTTACTAAACCTGCAATATTGCCGCTGTGTGTCTGTATATACTGGGAGGCATTGTTCACTGGTAGCCACCAGTATAACAGTCTAACACGGGCCAAGTAGCAGGAGAAGGTGATGAGAAACTAAGGAAATATGTAATTATCAAAGATGCCAGCCTCTGACTGTTGCTATTGGTATGTACCAGAAAATTTAGTTTTGAGAAAAATAGAGGCTGTGGCCCAAAGAAGTGACATAATAACACCACTCCTTGTGCTAAACATTAAAGTATAAGAAATACTTTATAAATATTATTCCTTCCCACCTCTCTGCTAGGCCAGTGCCATTATCCCACTTTTGCAGATGAGGAAACAGAAGGTCTGAGACATTAAATCATGTGCCTAAGATCGTGGTTCTGGGGAAGAGAAGGGCCAGGACTTGAACTGGGGTCTGTCTGACTCTAAGGTTGGGGGGAAAATCCACTAAGCAAACTGTCCAACTATGGCACAAGTACTAGAAAGGTCACTGGACAGGTCAGAAGACCTCAGTCTGAGCCTTCAATCTGCACTTTCTATGTGACTTGAAGCAACTTATCTGTTCTGTTTGAACTTGGCCTGTAAAATTAGGGTTGATGGTAAGGTAAAGGAGATGATGCATCTATGAACAGGTTCAGCAAACAGCCACGACCGCCTCCTCTTTGAAGTCCTTTCTCTCACCTCCTCTTCTCTCCACCCTTCTCCTGACGATGGACTTAGTGGGTGTACCAGTTGCTTTTGCTACCTAACAACTCATCCCAAAACTTAGTGGCTTAAAACAAACACCATTTATTATTTCATTATTTTTCAGAATTCTACAATGGGTTGGATGGTTCTTCTCATCTGGGCTGGCTTAACTAGTCTCTCCCATGTGTATGTGATCCAGTGAGGGGGGTCAACTGGGGGCCGGCGGTTCTAGAAGGGCCACAGTCATATGTCAGGGGCTGGATGGCTGTGGGTCAGGCAGTTGGGTGATGAGCCACATGTCTCAGACTGCAGCAGGCTGGGGCTTGTTCACATGGTGATCATAAAAGAAAGAGAAAGTATGCAAAACCCAAGGCCCAAGCTCACAGCTGGTACATGCCCACCTCCATATTCTATTAGTCAAAGCAGGTCACAGGCCTGCCCAGATTCAGCGCGTGAGGAAACAGACTCCACCCCGGATGAGAGGAGCTCAAACTCACGTGCACAGTTAGGAAGGGTGTGTGGCCGTTTTAACCATCAGTGACTACATTTGGCCAGTTTTCCGGAGCCACACATGTGGGCCAGCCTTCTCAAGTTTTCTCTGCCCCAAAACCCAGACAGTTTGTTTTTCCAGCGGGACACAGATTGCAGGTCTGGAAGGGTTGTTTGTTTTTGTGTTTGGTTTGACTTTTAGCTATTTCCAGGATGTTTCTTTCAGAGAGGAGAATGGCTCAGTTCTGTCCACCTCGTTGATTGAGAGGGGCTCTGACGGAGCATTGGGTCAGAGGTCCTGGAACCTGGGAGAGTCAGCAGAGGCCCGAGACAGGCTCCTCAGGGCACCGAAGGCCGCCCTTTCAAAATAAGATGATGGTGTCCTTCTGAGTTGCTTGGAGCTGCACCACGGCCAGGGCTTTGCAAGTCAAAATGTTGAGCGGTGTTCCCCTGCCCTGCCCGGGGGACAGGGTGAGTTCACCTCGCCAGCTCGTCAGCTGAATCCAGCCTAATGGATTTGCGGAATTCTGGCCCTCAGATGACAATATCTGGTTCACTTTTCGTCTGCTTTCAAGTTTGGAGATTGCACAAGCGACACGAAAGGGGGCAGAGAGCCTTGGAATGTCCCTTTGATGAAATCACCCACGGGGCCCTTTGCAGGACGATGAGAGGGGTCGCGTGCTCCCGGCAGCGTCCTGCTGATGGCGTGTGCATGCTGGGCGTGGGTGCTCACCCAGCTTGGGTCACTTCTCGCCATCTGGGGCCTAGACAAGAAGAAGCCCGAGGCTGTGGCTGCAGAGACGCAGGAAGGAATGTCTCAAGAAGAGGGAGAAATTGCGCTCATGAGTTTTGCTGCCAGAAGCTCTAAGAACAGGGCCTTCTCCGAAGGAACTATTGCAACACAGCTGACATGCTGCAGGGTCAGGGAGGGTCCCAGGTGGGGGGGGGGGGCAAATATCCCTTCCCTGGCCTGTCTTCCCTCAGGCAGAGTCCTGCGTGGTGGCATCCCTGCGTGTGTGGGCAAATGAGAAACTCCACCATCACTCCTCTCTGCTCGCACGTAGGTATTAAATGAGGTCTGGCAGGAGGCCAGGATCAGACCTGCCTGGAGGCCGCATGGGGAAGCCAGAGCTTCCACCAAAACCCAGCGTGGGCACCTCATTCACCTCTCTCCGGAGGGCAGAGTCTCAGCAGCACCTGCAGGAGGCCTGGCATGGCTCTTGGGAAATGGCCCTGCTGGGCTACATTCCCCAAGTACTTGTTTTCTAGCTCCAGAGACAATGCTAAGTTCAGTTCTCACCCACAGGAAAGTTTCCAAATCAAAAAACCAAGGAGGCTCCCCAGACCATATCTGGACCAGGTCACAAACGAAAGAAACACGTCTGCTTTCTTTCTGTGCATTTCTCCCTGCTGGCTGGGGCACCGTAGCCTGGGGGCAGTGGATCTGGGCCAAGCAACTGTGGTTCCTTGCCCTACTTAGTGGGAAAGCCCTTCTGATCTGAGGATGGCTCAGCCCGGTCCTGAGATGAGGGAGCCCCCTCATCAGGTTTTCTTGCTCCCCGGGCCTTGGTGAATTGCAATCCCCCCTCCTCCCACTCACACCCTTTCCCTTCACCTGCAACTCAGTTTGCTGAGCACCTGCCCAGGTCTCCCAGCAGATGGTTGCAGCCAGCCTGGAGGGAGAAAGACACTAGGGACCCCAACAGATAGGATCCACTCCTGCAGAATCCAGAACCTAGGAGGCTTCCCAAGCCTAAGTGGGCAGCTCCAAGAGCCACCACGAGAGCCGGGCTAGCTTTGCCCATGAGCTTCGCACAACTTCCACATCACCAGCTACTCAGGAATGTTCACACTTTAGCCCTTCTGCTTGGGGACGTCCTACTCCTCCCTTTTCTCAACTGCTCCACTGAGACTGATTCCGTCTTTCTTTGTTTTTTAAGGAATATCCTCTTTTCTGGCATCCATTGGACCTTCTGGTTGTGTGACACTAGCAGGAATCTCACCCTGAGAGGGAGAAGCATGACCTATGAAGGTCAGGAAGTACCCTTGGCCTTGACCTCCAGGCCCTGGCGGGGGCAGGTCTTGGGGATGCCCTCAAGTCTACAGTGTCTGGAATATACATACACCTGCCCAGATTGGATCCCCAGAGTTTCTTTCAACACAAAATTTAGAGTTAGACTTTTCGGATTCTGATAAAAGGGTGCAGTTAACCCAAGTAAATGGAGGCAAAGAGAAGGGTTAGGGTCTATATAATGGGAAGGGAAGTTGGGAGAGGAGAGATGGGGGAGATTCTCAGATAAATCAGAGATTCTCAGGATTTAGCAGAAAGATCTGCTAGTAGGTATCTCTGTGTCCAGGGGAGGTTTTCTGGAATGAAAGCTTTATTCTTTCAACAATCTCCTGGCTACACTTGGTAACATCCAATCTCCTGGGAAGAAAATGTGAGGTTAGCCTATGGGGTCGATACCAAGTGTTAGAGAGGATGTCTGCCGAGGCCAAGTTCTCCAGCATCTTTTATTCTCCTCCTGTCTCCCCAGGGCCTTGTCGTCTCCAAGCGCCCCATGTCCCTCTCCATCTGTGCCGGCCCTGCGTTCACCCCCCTCCAGGCTCTCTCAGCAGCTGACATGATTAATGGGCCACGGCAGGCCCAGGAAACAGCCACAGCACCTCCAAGATTCCTCTGGCTTGAGGCACAGTAGAGGCCTTAAGTCTTCCAAGATTCTACTGCCCTCGAACCCATGTAAGGAGATCAGGCCTCACACAGGTAAGTGTGTCCAGTCAAAGCAGCCCCACCCACTCCCAGTCCACACGGCACCTCCCCAGGCTCTCAGGTGTTTCCATACATTCACCGGGCTGGATGCCTGCAACCTGCCCCGATTCTACCATTGAAAACCTGGTGATAGCTGTACAGCAGAAATTAACACAACATTGTAAATCAACTATACTTCAACAAAATAAAAAAAAGAAGGAAAGAAAAGAAAAGAAAACCTGGAGAAATTTTTTGAGTCGTTTCCTTTCCATCTATTTTTTAAATTGTAAAGACAATATAATCACATTACCGAAAAGGAAGAAACTGCAGTTATAATTTTTATTTTTATTTCTGTTTAGTCCTTACTTGTACACATATAGGGTTTTTCTTCTTTTTCATTTCTTTTCCATTATAGTTTATTACAGGATATCGACTATAGTTCCCTGTACTACACAGAGGACTTGTTATTTATCTGTTTTATCTATAGTGGTTTGTATCTGCTGATCCCAAACTCCTAATTTATCCCTTCCCCACCCCCTGTCCCCTTTGGTAGCCATAAGTTTGTTTTCCATGTCTGGTTTGTAAATAAGTTCATTTGTGGGTTTGTCCTTTTTGTTATTTTTAATAGCAGTAATCAGAATGTAGGGAATTCTGTTGACTGATTTTTCTCCACTTGGGCTGCCCTTTGTGACCCAGGAGGCCTCTGGGCCCTGGATTCCACCGTGGCAGGTTGGGCCCAGGAGCCGTTCACGAGGCAGTGTCCAAGGGCTGACCGTGCCCTCCTCATCTTTCCTTATGAGAACGTGAGGCGTCCTTGACCTCCACAGGGCGCCAGGAGAAAGACGAATTGCCTTCCTGAGCTGAACACCCTGGTGTGTCCATGTTGGGGCTCTGGCCCTGCTCCCTGGCGGGTCCACACTGGGCAAGATGGAGGTCGAGCACGCACCTTCTCCCAGTGGGTGACGCAAGGCTGGTGCTTTGCAGAACAGAGCCGTCAGTGTCTCTGGAGGATGGACCTTGGCGCTGGGTTCAGAGTGCGTGGAACACTAGTCTTCTGTTAGTGCGCCAACCCCATCCGTTCCACGGTTTCCACAAACCCAGCGGGTTTTCCTGACTCTGCCAGAGGTGGGTTGGAAGGGGGCAGCTGGGGATGCTGAGAAGGGCCCAGGGGACGGACCCGCACCACTGCCACAGCCTCCTCAGTGCCTAGTCAGTCTCTTCCCATGAAAACACTCAGCTCCCTCCCAAACTTAAAAAAACGAATGAAGAGCGGGACTGTTTGGCCAACACGCTGGCTAAGAGAAACCTTGGAGGCAGCTCAAGGGCTACTGCCGTTCCACGGGGGCCATGCTTCCAAACACAAATATTACTCTTGGCAATCTGGCAGTCCTCACAGGCTTCACAGGCAGGCTTCACAACTTAGAAGGCGCTTTTGGGGGTCATGTTGAAGCTGGGAAAGAGGGAGAGAGAGATGAAGGAGAAAGATACAAAGTCTCCTGGAACAAAGTGAGCTTTTGAATTCTAGACAGTATTTAACTGGTACTAGTGTTTAAAATCCACCCTGGTTAAAGGTTACTTTTCTAGGAACTTCCAGAGCAGAAGGGATTGTGTGGGTGCAGCCCAGCAGCTCTTCCTGATGGGGTCCTCAGGCTGGAGACACGAAGATAAAAATGTCAGTGCCTGGATTCTTGGAAGATTGACAACTACTCCCAACAACTCAAGACTGGAAGCCTTGGGAATACACTTCATAAAGCTAGAAGATTCGTCCTGCGCCATTGTGTCGTATATTCATTTATGAGATGGTCAGCAGATACGGCCCCGAGAGGACACAGAGGGGAGGCTCAGGAAAAGCCAAAGTTTATTACACTCATGGATCCTGGAGACAGGAGGCACGGCATCCACGCAGGGCCACCTGGAAAAGGCACCAGGGTGGTCAGGAGGCAGAAGACAAGAATGAGGGGAACATTCAGGTCATGGCCTTTCCTGGGGATTCCACTGGAAAGGCGAGGCAGGGCAGGGTCAGCTGTTTAGGATTGGCTAGTTTGAATTTTTTCAGCAGGCTTTGGGCTTTAAGGGTGGTCCCGAGGTGCCTGGCACCTGGCCCTGGCCCTAGGATGATTAAGGCACCCTCCTGGGATGCACGAGTCGGGTAGAGCTCTGGATTGGTTAGTTTGCATATCAAGGGCATGTTCCTGGCTCAGTCTTTTGCTATCTCTAAGAACTGGCTAGCCCAGGGAGGGGCAGTCAAAAAGATTTTTCTAAGATGTCAAAACATCATGATATACAGTAAATTATAAATATTTACAGTACACAACAGTCTTCTCCAGTTGAGATCACAGCCAATGAAAATGCACCTAACCTCATCAGGGATGCCAAATCCCGAAGACAACAGAGTTCTGTGCACAGCACTGTGCCAGGAGTTACATGCACCCAGGGATGGGAGAGGAGAGTCTTCCCAGGGACATCAGAGCTGTTGGCGGCTGGGGGGCGCAAATCCCACATCCGGGGCTCAAGCCTTTGAAACTGGGGGCCCCAGACTTCAGCAGTCATCTGGACTTCAGAGAAGACATAAAAATATGCAGTGCATCTGTTAATTCGCCTTTTCTTTATTTATGCTCCAGTTATCTTAGTTCCTCAAGCTATATATAATTTGGGGTCCCCTTCCAGGAGGACATTGCAATACATGCCATTTGAACCAATGCTTCTGCTTCTTTAATAATCTAATAATTATTGCCCTTAGGCAATAATCAGAGGCAAATGTGCAGTCTTAACTTCTTAGATGCTCAAGTGTGTTTATAATAGAAGTTTGAAAGCAACAAAAGTCAAAAGTGAAAAGTGAATTGGCTAAAAACATTATATGTAAGTAAGCAATATGCAGCCATTTAAGATTATGTATTAGGGAATTCCCTGGTGGTTAGAAAGTCGGCACTTTCTCTGCCGGGGCCCAGGTTCAACCCCTGGTCAGGGAACTAAGATCCTGCAAGCCACGTGGAATGGTCAAAAAAAAAATTAAATTAAAAAAAAAATTTTTAAATATTATGTCAAATAATTTAAGGTGAGAGGTGTTGCTATGGTAACTGAAAAGTATATACAGTGTGATACCAAAAAGGCTGTAAAACATTGTGTACAGTGTAAGACTGTTTTATCTTAAACTATGTATGTGTATTTATATCTTCACAGAAAGAAAACTCTGTTTTCTTTGCCTGCCCCCCACATTCCTGCCTTGACTCATAAAACAGGAGCCCCCTCCAACTCTGCGGCTTTCTCAACAGCTCTGAAGAGGCAGCACCCAACCTTGGCACCAACCCCCATCCTAGAGGGAGTGGCTTATCTCAGTTGGCCAAGTCGACACACAAGTAGATGGAGGTAATTTTGCCTCGAAACCCTAAAACAGAGCCTCCTCCTTTCTTAGCCTCTCAGACGGACGTGGTCCCACATGGGCCGTAGGCTCATTTCCTGCCTCAGAGAGACCCAACCAGGCCTCCTCTTTCTGGTCCCAAGCTTCTCAGATTGCTTTGGATGAGTGAAACCAGTCAGGATCATATACGGTCCAGTTGCCTCAACTTGAGTAATTAATAAAGCCGGTAACTTTGATTCCATTTTAGCTCAGTTCCCTCTGTTTATAAGTGTCAACTAGACTCCCAGAGGGGAAAAGTGTGAATGGTAGAATTCAGTCAACAAACTCTACTCTGAAACCTGGAAGAGCCTAAGGCTGTTGGGGCCTAGGAGACAGGTGATATCTGGGGTCATTTTGGGTTGTTCCAACAGGACTGGGGAGTAGGAAGGGAGTCACTCCTGGCATCCAGGAGGTAGGGGGTAAGGGCCAGAGACGCTGCTGAACATCCCACAAGGCTCAGGGCAGCCCTCCACAACAAAGAATCATCCTCCCCACGTCTGTTGTGCCAATGTTGGGAAACCCTGGTCTTAAGGATACATATGGTGGGGGAGGGACAAATTGGGACATTGGGATTGACATATACACACTACTATATATAAAATAGATAACTAGTAAGAACCTACTGTATAGCACAGGGATCTCTACTCAGTACTCTGCAATGACCTATGTGGGAATAGAATCAAAAAAAGAGTGGATATATGTATAACTGATTCACTTTGCTGTACAGCAGAAATTAACACAACATTGTAAATCAACTATACTCCAATAGAGATTAATAAAAAAAAATACTCCCCCCACCCCAGAAAAAAGGATACATATAGAAATGCTGACAACAGCTTGTCTACTATTTTCTGTACCCTCTTATTTTTCTGCAGTATCTCCATGTTGCTTTAGTAGTAAGAAGAAAAAATAAAAGTTACTTTAAATTTTAAGATAAAATGGCTGTATCACAAATAGGATTTGTGGAATGAATGAATGATGGAAGGGACAATATGGCTTCTGAAAAAGGGTAAGCCTATGAACTTCTTGGGGCAGGGACATCGATATTTTGTACCACTTTGCATTCTGAGCACCTAGATCAGTAGCTGGCACATGGTAGAGGCCGGGTAACCGTGGATCGGTGGATGGATTAGACCTGCCTCAACATCACCAAGAACACCTAAATGTCTTGTGGTAATCATTCTGTCCTATATACATGTTTCAAATAATTATATTGTACATCTTAAACAATGTCCCATGTCAATTATATCTCAATAGAGAAAAAAATTAGAAAAAAAAGATAAAGTGGCTGTAGCACATCAGAAGTTCAGGTGTGGCCACATGTTGGTGGGTATTTATTGACAAAAATAAAAACCTGGCTCCTGCAAACAGCTCTGGTCACTCCTTGGAAGCCCCCCTAGAACAGCAGTAGTGCCCGGGAGGCAGAGAGATTGGATTTGACAGAGTCTTTGCATAGCTGTGCTTTACTAGTGAAAAAACTTGGCAAGTCAACCAATCCCTAGGGGCCTAATGGATTTCATTTTGGCTTGTTTTTTTCTTTTCACTCAAATAAAGTGAATTTTTAGCTTCGGACACCGCTGTATGGGTGTAATGCAAGCCACGGAGCATGTAGTTCTGTCTCCATAGGTTTGTTATGGCTGGTCGGTCCTAATTAAAAGACTCCCTTCGTCTTGTCTTTAGGACTTCTGGACATGGCGCCTGGGCTCTATATTTGGCTCTGAGCAACAGTGTTGTTTCCTATTTTGTTGCCAGATTAATGACATAACGTGTGTAAGCTAAGGCAGCACACGAGGAATATTTTTCTCACCTTCCTCTTATTCCCTAGGACAATTCTGCACCCACAGCAGATCCAGTGCCACCTCCTGCGTGTTGGTATTTTTGACAGTCCTCAATTAGAGCAGTACAGTTAACTTCAGCCTGTCATTTGTGTGGGCTAAGCCGTTCGAAACATCCTTAAGGGGTCAGCCAGTGGTGGGAGGACCATTTCCTATAAACAAATGATGGAAACTCTATGTCTGGAAGACAACAGCTGTGGTTTGGTTCCAGGGGCCTTTTGAGGAGGCAGAACTGGCAGCCTCCTTCCTCCTTGGCTCCACAGGCTGTCTCCATCCTGGGACTAATGCTTCTCCATTCCTTTATCAGAAGCTCCTGATGAGGCTTCTGAGATGTCGGGTTCCAGTTCCATTTTATCATCACTGGTGCTAAAGATGCAACCTTTACCACCAAGTAACTATGCAATAACTTATTCGAGGGGGTTGCTGGGTATGAAGTTATAAGCCCTTAGGAACACCTTGGAAAGTTGATTTCAATTTTAGAATATCTAATGTTTCACAAAGACCATGTCACTAAAACAACTTTGGCCATAAGACCATTTCATTGGGAGAGTATTTATATAAAAGTCGCCGTGATTGGGGTAGTGGAAAGGAGAACATGCAGATAATCCAGAAGGAGTTTAAATCAGGAAGATAGAAATGAAAAAGGGTAAGGAAAACCCAGCTTTGTTTCACATGACTTGAATTTTTTATCTGATCTCTCAATATATTCTTACCAAAACACTGATATTAGAAAGAAGGCTCTGCCCTTTCACATATAAGATGATAGTCTATGTCAAAATTTGTAAGGAATCTACCAAAAAAGCTCCTCCAACTAATAAATGAGTTTATCAAGGTCACAGGATACAAGATCAACACTTTAACAATACTCCAGGGCTTCCCTGGTGGTGCAGTGGTTGAGAGTCCGCCTGCTGATGCAGGGGACACGGGTTCGTGCCCCGGTCCGGGAAGATAGATCCCATATGCCTCGGAGAGGCTGGGCCCGTGAGCCATGGCCGCGGAGCCTGCGCGTCCGGAGCCTGTGCTCCGCAACGGGAGAGGCCACAACAGTGAGAGGCCCGTGTACCGCAAAAATAATAATAATAATAAAAAAAAAATACTCCAACTAATAAATGAGTTTATCAAGGTCACAGGATACAAGATCAACACTTTAAAAATCAATCATATTAGATTAGGGATTAGAAATCAATTTTTTTAAGAATACAATTTACAATAGCTCCAAAAATGACATAATTATGTAGAAATCTCTAAAAATACGTATGCTAGAAGCAATGAAGGAGTGGAGTTTCAACCAGGAATCTATATGCAGCCAAATTATAAATAACTGTAAGAGGGAGAATAAAGACATTTCAGACACATCCCTGAACTGAAAAATAATTGCCTCCATGTGCCCTTTCTTAGGAAACCACTAGAGAAGATAATTATAAAAAGGAGGAAGTAAGCCAATCAAGTGGAAGAAACAGGACATCCAGAAACAGGGCATCCAGAAAGGGAGGTCACAGGGTGATGGTGGAGAAAAATTCCAGGATGACAACTGTGCAGCAGCCCCAAAGACTGTATCAAAACAGGAGAACAGAGAGGTCTGGCAGGGAGTCTTCAGAGAAAAAAAGGAGACTAGATAAATTATCAGATACGTTTGAGCTTTTGGAAGAAAAACTATCAATGGACATTAACAAACCTGATGGATAAAACTGAACCATATTAGCGGGGTAAACAATATTTACCAATCATGTTAATATAAACAGTGAAGATTGAGCTAAAAATTGTGGTGTAATTATGAGAATAGGGAGAAAGGAAAAGGGGAGGGAGTATATAAAGGTATTATGTCTTTAACACAGCAGGAGTCAACTCACAGGGTATAAAATGAATAAATCCAGAAAGAGTATAAGTGAATGGAGATAAATACCAGAAGAAACAGTTGAAAGAAGTGAAAGTGGGTCTTGGGCAACAGAACTTGTGAAGTAGAAAGGGGTAAGGCCCCTGCTGTTTGGGAGCATAGTATTTAATTTTAAAATTACGACCATATATTTTATGGAAAAAAATAACTTTCAAAAAGGAAGAGAGGAATTATGGTTGCTGGGCTATAGATCAGAGAGCAAAGATTTAGTTGCTGAGGGGAACCATAAATTGGAGCACAACCAACTTTCTAAAGGCTCCCTTCTGCACACACTACCCCCAGAAGATATGACGATACTACACAAGGAAAGAGAAGAAAAGCCATGCCCAAGCTCCACCTTCCCGTTTGGGAAATTCTTGGCTCAACTCACAATACTGAGTCTTTGTTTCATGATGTTTGCAAGACTGCACCCTTTTGGAGGTGAGATGTTTACTTCTCACGGCCAGAAATTTTCCTACATCCTTACCTGCCATACATGTGGCTGAGGAACTGCACAAGCCCCAGCTTGCTTCCTTCAACACTGATGTGTCAAGTCTTGGCCACAAATTCTATGTAATATGATGGTGATGGTGCCTTTGGAATGCTTTATGGACTGGCTCTGTCTTCCAAGTGAATAGTTCTTGATGTAACTGGGGATCTGATTGATAGGGAAATGAAAACTTAGCTGCACTTAACTGCCTCTGTGTAACTGTTTCTGCTCTCCTTCCTCCTAACCTCCTAGTCCTGTTTATCTTGGCCAAGGACATCCCCCATTCCCAAAGAGTCTTCTGGAGATCCTCACATTGGCAGCAAAGTAGCCATGTTCATACCATATGCAAACGTGCTCATAACCCAACAATTACTGCTCCCTAAATGATCAGACCTCCTTAGAATCATCCACTGTTATACTAACGTGCTGGTGCTTCTTCCTTTCATTCTTCATTCCCACTGGATTTCTGACAGGGAAGCCAACACTTTGTCCTATAAAGCAACTATAAATCAAAAAATAAAGTCAGAGAAAGGACAAAAAGAGAGAAGCATCACAAATCCATATCTCTCGACCTCAGGCTATTGAGATGTTACTTTTTGTTTGTTTGTTTGGCCATGTGACTTCCAGGATCTTAGTTCCCTAACCAGGGATTGAACCGGGGCCACGGCAGTGAGAACACCGAGACCTAACCACTGGGACTGCCAGGGGATTCCCAAGATGTTACTATTTTAAATAATAAGGCTTTATGGCTTAAATTCAAGAAATGGGAAAGCAGCAGTTAGTATCCCAGGCATGCCCACAGATTTTCCCAGATTTAACAGTCAACGGTATGAGCAATTGTTATAAAGCACCGTCTCTACGTTCAGCACATAAAGGTCAGAGAAATCACCTGCCTTTCTATACTCAGTCCTAGGACAATGGGTTTGGGGATTGGGGAGCTGCCAGCAGCCTCATGACTTAATTATCAGAACTAAACCTACATGAATATGACTTTACTATTATTTCAGAATACTCTTGCCCAGTAAATATCTTCAGTGTTCACTCCAGGAGCTTCCTGAAAATCTATTTATTTTTAAACAATGGTTTAAAAAACTCAACCAGCCCCCTTCTCAGGTCAACAGATTGTTCCCGGGAGCAGTCCTTCTTGTTTATCAAAGCATGACTTGTTCCAGAACCCTTACATTTCTGTGTCCATCAGTCTCTATTAAATCATGAAATATGCCCACGTGGAATCCCCACATTTAAAAGCCTGCCTTAAACCACTCAAAATATATCTAAGCCCCTATGAAACTGTGAAACTCAGATTGAGACTTGAACCCATGTGCTGGGATTCAAACCCAGGTAAAGCCAGATTGGGACTTGAACCAATGGTCTTTTTTATTTATTTATTTTTAACATCTTTATTGGAGTATAATTGCTTTACAAAGGTATGCTAGTTTCTGCTTTATAAAAAAGTGAATCAGCTATATGTATACATCTACCCCCATATCCCCTCCCTTTGGTGTCTCCCTCCCACCCTCCCTATCCCACCCCTCTAGGTGGTCACAAAGCACCGAGCTGATCTCCCTGTGCTATGCAGCTACTTCCCACTAGCTACCTATTTTACATTTGGTAGTGTATATATGTCAGTGCTACTCTCTCACTTCATCCCAGCTTACGCTTCCCCCTCTCCATGTCCTCAAGTCCATTCTCTAAGTCTGCATCTTTATTCCTTATGTTCCTTATGTTCATCAGAACCTTTTTTTTCTTAGATTCCATATATATGTGTTAGCATATGGTATTTGTTTTTCCCTTTCTGACTTCAGTCTGTATGACAGATTCTAGGTTCATCCACTTCACTACAAGTAACTCAATTTCGTTTCTTTTTATGGCTGAGTAATATTCTGTTGTATATGTGTGCCACATCTTCTTTATTCATTCATCTGTCAATGGACACTTAGGTTGCTTCCATGTCCTGGCTATTGTAAATAGTGCTGCAATGAACATTGTGGTACATATCTCTTTTTGAGTTATGGTTTTCTCAGAGTATATGCCCAGTAGTGGGATTGCTGGATCATATGGTAGTTCTATTTTTAGTTTTTTAAGGTACCTCCAAACTGTTTTCCATAGTGGCTGTATCAATTTACATTCCCACCAAGAGTGCAAGAGGGTTCCCTTTTCTCCATACCCTCTCCAGCATTTCTTGCTTGTAGATTTTTTGATGATGGCCATTCCGACTGGTGTGAGGTGATAACTAAGTGTAGCTTTGATCTGCATTTCTCTATTGATTAGTGATGTTGAGCATTCTTTCATGTGTTTGTTGGCAATCTGTATGTCTTCTTTGGAGAAATGTCTATTTAGGTCTTCCACCCATTTTTGGGTTGGGTTGTTTGTTTTTTTGATATTGAGCTGCATGAGCTGCTTGTGTATTTGGGAGATTAATCCTTTGTCGGTTGCTTTGTTTGCAAATATTTTCTCCCATTCTGAGGGTTGTCTTTTCATCTTGTTTACAGTTTCCTTTGCTGTGCAAAAGCTTTGAAGTTTCATTAGGTCCCATTTGTTTATTTTTGTTTTTATTTCCATTTCTCTAGGAGGTGGGTCAAAAAGGATCTTGCTGTGATTTATGTCACAGAGTGTTCTGCCTATGTTTTCTTCTAAGAGTTTGATAGTGTCTGGACTTACATTTAGGTCTTTAATTCATTTTGAGTTTATTGTTGTGTATGGTGTTAGGAAGTGTTCTAATTTCATTCTTTTACATGTGGCTATCCAGTTTTCCCAACACCACTTATTGAAAAGGCTATCTTTTCTCCACTGTATATTATTGTCTCCGTTATCAAAGATAAGGTGACCATATGTGCATGGGTTTATCTCTGGGTTTTCTATCTTGTTCCATTGATCTATATTTCTGTTTTTGTGACAGTACCATACTGTCTTGATTACTGTAGCTTTGTAGTATAGTCTGAAGTCACAGAGTCTGATTCCTCCAGCTCCGTTTTACTTTCTCAAGATTGCCTTTGTTATTCTGGGTCTTTTGTGTTCCATACAAGTTGTAAAATTTTTTGTTCTAGTTCTGTAAAAAATGCCATTGGTAGTTTGATAGGGATTGCATTGAATCTGTAGATTGCTTTGGGCAGTATAGTCATTTTCACAATGTTGATTCTTCCAATCCAGGAACATGGAATATATATATATATGTGTGTGTGTGTGTGTGTATCCATCTGTTTGTATCATCTTTAATTTCTTTAATCAGTGTCTTATAGTTTTCTGAATACAGGTCTTTTGCCTCCTTAGGTAGGTCTATTCCTAAGTATTTTATTCTTTTTGTTGCAAAGGTAAATGGTAGTGTTTCCTTAATTTCTCTCAGATTTTTCAATATTAGTGTATAAGAATGCAAGAGATTTCTGTGCATTAATTTTGCATCCTGCTACTTTACCAAATTCATTTATTAGCTCTAGTAGTTTTCTGGTAGCAACTTTAGGATTCTCCCTGTATAGTGTCATGTCATCTGCAAACAGTGAGAGTTTTACTTCTTCTTTTTCAGTTTGGATTCTTTTATTTCTTTTTCTTCTCTGATTGCTGTGGCTAAAACTTCCAAAACTATGTTGAATAATAGTGGTGAGAGTGGGCATTCTCTTGTTTCTGATCTTAGAGGAAATGGTTTCAGATTTTCACCACTGAGAATGATGTTTGCTGTGGGTTTGTCATATATGGCCTTTATTATGTTGAGGTAAGTTCCCTCTATGCCTACTTTCTGGAGAGTTTTTATAATAAATGGGTGTTGAATTTTGTCAGAAGCTTTTTCTGCATCTATTGAGATGATCATATGGTTTTTCATCTTCAATTTGTTAATATGGTGTATCACATTGATTGATTTGTGTATACTGAAGAAATCTTGCATTCCTGGGATAAATCCCACTTGATCATGGTGTATGATCCTTTTAATGTGTTGTTGGATTCTGTTTGCTGGTATTTTGTTGAGGATTTTTGCATCTATGTTCATCAGTGATATTGGCCTGTAGTTTTCTATTTTGTGTGACATTTTTGTCTTGTTTTGGTATCAGGGTGATGGTGGCTTTGTTGAATGAGTTTGAGAGTGTTCCTCCCTCTGCTATATTTTGGAAGAGTTTGAGAAGGATAGGTGTTAGCTCTTCTCTAAATGTTTGATAGAATTCACCTGTGAAGCCATCTAGTCCTGGGCTTTTGTTTGTTGGAAGATTTTTAATCACAGTTTCAATTTCAGTGCTTGTGATTGGTCAGTTCATATGTCCTATTTCTTCCTGATTCAGTCTTGGAAGGTTTACTTTTCTAAGAATTTGTCCATTTCTTCCAGGTTGTCCATTTTATTGGCATATAGTTGCTTCTAGTAATCGCTCATGATCCTTTGTATCTCTGCAGTGTCAGTTGTTACTTCTCCTTTTTCATTTTTAATTCTATTGATTTGAGTCTTCTCCCTTTTTTCTTGATGAGTCTCGCTAATGGTTTGTCAATTTTGTTTATCTTCTCAAAGAACCAGCTTTTAGTTTTATTGATCTTTGATATTGTTTCCTTCATTTCTTTCTCATTTATTTCTGATCTGATCTTTATGATTTCTTTCCTTTTGCTAATTTTGGGGGTTTTTTTTGTTTGTTTTTCTTCTTCTTTCTCTAATTGCTTTAAGTGTACGCTTAGGTTGTTTATTTGAGATGTTTCTTGTTTCTTGAGGTAGGATTGTATTGCTGTAAACTTTACTCTTAGAACTGCTTCTGCTGTAACCCATTGGTTTTGGGTCATCGTGTTTTCACTGTCATTTGTTTCTAGGTATCTTTTGATTTCCTCTTTGATTTCTTCCAGTGATCTCTTGGTTATTTAGTAATGTATTGTTTAGCCTCCATGTGTTTGCATTTTTTTCCTGTAACTGATATCTAGTCTCATAGTGTTGTGGTTGGAAAAGATACTTGATATGATATCAATTTTCTTAAATTTACCGAGGCTTGGTTTGTGACCCAAGATATGATTTATCCTGGAGAATGTTCCATGAGCACTTGAGAAAAAAGTGTAATCTGCTGTTTTTGGATGGAATATCCTATAAATATCAATTAAGTCCATCTGATATAATGTGTCATTTAAAACTCGTGTTTCCATATTTATTTTCATTTTGGATGATTGGTCTATTGGTGAAAGTGGTGTGTTAAAGTCCCCTACTATGATTGTGTTACTGTTGATTTCCCCTTTTATGGCTGTTAGCATTTGCCTTATGTATTGAGGTGCTCCTCTGTTGGGTGCATAAATATTTATAATTGTTATATCTTCTTCTTGGATTGATCTGCTGATCACTATGTAGTGTCCTTCTTTGTCTCTTGTAATAGTCTTTATTTTAAAGTATATTTTGTCTGATATGAGTATTGCCCTCCAGCTTTCTTTTGGTTTCCATTTGCATGGAATATCTTTTCCCATCCCCTCACTTTCAGTCTGTATGTGTCCCTAGGTCTGAAGTGGGTCTCTTGTAGACAGCATATATATGGTCTTGTTTTTCTATGCATTCAACCAGTCAGTGTCGTTTAGTTGGAGCATTTAATCCATTTACATTTAAGGTAGTTGTTGATATGTATGTTCCTATTGCCATTTTCTTAATTGTTTTGGGTTTGCTTTTGTAGGTCTTTTCCTCCTCTTGTGTTTCCTGCCTAGAGAAGTTCCTTTAGCATTTGTTGTAAAGCTGGTTTGGTGTGTTGAATTCTCTTAACTTTTGCTTGTGTTTAAAGGTTTTAATTTCTCCATTGAATCTGATTGAGATCCTCGCTGGGTAGAGTAATCTTGGTTGTAGGTTCTTCCCTTTCATCACTTTAAATCTGTCCTGCCACTCCCTTCTGGCTTGCAGAGTTTCTGCTGAAAGATCAGCTGTTAACCTTATGGGGAAATCCCTTGTATGTTATTTGTTGCTTTTCCTTTGCTGCTTTTAATATTTTTTCTTTGTATTTAATTTTTGATAGTTTGAATAATATGTGTCTTGGTGTGTTTCTCCTTGGATTTATCCTGTATGGGACTCTCTGCACTTCCTGGACTTGACTATTACCTTTCCCATGTTATGGCAGTTTTCAACTATAATCTCTTCAAATAGTTTTCTCAGACTCTTTCTTTTTCTCTTCTTCTGGGACCCCTACTATTTGAATGTTATTGCATTTAATATTGTCCCAGATGTCTCTGAGATTGTCCTTAATTCTTTTCATTCTTTTTTCTTTATTCTGCTCTGCAGCCGTTATTTCCACTATTTTATCTACCAGGTCACTTATGCATTCTTCTGCCTCAGTTATTCTGCTATTGATTCCCTCTAGAGAATTTTTCATTTCATTTATTGTGTTGTTCATCATTGTTTGTTTGCTCCTTAGTTCTTCTAGGTCTTTGTTAAATGTTTCTTGTATTTTGTCCATTCTATTTCCAATATTTTAGATTATCTTTACTATCATTATTCTGAATTACTTTTCAGGTAGACTGCATATTTCCTCTTCATTTGTTTGGTCTGGCAGGTTTTTACCTTGCTCCTTCATCTGCTGCATATTTCTGTCTTCTCATTTTGTTTAACTTACTGTGTTTGGGGTCTCCTTTTCGCAGGTTGCAGGTTCGTAGTTCCTGTTGTTTTTGTTGTCTGTCCCCAGTGGGTGAGGATGGTTCAGTGGCTTGTGTAGGCTTCCTGGTGAAGGGGACTGGTGTCTGTGTTCTTGTGGGTGGGGCTTGATCTTGTCCTTCTGGTAGGCAGGGCCACATCTTGAGGTGTGTTTTGGGATGTCTGTTAACTTAGTGTGACTTTAGGCAGCCTCTCTGCTAATGGGTGGGGATGTGTTCATGTCTTATTAGTTGTTTGGCATGGGGCATTCATTATTGGAGCTTGCTGGCCTTTGGGTGGAGCTGGGTCTTAGTGTTGAGATAGAGATCTCTGAGAGGGCTCTTGCCGAATGATTTTACATGGGTCCAGGAGGTCTCTGGTTGTCCAACGTCCTGGACTTGGCTCTCCCACCTCCAAGGCTCAGGCCTGACACCAGGCCAGAGCACCAAGGCTCTGCCAGCCACATGGCTCAGAAGAAAAGGAAGAAAAAAAATAAAAAAGAAATAAATTGAACAGATAGAACCTCAAACCAAATGGTAAAATCAAAACTAAATAGACAAAATCACACAAAGAAACATAAACACACTCATAAAAAGAAAACAAACAAACAACAGCAAAAAAACCCAAAAAGTCAGAACCCTAAGATAAATGGTAAAAGCAAACCTAAACAGACAAAAATCACACAAAGAAACACACATACACACAAAGAGAAAAAAGGAAAAAAAATATATATATATATTAAAATAAATTTAATTTAAAAAAGAGAGCAACCAAACCAGTAAACAAATCCATGAATGATAACAAGCACTAAAAACTAAACTAAGATAAACATAAAAACCAGAAACAAATCAGATGCAGAAAGCAAACCCCAAGTCTACAGTTGCTCCCAAAGTCCACTATCTCAATTTTGGGAACATTCATTGCCTATTCAGGTATTCCACAGATGGAGCATTCATCAAGTTGATTGTGGGGATTTAATCTGCTGCTCCTGAGGCTGCACAGAGAAATTTTCCTTTCTCTTCTTTGTTTGCACAGCTCCTGGGGTTCACCTTTGTTTTGACCCCACCTCCGCATGTAGGCCACCCTCAGGTGTCCGTTCCCCACCCAGACAGGAGGGGGTTAAAGCAGCAGCTGATTAGGGCTCTCTTGCTCACTTAGGCCAGGGAGAGGGAGGGGTACATTAGTTGTAACTGGAACTCAGCGTGAGCCTGCGATGGCAGAGGACACATGACATTGTAACAGCCTGAGGCACGTCATGTGTTCTCCCGTGGAAGTTGTCCCTGGATCTCGGGACCCTGGCAGTGGCATGCTGCACAGACTCCCGGTGGGTGTGGCCAGTGACCTGTGCTTGCACACAGGATTCTTGGTGGCAGCGGTGGCAGTGTTAGTGTTTCATGCCTGTCTCTGGGTTCCGAGCTGATAGCCATGACTCATGCCCATCTCTGGAGCTCACTTAGGCAGTGCTCTGTCTTCTGTGGGCACACGGAGCAGGAATCCCCTCTTCTCGCACACCCAGAAACAATGGTCTTGCCTGTCGCACCTCTCTTGCCTGTTCAGCAGGTCCAGACTTTTTCCCTGACTCCCTCCAGGCTAGCTGTGGCATACTAGCCCTCTTCAGGCTATCTTCACACAGCCAACCCCAGTCCTCTCCCTGGGGTCTGAGCTCCAAAGCCTGAGCCTCAGCTCCCAGGCCCCACCTGCCCCGGCGGGTGAGCAGACAAGCCTGTCAGGCTGGTGAGTGCTGGTCGGCACTGATACTCTGTGTGGGAATCTCTCTGCTTTTCCCTCTGCACCCCTGTTGCTGTGCTCTCCTCCATGGCTCCGAAGCTTCCCCCCTCTGCCACCCTCCATCTCCACCAGTGAAGGGGCTTCCTAGTGTATGGAAATTTTCCTCCTTCACAGCTCCCTCCCAGGGATGCGTGTCCCATCCCTATTCTTTTGTTTCTGTTTTTTCTTTTTCCCTACCCAGGTACGTGCGGATTTTCTTGCCTTTTTGGAAGTCTGAGGTCTTCTGCCAGTGTTCAGTAGGTGTTCTGTAGGAGTTGTTCCACATGTAGATGTACTGTTGATGTATTTGTGGGGAGGAAGGTGATCTCCACATCTTATTCCTCTGCCATCTTGAAGGTCTCCCCCATGGCCTTTTAATGGAAATCACACACCTGGTCCCAGGACTCAGTGAAACTCAGGTACTTGATGTCTCATCACAGAGAGAATTCAGTGAGAGACAAAGTGATAGGTAAGAAGTGGATTTATTTAGAGAGAAACATACTCCATAGACAGAGTGTGGGCCATCTCAGAAGGCGAGAGGCACCAAGGTTTGGGGTTGACATTTTTTATAGGGCTGGGTAATTTCATATGCTAATGAGTGGGAGGAGTATTCCAGCTATTTGGGAGAAGGGGTGTGGATTTCCAGGAATTGGGCCACCACCCACTTGTTGACCTTTTATGGTCAGCCTTGGAACTGTCATGGCACCTGTGGGTGTGTCATTTAGTGTGCTGTTGTGTTACAATGAGCATATACTGAGGTTCAAAATCTAGTGGAAGTCTTGTCCTCCATCTTGGACCTAGTTGGTTTTAACAATTTATGTCGTGTCTCATGGCTTTGTCATCCTTTTAAAAGTTGTGCCCTGCTCCCTTCCCTCCTGTTTCACCTATACATATCTGCCCTTGACCAGTCCCTCTTAAGCTACTACTAAAACTTTGTCAAGGTGGGGTTCTCCCTTATGGCAGTAAGTACTAAACAGCTTTACTTGATCAACAGAGTACTGATATGGTCTTTTGGGGAGTTGGCAGTTGACAAACACATGCAGATTTTCAATTATATTTGTAAAGTCACAGCTGTTGGCTTGGCAGTTTTGTTCTGTTAGCCCCTTTTCCAGTTCATTTATACACTCATTCAATTTTCTGTTTGAGTTCTATGAACCAGGAGATATAAAGAGGTTTGATTCTCATTCCATAAAGTAAGGAAGAGAGACACTAATAAACTAATTCCACAAATATGAGTCACTATAAACTGTGCTGAGTGCTGTAAAGGAAGGCTGTGTGGTGCCAAAGAAGCATTTAATGGGCCTACTGTGAGAAATCTGCAAAGGATTAAGCCCCTCAGGCTGAGATAGGAGGAATGAGTAATTGCCAGGTAAGAGACTGAAAATGGAGAAGGAAAATCTTGCAGGCTGAAGGATAAATTCACCCCTATCAGGCTAGGAATTCATTAGCATTCTCTTCAATTCCTTTGTCTTCAGGATCAGATAACTATTTTGTTTCTTCTGGCCACTTCTCTTTCACAGAATGGAAAAGAAAGCAAATATGTTTCAAATAAGAAGAGAACCAAAGAGAAGAGACAACATATCTGTTGTCTAGTATTCTTTGGGTATAATTAAAAATACATATTCAAATGTTGGACTGAAGTTTCCATAGCTGCATTGGTACAATTATACTTGGAATTTTCTACTTCATCAGCATTCCTGAAAGACCAATGAGATAGGTCTTAATGTCCACATTTTAAAGATGAGGTGTCATATGCACATAGTAGGTTGTTTCGGTTATCAGTTGCTTCTTAACTAACCGCCCCAAACTTAGCTGTTTAAACATTACGTTACTGTTCACGATTCTTCTGTTTCACATCATAATGACTGAGACAATGGGATAACTGCAAGGTCCAAAATGGCCTCATTCACGCAGTTAACATTTGATGCAGGTTGCTGGCTAGTTGCCTCACTGAAGCTATCTTACATGGGCTTCTCCATGTGCTTGCTGTGCTTCCTCACAGTAGGACAGCTGGGTTCCAAAAGGAATGTTCCAAGAGGAAGAAAATAGAAGTTTCCAATCCCCTTATGGCCTGGGCTCACTTTGCTTCATTGTATTGGTCAAAGCAGTGACCGGGCTAGTCAAGATTCAAAGGGAGGAGAAACAAAACACATATACAGAGGGAAGGAATTGATGGCAGCCCCCTTTGGAGACTCTCTCTTATGTAGGTGCTCAACAGATATTTGTGGAATAGATGAATGGCACACCCAAGGGTCCACAGCTGGTCAAAAGCAGGATGGAACCAGAGTAAGAATGTGGGTCTCTTGGCCTTTATCTCTATGGTGTTGAGGATCAGTAGAGGGTTGAGGACATGGGGGCTCAAGTAGGATTAAAATTCTGGCTCTGCCATTAACTATTTCACCTTGAGAAAGTCATAGTATCTCTCTGTACCTCAGTTTCTCCATTGGAACATATAGTTCCTACCTCAAAGGGTTGTTATGAGGATTAAACTAATATGTATGAAGTGCTTTTATTCTAAGAGTTAAAGTATACTTTCATATACTAAGAGCTATGTAAGTGTTAGCTGTGACCATTCTAGCAATTAGGTCATGGTCCCTCTGATGATGCTATGACCTATTAGTGTCTATACTTACTACCCTCGCAGTAAGCATTTGGTTCTTTTCCTGGGATAAAAGTATAATATAGCACAGTGCTGGTTCTCAAGGTGTGTACTGTTTACTTGATTTCCAGTAAACATTCCCTGCGCCTTCTCAAAATAGGATCCACCAGAGGTATCTCCTGTGGACAGGACATCCAGATTTTTGAGACAGAGCATTTAGGGAATATATAATTGGTGTAAAAATAATTTATTCTTATTACAAAGCAACAAGGTCTCATGTATGGTAATTTAAAAAAATAACTTTTTTAGATAATTTGGTTAAGAGCATACACTAAAGTTTTATGACAATCTTGCTGCAGGAAAAGGAAATACAGCAGGCTAGTTCAAGGATTTATTCTTTTTTTTGCTAATTTTTTTTTTTTTTTTTTTTTTTTGCGGTGTGTGGGCCTCTCACTGCTGTGGCCTCTCCCGTGTGGAGCACAGGCTCCGGACGCGCAGGCTCAGCGGCCATGGCTCACGGGCCTAGCCGCTCCGCAACATGTGGGATCTTCCCGGACCAGGGTACGAACCCATGTCCCCTGCATCGGCAGGCGGACTCTCAACCCCTGCGACACCAGGGAAGCCCCAAGGATTTATTCTTAATGGAGACATTTTATAAGAAAAGAAATGGTTAGATAATCATTGTTATGACCAGATACAAAAAGAAAAAAAAAGTCTAGTTAAAGATCTGTAGAATATTTACTGACAGTCAGCTGAAAGTCAACTGGGAGGATGAGTTTCTCAATCCCATCAGAATCTATCAGAAAATTGCTTCTGCAATTTACTATGAATGCCAGTTTCTTCCCATGAGAAGTTGTGTGTATAATAACTCGCAAAAAAGTTCCATTGCAGATAAGATTTGGGACAATATTTTATCCTGAATATAAATGCACTGGAAAAAAATGAAAGGAAAACCTTTAAAAATGTTAACAGTTGTGATTATTTCTCAGTGATGGGACTGTAAGGAAATTTAATTTTTTTCTTTGTCCGTATTTTTAAAATTTTCTAGTATAGCAATGTATTACTTTTCTAGCTCCTTTAATAAGAAAGAAATGTTTTTCATCATCATTTAAGTAAAGAATTCCATTTCTTCATTATAAAATGTTTGATTATGAAAAATGAAGTAAGAAATATGAAAATGCTGGTCTGGGAGTCTGAAGAGGATGGGCCATGTCTTCTCAACTGCAGTGAGCTGAGAGTGAAGTGAGGTTAAGAAGGGGAGACAATTCCTTAGGGAAGAAAAGATGCCAGAAGATGGAGATGAATAGTGCCATGGCCATTGTGGGAGGGGCAGGTGCTGATTTGGTCTTATCAATTCTCCTCACATCTTTTGGGCCTACAGTAACCAAAGATGGACAGATAACAAAGGTCCACTTGACATACAACAATTTGCCCTGTATTCCTGCCTGTGAGCTTAATAGATCTGGACTGAAACTCCTAGTTTTGAAAACAAAGACCCAGGATTTGAAGTCTACATATCTGAGCCCTGAGATGGGCCAATTTGGCATCTCTGCTGAAATACCTATGCCCATCAAAAGAAAAAAGAACATGAAGTGACCTGGAGTAGTTTGCTGTTCATCAGATGCCCTACTTACTACGTCTCCCAAGACCAAATTAGAGTGTATCTTTCTAAGTTAGCCTACTCCTTATGCTGCAGTTCAGAATATATTTTGTGGAGGTAAGAAAAAAAGCAGACAACTTCTAGATTTTTAACACAGCAGCTGAGTAAAAGAATAATTTCAACTGAAATGGTGAATTCTGGGGGAGGGGGTAAGGGGATGGATAGACAGAAACTAAAGGTTTGGACATATTCTGAAAATGCTTTATTAGATGTCACAGTAGAGATGCAAGTCAATAGTCTGGAGTTCAGGTGCAGTTCAGGCTGGAGATTTGGGAGGCATGATATTTAAAGCCGTCAGACTCAATAAGATCATCTATGGAGACAAGAGGGCTGAGAACCAAGCCCTGAGACCACCAATGTTCAGAGGACAGGAAGTGAAGAGAAACCATGAAAGAATACAGAGAAAGAGAAACCAGGGAGGTATGAGGAAAACCAGAAGTACGAGGTCTGTCAGATTTCAAGTGAAGAAAGTCTTTAATTCTAAGTCTTGTACTGTTCCAGCTTATCCTTAAACAATCCTTTAAGCAATGGCTGCACTATTTCAGCCCTATAACCTACCTCTCCCAGAACTACTGAAAAGATATTTACTATGATTAAGTCTTTGGATCATGGCCCAACATCCTCCCAGCCACCTATATGGTTGATTTTTTCCTGCTCCTGCCGAGGGAAAGGTCAGCCAAGACAAAGTCCCCCTGCGTAAGAGATTTTTTTCTCTGGCCTTTATGATATGAAATGAGTCTTCCCTCGTTTAACTCACTGACTGCCCAGTGCTAAAAATGGTGTGCATTTAATAGCCATGTTCTCCCAGCAAGAGATGGCTCCGAAGAGCATTCTTCTTCTGGATGTGTACCGAAAAGCATTTTCCCTTTCCTTGCAGATTCTGAACTGCTCTTAGAACCAAGAGGGTAGTGCCTTACTTGGCTCCATACACACAAAAATGTTTAACTCAGGTCAGGGATTAAAAACACTAAGCTGCTCAGGAATTGGTTTTAGGAGCGAAAGTACCTAAGTTACCACCACCTAGCTCTTGCTAAGCCATGGGCGTTGTAGTTAGTCAGTTAGTAACATAGAAAGACTCCTTTTATGGAGGCTTCCCCACCATCAATGAACTCATTTTATATAAATATTTAGCCAGGCAATAAACTGGACAGCCTATGTTACTCAACATCAGCCTCAAAAGACCCTCCCAATTTATATACACAGTATCTTGGTGGAGCAATACATTTTACACGCATGACATGGTCAGCGATAAATATACCAGGGTAGGTCAAACCCTATTTGGTTCTCTGCTTTTAACTGTCTTGGGCTTTGTGTGTTTCTTTAATCAGTTGGATGATTTAGATAAACAACGTGTATTAGTCTTTGTAAGTATAACATGCCTTGAACTTTCTCCAGATATTCATTCCCATTCATCATCATAATAGTTGTTCCCCCTTGGCCATCATTAAGATTAGAAACGTCCTTGAACCATTTAATGATATTCCACAAGACTGGATAGACTTTTCATGCCTTGATGAATTGCGATCACTCAGCTTAGACCAATGAAATCGGATACCCTTTAATGTGCCTGATGACTCTAAGGAGTTTAGGGAAAGCAGTGCCCGGGGATCAAAATGGTTTCACAGAATAACCATTCATTTGGGGGAAGATGCAGGATTTAAGTAAAATTTGATTAATGAGTTAGTATCTAATCTAATAGCTAACTGCAATGGATATTTTTTCTACTCCTGCATATCGTTTTACCTACAAATGTCCATTTATTACAGGACTCATTAGAATGCATAAAGGAGGTATAAAATGATTTTTTAAGCTCAAATTAGAGTATTAAAGAATGAGGTTCCTTCAAGTGAAGTGACTTTAAGATGTTCACACCACTGATGAGGAGAACATAAAAACAAGGCTTGGACTAGGATGTGTTTAACCATTTTGGAGCTGAAAAAGACTAGTTGCCTCTATTTTATGGGGCTGTGTTGCTCCAGAGGGCCACTGTGGGAATGATGTGATCCCAAATGTCTGTGTGATATCAACAAGCAGACTTGGCAATTCGAGCCATAAATATCTTTAATATTTTCAGTAACAAATCAATTCCACCAACCCTGAAAACATTGACATTGCTATGGTTTAGAACCGGCTGATACTGGCATATTTAAATCATCTTTAAGTTCCTCCACAAACCATGATCAGAGACAAGAGTGTTAGGAACAGTACCCTGAGTGTAGAGTGCAGAGAGCACTGTGTTTGGAGTCCTGGCTCTCTCACAGGCAACTTGATCAAATTACTTAAAAGGAGCATCAGTTTCTTCATTTATTCATCAATTATTTATTGAACATCTTGTAATGTGCCAGGTGCTGTTCTTGGGACACATAAAATAACAAAACAAAATATGGGGCTCACATTCCTTCGCAGTTCTTGAGTAATATAACTTCCTACCATCCAGAGTTGTTGTACGGGTCAAACGAGGTATCATAAGTAAAAGTGCTTTTCTACCAGAAGCAAACTCTGAGATAAGAATTTGAGTGCAAGGACTTTATTTGGGAGGTAGAGGAAACACTGAGGGTGGGGATATGAGACAGGAAGAGAAGGCAGCCAATAAAGGATGTATTAGCGAGGAAGTCACCACGGTGGGAAACTGGAAATACCAAATGGACATTCTGGGCAATGGTGCAAACACAAGCCTCAATGATATCCCACTCCAGAGTAATGATGAATACCCCAATATCCTGAGAATCATGAGCTGAGGGCTCCTCCAGGAAGTGTTAATTCCCTGGCAGTTCTGGCCTGCCACATGTAGTTCTGGAGAGAGCCCTTGGGCACAGAGATGCAGATACTGGTATTTGGAAATCAGCTGAATCACACTGGAAATGATAGTGTCCAGGGATACAGAGGAGGATTGTCAGCGAATGATACAGACGTATCATCATCATCATTCCTCCACCAGCCAGATGGTGCCTGCCTGTCCCTTTCCCCCATTCATGTGCCCCAATATTTAACAGCTACCTGAAGGCTAGCTTGCAGTACATCGTAACTCTTCTCATTAACCAGCTAGATTTGGAAATAATCAAGCCCTAAGTTTCTCAAACTAGAGTTTGTGGGCTCTTGTGAATTTATAGATATAGCCTCCAGAACCCATGAATTCAATGAATTTTGCAATTAAAAAATTTTTCATTTTGATGACAAACTAAAATAAATTAATACAAACATATTCAGGGTCACCCTGCAACTAATTCATGAAAGGCAACTTCATTTGCATTTGTATTTGAGGTTGTAGTAATGATGAAAGATTTTGTGTAGCTGGAAAAGAGAAAGTGGGAGGACTGAGGCAAAATCATGTACGTTGCGTGTAAACAATAGCTGGAGTGTTATTATCTTTATTGTTTAGGGTTGACCAGAGATGGTACATAGAGCAGTCTATGCATCAATCTTTGTCAGCAGTAAATGCAGTGAGTGGTCAACTCTCAACTAGGATTTTTTCATGAAATACCTACATCATAATTTCCCAGGGTGTCTTTTAAGTGGATTGGCTAGAAGAATAATGGGTAGTTAAAGACAAGTTTATTATCCAAAGGAAGTATAATGCCAATAATGTTCGTAACTCAGATGACGGCTATCAAGTTCAAAAGCAAGAGAATCAAGTCAACTAGTGAAATATTCAGTTTCCAAATAAATGCTTCTATAATAAAAATCAGTGTTTCTGCTTCTGGAAAGATGGAGTAGTACTTTCCCCTATTTCTTCCACTAAGTACAGCTAAAAAAAATGGGAAATTATGTATTAAAAAAATAAGAAAATTGGAAAGGTGGAGAAAAGAAGTCAGACCAGTTAGGGACCTGGGGTCCTGAAGAACAACATGGCATGAGTTGGCCAGGTTTTCACTTTACCTCATGTGTCCAGACTGGGTACTGGAGAAGCAAGCAACCCAGAAACACCAATGGGCACAGAAAAAACGAGCCCCAAGAAAAGTCTGCTCTCTCAGTTCCAATGGACCAGAAAAGGGGCAGCCTAGCAAAACAGGAAACTTTTAGACAATAACTGCTCTATTCCAGCCAAACATCACAGGTTAAAAGTCTGCATCTCCAATCCCACTCCTTCCAGTGAAGGTCAAGGGGAAAGCCTAGATTTCCACCCACATCAGGCTGTGACAGCTGTCCCAATACCCCCTCTGCCAAGTGGTGTCAGAGAAGGCCAAGCAGGCACTAGAGACTTTCATCTCCTCTAGGGAGTAAAGACAAAGTACCCCTTCCCATCCTAGCTGGCATGGTGTCGGCAAAAACCTAGTGGGAGCCTGAACTCTCACCCCCACCGAGCAGTAATAAGGAGCTGCTCCCCCATGGGTGTCAATGCAGTTGAGTGGGGAACCTGGACTTTTCCACTTCCATCTGGCAAGTAATAAGGGAGTGCTCCCCTTCTCCCTCCAGAGTGGTGTCAGAGGAGGCCTGCTAAAAGACAAGATTTAAATAAGATCCAGAGACTCATAACATAATATCCCAAATACCCAGGTTTCAATCAAACACCACTCATACCAAGAATCAGGAAGATCTCAACCTGAATGACAAAAGACAGTCAACAAATGCCAACACCAAGATGTTAGGATTGTCTGACAAAGATTTTAAAGAAGCTATTATAAACATGCTTCAACAAGCAACTAGGAACATGCTTGAAACAAATGAATAAAAAATAGAAAGTCTCGGCAAAGAAACAAGATAAAAAGAAAAAACACATGGAAATTTTAGAACTAAAAACCACAAAAACCAAAGTTAAATAATGATTTAAGGTAAAACAATAACAAAAAACAATGTAATATAATTCATTATCTTATTGTTAATGTGAACTTTATTGATTTTGGATTTTGTTGTATTCACTTGTAAATCTACTGGGATTATGATTATAAAAGACTATACACATAAGAAGTTTCTACCTAGTTTTATGTTTATACAAGTGGCATTATTTTAAAATAATTTATATTAACACCAGGGAACAATGATTTTTTTTCCTTTACAAGGGGTCCTCACTCAAACAAGCAAATGTTTATTTATAATGTCTTATGGGTTGAATTGTTCCCCACAACATTCATTCATAAGTCAAAGCCCTCACCTCCAGTACCTCAGAAAGTGACTGCATTTGGAGATAGGACCTTTAAAATTGATTAAGGTAAAATGAGGTCATGTGGGAGGGCTCTAATCCAATATGACTAATGTCCTTATAAGAAGAGGAGCTTAGGACACAGATATTCACAGAGGAAGACAGAGAGAAGACAGCCATCTACATATGGCCAAGCATAAGGTTTATCCTGAAGAACATTTCATGTGCATTTGAGAAGAGTGTATATTCTACTATTGCTGGGTACAGTGTTCTAAAAATGTCTGTTAGGTGCACATCGCGTATAGTGTTATTTGAGTCTTTTATTTCTGTTGAAATAAAGTTGTTCTGTTTTATTTCTGTTGTGTTGATCTTCTGCTTAGTTGTTCTATCCAATATTGAAAATAGGGCATTGAAGTCTCTAACTCTAATTGTATTGTCTACTTCTCCTCTCAATTGTGTCAGATTTGCTGCATGTATTTTCAGGGTCTGCTGTTATGTACAGGTATGTTTATAATTTTTATAAACTCCTAATGGATTGAGTCCTTTATCATTATAAAATTCCCCTCTTTATCTCTAATAACATATTTTGTTTTAAAGTATATTTTGTCTAATACTATTATTGACAATAATATTAGACAATATTATAACCAATCTAGCTTCAAAGCATTGTGATTGCTGTTTGCATGATATATCTTAGTATATCCTTTCACTTTTAACTTATTTGTATATTTGGATCTAAAGTATGTCTCTTGTAGACAGCAGATAATCAGATCTTGTTTTTCAGTCCAGTCTCACAATCTCAGCCTTTTGATTAGATTGTTTAATCCATTCACATCTGTGATGGTTAATTTTATGTTACTTTGAAAGGCAAAGTTTTGGATGAGATTAACATTTAAATCGGTGAATGCTGAGTAAAGCAGATTATCCTTCAAAATGTGGGTGGACCACACTCAATCAGTTGAAGTCTTGAATTGAACAAAAAAGACTGATCACCCCGAGCAAGAGAGAATTCCCTGGGAGACTTCCTTCAGACTTCGTCTGCACTATTGACTCTGCTTGGTCTCCAAGCTGCTGGCCTTCAGACTAGCACTGCACCACTGGGGCTCATGGGTCTCAAGTCTGCCAGCCCACACTGCAGATATGAACTTGTCAGCCTCCATAATTGTGTGAGCCAGTTCCTTATGAAAAATAATTTTCACAGATATGCACTATCCTACTGGTTCTATTTCTCTGGAGAACCCTGACTAATACAACATCTAATACTATTTTATTTATTTTTTTATACAGCAGGTTCTTATTAGTTATCCATTTTACACATATTAGTGTATATATGTCAATCCCAATCTCTCAATTCATCACACCACCACCACCCACCCCCCCGCCACCTTCTCCCCTTGGTGTCCATATGTTGTTCTCTACATCTGTGTCTCTATTTCTGTCCTGCAAACTGGTTCATCTGTACCATTTTTTTAAGTTCCACATATATGCATTAATATATGATATTTGTTTTTCTCTTTCTGACTTACTTCACTCTGTATGACAGTCTCTAGATTCATCCACGTCTCTACAAATGACCCAATTTCGTTCCTTTTTATGGCTGAGTAATATTCTGTTGTATATATGTACCACATCTTCTATATCCATTCGTCTGTTGATGGGCATTTAGGTTGCTTCCATGTCCTGGCTATGGTAAACAGTGCTGCAATGAACATTGGGGTGCATGTGTCTTTTTGAACTACGGTTTTCTCTGGGTATATGCCCAGTAGTGGGATTGCTGGGTCATATGGTAATTCTATTTTTAGTTTCTTAAGGAACCTCCATACTGTTCTCCATAGTGGCTGTATCAATTTACATTCCCACCAACAGTGCAAGAGGGTTCCCTTTTCTCCACACCCTCTCCAGCATTTCTTGTTTGTAGATTTTCTGATGATGCCCATTCTAACTGGTGTGAGGTGATACCTCATTGTAGTTTTGATTTGCATTTCTCTAATAATTAGTGATGTTGAGCAGCTTTTCATGTGCTTCTTGGCCATCTGTATGTCTTCTTTGGAGAAACGTCTATTTAGGTCATCTGCCCATTTTTTGATTGCGTTATTTGTTTTTTTAATATTGAGCTGCCCAGTGTTATTATTGATATAGTTAAATCTATATTTGCCATTTAATTTTTTTGTTTTCTGTATATCTTATGTCTGTTTTGTTCCTTTATTCCTCATTTACTGCTTTATTTTTTTTAATTGAAGTACAGTTGATTTACACTGTTTCAGGTGTACAGCAAAGTTACTACTTTATTCTGCATTCAGTGACTATTTCTAGTGTAACATTTTAATTCCTTTAATGATCTTTTTCACTATTTATTTCATTATTTTCTTAGTGGCTGGTCTAGGGTTTACCATATATATCTTATAAGAATCAACTTCAAATTTATTCTAACATAATTCCAACAAGAAATAGAAATGCTATTCCTATATAGCTCTATTTACCATACTCCCTTTTTGTGCTATTATTATCATACATATTACATCTATAGATGTTGCAAATACAATTCATCATTATAATTATTACGTAATATAATTTTGTATCTATTAAAGAAGCTGCAATAAGAAAGAAGGGCAAGTGTATATTTGTACATTTGTTATGTTTACTTTCTTATTTACCCATTTCGGTTCTCATTTGTTCCTGTGGGTTCAAGTTACCATCTGTTTTCATTTTCTTATTCCAATACAACTCTGCTCCCACTCATATCCTTTGTGCTGTCGAATATATTACATTATACATTCTAGGTCCAACAATGCAATTACTTACATACTATTTTATACACTTGCTTTTTAAATTAGGTAATAGAAGAAAGGAAAAAATATGCACTTATACTGTATTTTATAAATACATGATCACCTTTACTGACTCTTTGTTTTTCTGTGTGGATTCCAATTTCCATCTGGGTTTACTTGCCCTCAGTCTGAAGGACTTCCATTAATATTTGTTGTAAAGCTAGTCTGCTAGCAACAAATTCTCTCTCTCTCTCTCTCTAGTTTACTTGGAAATATCTTAATTTTACCTTCATTTTTGAAAGATAATTTTGCTGGGTATAAGATTCTTGTTAAGAGTTTTTATTTAAGCACTTTGAATATGCTGTTCCACTGCCTCCTGGCCTCTATGGTTTCTGATCAAAAATCAGTCATTAATTTTCTGGGGGTTCCCTTCCCTTATAAGAGATGATTCAGTTTTCCCGTTTTCAAGGTGTTCTCCTTGTCTTTGGCTTTCAGCACTTTTTTTTTTTTTTTTTTTTTTGTGGTACGCGGGCCTCTCACTGCTGTGGCCTCTCCCGTTGCAGAGCACAGGCTCCGGACACGCAGGCTCAGCGGCCACGGCTCACGGGCCCAGCCGCTCCGTGGCATATGGGATCCTTCCGGACAGGGGCACAAACCCGCGTCCCCTGCATCGGCAGGCAGACTCTCAACCACTGCACCACCAGGGAAGCCCTGGCTTTCAGCACTTTTATCATGATGTGTCTATTTGTGGATCTCTTTGCATTTATCCTACTTGAAGTTCGATGAGCCTCCTGAGTGTGTAGATCAAAGTTTTTCAGCAAATTTGAGAAGTTTTTAGCTGCTATTTCTTCAAACATTTTTCCTTCTTCTTTCTCTTTCTCCTCTCCTTCAAATACTTCCACTATGCATACACAGGTGAACTTAAAGGTGTCCCACATTTCCTTGAGGATCTTTACTCTTCATTTTATTTCCTCTCTGTCCCCCACATTGTCTAATCTCTATCGATCTATCAAATTTGCTAGTTCTTTTTTCTGCTAGTTCAAATCTACTGTTGAGCTCCTCTAATACATTTTTAAAAAAATTTCAGTCATACTTTTCAACTCCAAAATTTCCATTCGGTTCTTTTTTATAATTACTCTCTTTATTGATATTATCTATTCCATGAGATATTGTCTTCACACCTCACTTTACTACTTCAAGCATGGTTTCCTTTAGTTATTTGAGCATTTCTGTCTTGGGTGGCTTAAACAACAAACATTTATTTCTAACCATTCTGAAGGCTGAGAAGTCCAAGATCAGGTGCCAGCATGACTGGATTCTGTTGAGAGCCCTCTTCCTGGTTTGCAGATGTCTGTCTTATTGCTGTGCCATCAAATGGCAAAGAGCAGAGAGAGGAAACTAGTTCTCTCAGGTTTCTTATAAGAGCATTAATCCCACTCATGATTGCTTCACTCTCATGACCTGACTATCTCCCAAAGGCTCTACCTCTTACTATCATCACCATTAGAGGCTAGGATTTCAAATTTTGAATTTGGTGCAGAGACACAAATGTTCAGTCCACAACAATATTTGTGATGGCTACTTTAAAGTCTTTGTTAAATCTGACATCTGGCCCTCCTCTGAGATAGTTTCTGTTGCTCATTTCCCTCCAAGGCTAGGTCACATGTACCTATCCTTTTTGCTGTCTTGTAATTTTATGTTGAAAACTGGACATTTTAGATGATATAGCAACTCTGCTTACTCATTTCTCTCTCCCCTCTCTGGGGCTTGTTTTTGCCGTTGTTTGATTGCTTATTTGATTTGTGAAATGCCTACACTATTTTGGTGAAGTATATTTCCCCTGTGATTTGGAGCACATCACATTCTCTTTCTGAGTACTTTAAAAATATCAAATGTTGGTAATTACTAAATGATCTTTGTTGCCTTGTCTAGCTATGAAGTTTTAAGACTCCAAATGCAGAAATCAATATCCTTATAAAAATGGTCTTAAAAAATAGAAGAGATGAAAGACATGTAGTCCTTGAGCTCCAGTGAAGACATTTGCTCAGATACTCACATTCCATTTCCTGCTGCTTCATGTGCCCCAACCCTTTCTTCTCATGTCTACTCTTCTAGACATAAGCCTCTCTCTTACCCTTTCTGCAGAGACCTTGGAAGCCATGCATGAAATATTTTGGAGCCAAAGGATGGAAGGACCTCAGTTCCTGAATCACTGTTTGGAGGATGGCTGCCACTTAGACTTCATCTGTGCAAGAAAGCTTTATCATATTTAGACTTTGAGATTTGGGAGGTTATCTATCTTGCAGCCAGTATTGCCCTAAATAATAGTTTCATGTTTTTGGAGTCAACCAGCTGCCATTAGCCCCTAACTGTAACCATGAATCAAATGAAATTAAAGTAAAACATGGAAAATATGACCAGACACTGAGGCAATGGAAGAGATTTTTGGTAATTGACTCTGAATCCACTCTTTGCCTCTGGTAAGGATTCTGGTCTGGCCAGGGCATCTGATTTGGACATCTGCTCAGAAGCAGTCCTGAGCAGAGGAGCTGGATGAGGCCAGGTCACAAATGGTAATCCTCACTCAAATGCCTAGAGAACAGATGTATGGATACCGGGGGGGGAAGGGGTGTGGGATGAATTGGGAGAATGGGATTGACATATATACACTATCGAGCTATGTATAAAATTGATAACTAATGAGAACTGTATAGCACAGGGAACTCTAGTCAATGCTCTGTGGTGACCTAAATGGGAAGGAAATCCAGAAAAGAGGGGATATATGTATACATATAGCTGATTCACTTTGTTGTACAGCAGAAACTAACACAACATTGTAAAGCAACTATACTCCAGTAAAAAGTTTTTAAAAAGTGGGGGGATAGAAGAGCATATCCAAGAGCAAGAGGCCTTTCTGAGACTAGAGCAGAAGGTGATCAGTCATATTAACATGTTTTCTCTCATCCAGTCCCTTCTTTACTCCATTCCTCATCCCTAGAGTTGTTAGCCCTATAGATATCTTTCTTCCTTATGTATCCTTCCAGAATTTATGTATGCAATATAAGAAAATCGTTATGTATAGTCTTTGTCCTAATTTTTATCCCAAAGACAGGATGTTATACACACTAACCTTTGCTTTGCCCTTTTCATCTAATATATCCTGAAGATCTTTCCATGCCATCAAAAAGAGAAACTCATCTTCCTTTTCAACAGCTTAATACTATTCCATTCTGTGGATAAATCATAGTTCATTTAACATCTTTATAATAAGTATGGGTTATCCCCAATAATCTGCTATTACAAACGTGCTGCAACAAACATCCTTGCACATATGTCATTTTGGTATGCGTGTAGGTGTATTGATAAGATAAATTCCCAGAAGTATGCTGCTGATTTAGAGGGTAAATCCACATGTAATTTTGATAGATATTGCCAAATTGCCCTCAGAAGTGCTGTATTACATACTTCTACCAGTAATATTTGAGAGCATCTATTTCAATACAGTATATCAAAGTTTTAGACATTTGCTTAACAAGCAAGTGAAAAACATAGTATTCAGAGTAGGTCATATAAAGGTACGAAGGAGGCTGGAGGAACTATGGCATCATTGTGGCTCAGCATTACCAGACCCATTATTTTTTAAGGAAGCCTAAACTCTAGGGAGCTCTGATTTAATCCAACATCCTTAATTTGGCACATGAGGAAACTGTGACCCCAAGAATTTAGGGGACTTGTTCAAGACTACATAGGAGGTTAGCATGCCAGGGCCAGCATCTGATATCTTTCCTTCAGTTCACTGCACTTCTAACGCTTCTGGAAGGCAGAAAAATGGCCCTCAAAGATGCTCATGCCCTAATCCCCATAACCTGTAATATGTCACTTACATGACGAAAGGGACTTTGCAGATGTGATTACAGTATGGACCTTACAATGGGGATATTATCTTGGATTGCTTAGTTGGGCCCAATCTAATCACAAGAGCTCTGAAAAGTGGAGAACCTTTCCCTGCTGTAGCCAGAAGTATGTGGGAGAGACAGGGCTAAGGAGATGAGTCAGGGATTCAAAGCATGAGAGGGACTCAACCCAGCTGTCATTGGCTTTGAAGATGGAGGAAGGGGGCCAGGAGCCAAGGAATATCAGTGAAAGCTGAAAACAACCTCCAGCCAGCAGCCAGCAAGGACATGGGGATCTCATTCTCACAGCCTCATGGAACAGAATCCTTCCCACAACCTGAATGAGCTGGAAACAAACTTTCCCCTGGCACCTCTCACAAGGAATGTAGCCCTGCCACCATCTTGATTTTGACCCATGGGAGATGGAGAAAAGAAATCAACCAAAGGCTTGTGACTGACAGAATTGTGGGATAATAATCTTGTGTTGCTTTAAGCTGCTAAGATTGTGGTAATTTTCTAGGGATGCAATAGAAAACTACTACACTGCTTCACACTGTCTCTTCCATGTCACCATGAGGAGCTCTCATTTACTCATTTAAAAAATATTTATTGAGGACCTATTATGTGCCAGGCACCATCTCAGGTGCTGGAGGGATAGCATGAGTAACACAAAAATTCCCTGTTTTCAGGGAGCATACTTTCACATGGAGGAAGACACATAAATCAGACAAATATGTTAGTTACATGGTAAATTAGAAAGTGAGGAGATTGGTTCAAGATGGTGGGGTAGAAGGATGTGCTCTCACTCTCTCTTGCAAGAGCACTGGGGTCACGGCTGACTGCTGAACAGTCATCGACAGGAGGACACGAGAACCCACCAAAAAGGATACCTCACATCCAAAGATAAAGGAGAAGACACAGTGAGATGGTAGGAGGGGCGCAATCACAATAAAATCAAATCCCACAACTGCTAGGTGGGTGACTCACAAACTGAAGAACACTTATACCCCAGAAATCCACCGAAGGTTCTGAGCCCCACGTCAGGCTTCCCAACCTGTGCATCCAGCAATGGGAGGACGAATTCCTAG
This sequence comes from Globicephala melas, assembly GCF_963455315.2. NCBI lineage: Eukaryota > Metazoa > Chordata > Mammalia > Artiodactyla > Delphinidae > Globicephala > Globicephala melas. Next base: position 47,200,512 of record NC_083328.1, on the reverse strand, counting down.
AGAATCAGACTTTGAAGCCAGCAGGATTTGATTGCACGACTTTAACAGGACTGGGGGAAACAGAGACTCCACTCTTGGAGGGCACACACAAAGTAGTGTGTGCATCAGGACCCAGAGGAAGGAGCAGTGATCCCATAGGAGACTAAACCAGACCTACCTGCTAGTGTTGGAGGGTCTCCTGCAGAGGCAGGGGGTGGCTGTGGCTTGGCAGCAGAAGTTCTGGGAAGTACTCCTTGGTGTAAGCCCTCCAAGAGTTCACCATTAGGCCCACCAAAGAGCCCAGGTAGGCTCAAGTGTTGGATTGCATCAGGCCAAAAAACCAACTTGGAGGGAACCCAGCCCCACCCATCAGCAGACAAGTGGATTAAACTTTTACTGAGCTCTGCCCACCAGAGCAACAGCCAGCTCTACCCACCACCAGTCCCTCCCATCAGTAATCTTGCACAAGCCTCTTAGATAGCCTCATCCACCAGAGGGCAGAAAGCAGAAGCAAGAAGAACTACAATCCTGCAGCCTGTGGCACAAAAACCACATTCACAGAACGATAGACAAGATGAAAAGTCAGAGGGTCTATGTACCAGATGAAGGAACAAGATAAAACCCCAGAAAAACAATTAAATGAAGGGGAGATAGGCAACCTTCCAGAAAAAAGAATTCAGAATAATGATACTGAAGATGATCCAGGACCTCGGAAAAACAATGGAGGTAAAGATCGAGAAGATGCAAGAAATGTTTAACAAAGATCTAGAAGAATTAAAGAACAAACAAACACAGATGAACAATACAATAACCGAAATGAAAACTACACTAGAAGGAATCAATAGTAGAATAACTGAGGCAGAAGAACGGATAAGTGACCTGGAAGACAGAATGCTAGAATTCACTGCTGCAGAACAGAATAAAGAAAAAGTAATGAAGAGAAATGAAGACAGCCTAAGAGACCTCTGGCACAACATGAAACGCAACAACATTCGCATTATAGGGGTCCCAGAAGGAAAAGAGAGAGAGAAAGGACCTGAGAACATATTTGAAGAGATTATAGTTGAAAACTTCCCTAACATGGGAAAGGAAATAGTCACCCAAGTCCAGGAAGTGCAGACAGTCCCATACAGAATAAACCCAAGGAGAAACACACCGAGACACAAAGCAATCAAATTGGCAAAAATTAAAGACAAAGAAAAATTATTGAAAGCAGCAAAGGAAAAATGACAAATAACACACAAGGGAACTCCCATAAGGTTAACAGCTGATTTCTCAGCAGAAACTCTACAAGCCAGAAGGGAGTGGCATGACATATTTAAAGTGATGAAAGGGAAGAACGTACAACCAAGATTACTCTACCCAGCAAGCATCTCATTCAGATTCAACGGAGAAATCAAAAGCTTTTCAGACAAGCAAAAGCTAAGAGAATTCAGCACCACCAAACCAGCTCTACAACAAATCCTAAAGGAACTTCTGTAAGTGGGAAACACAAGAGAAGGAAAGAACCTACAAAAACAAACCCAAAACAATTAAGAAAATGGTAACAGGAACATACATATTGATAATTACCTTAAATGTGAATGGATTAAATGTTCCAACAAAAACACACAGGCTCGCAGAATGGATACAAAAACAAGACCCATATATGTGCTGTCTACAAAAGACCCACTTCAGACCTAGGGACACATACAGACTGAAAGTGAGGGGATGGAAAAAGATACTCCATGCAAATGGAAATCAAAAGAAAGCTGGAGTAGCAACACTCATATCAGATGAAATAGGCTGTAAAATAAAGAATGTTACAAGAGGCAAGGAAGGACACTACATAATGATCAAGGGATCAATCCAAGAAGAAGATATAACAATTATAAATATATGCAACCAACATAGGTGCACCTCAATACATAAGGCAACTGCTAACAGATATAAAAGAGGAAATTGACAGTAACACAGTAATACTGGGGGACTTCAACACCTCACTTACACCAATGGACACATCATTGGACACATCCAAACAGAAAATTAAAAAGGAAACACAAGCTTTAAATGACACAACAGACCAGATAGATTTAATTGATATTTATAGGACATTCCATCCAAAAACAGCAGATTGCACTTTCTTCTCGAGTGCTCATGGAACATTCTCCAGGATAGATCACATCTTGGGTCACAAATCAAGCCTCAGTACATTTAAGAAAACTGATATCATATCAAGTATCCTTTTCTGACCACAATGCTATGAGATTAGAAATCAATTTCAGGGAAAAAAATGTAAAAAACACAAATACATGGAGGTTAAACAATACGTTACTATATAACCAAGAGTTTGGGCTTCCCTGGTAGCGCAGTGGTTGAGAGTCTGCCTGCCGATGCAGGGGACACGGGTTCGCGCCCTGGTCCAGGGAGATCCCACATGCTGTGGAGCGGCTAGGCTCGTGACCCATGGCCGCTGAGCCTGCACGACTGGAGCCTGTGCTCTGCAACAGGAGAGGCCACAACAGTGAGAGGCCCGGGTACTGCCAAAAAAAAAAAAAAAAAAAAAGAGTTCACTGAAGAAATCAAAGAGGAAATCAAAAAATACCTAGAGACAAATGACAATGAAAACACAATGATGCAAAACCTATGGGGTGCAGCAAAAGCAGTTCTAAGAGGGAAGTTTATAGCAATACAAGCCTATCTCAAGAAACAAGAAAAATCTCAAACAAACAATCTGACTTTGCACCTAAAGGAACTAGACAAAGAAGAACAAACAAAACCCAAAGTTAGTAGAAGGAAACAAATCATAAAGATCAGAGCAGAAATAAATGAAATAGAATCAAAGAAAACAATAGCAAAGTTCAATAGAACTAAAAGCTGGTTCTTTGAGAAGATAAACAAAATGGATAAACCTTTAGCCAGACTCATCAAGAAAAGAGGGAGAGGACTGAAATCAATAAAATTAGAAATGAAAAAGAAGTTACAATGGACACCACAGAAATACAAAGCATAAGAGACTACGACAAGAAATTCTTTGCCAATAAAATGGACAACCTGGAAGAAATGGACAAATTCTTAGAAAGGTATAACCTTCCAAGACTGAACCAGGAAGAAATAGAAAATACAAACAGACCAATCACAAGCACTGAAATTGAAACTGTGATTAAAAATCTTCCAACAAACAAAAGTCCAGGACCAGATGGCTTCACAGGTGAATTCTATCAAACATTTAGAGAAGAGCTAACACCCATCCTTCTCAAACTCTTCCAGAAAATTGCAGAGGAAAGAACACTCCCAAACTCATTCTAAGAGGCTACCATCACCCTGATACCAAAGCAAGACAAAAATACTACAAAAAAAGAAAAATATAGACCAATATCAATGATGAATATAGATGCAAAAATCCTCAATAAAATACTAGCAAACAGAATCCAGCAACACATTAAAAGGATCATACACCATGATCAAGTGGGATTTATCCCAGGGATGCAAGGATTCTTCAATATATGCAAATCAATCAATGTGATACACCATATTAACAAACTGAAGAATAAAAACCATATGACCATCTCAATAGATGCAGAAAAAGCTTTTGACAAAATTCAACACCCATTTATGATAAAAACTCTCCAAAAAGTGGGCATGGAGGGAGCCTACCTCAACGTAACAAAGGCCATATACGACAAAGCCACAGCAAACATCATTCTCAATGGTGAAAAGCTGAAATCATTTCCTCTAACATCAGGAGCAAGACAAGGATGTCCAGTCTCACCACTATTATTCCACATAGTTTTGGAAGTCCTAGCCACAGCAATCAGAGAAGAAAAAGAAATAAAAGGAATACAAACTGGAAAAGAAGAAGTAAAACTGTCACTGTTTGCAGGTGACATGATACTATACATAGAGAATCCTAACAATGCCACCAGAAAACTACTATAGCTAAGCAATGAATTTGGTAAAGTTGCAGGATACAAAATTAATGCACAGAAATCTCTTGCATTCCTATACACTAATGATGAAAAATCTGAAAGAGCAATTAAGGAAATACTCCTATTTACCATTGTAACAAAAAGAATAAAATATCTAGGAATAAACCTACCTAAGGAGACGAAAGACCTGTATGCAGAAAACTATAAGACACTGATGAAAGAAATTAAAGATGACATAAACAGATGGAGAGATATACCCTGTTCTTGGATAGGAAGAATCAATATTGTGAAAATGACTATACTACCCAAAGCAATCTACATATTCAATGCAATCCCTATCAAAGTACCAATGGCACTTTTCACAGAACTAGAACAAAAAATCTTAAAATTTGTATGGAGACACAAAAGACCCCGAATAGCCAAAGCAGTCTTGAGTGAAAAAAATGGAGCTGGAGGAATCAGACTCCCTGACTTTAGACTATATTACAAAGCTACAGTAATCAAGAAAATATGGTACTGGCACAAAAACAGAAATATAGATCAATGAAACAGGATAGAAAGGCCAGAGATAAACCCATGCACCTATAGTCAACTAATCTATGACAAAGGAGGCCAGTATATACATTGGAGAAGAGACAGTCTCTTCAGTAAGTGGTGCTGGGAAAACTGGACAGCTACATGTAAAAGAATGAAATTAGAACACTCCCTAACACCATACACAAATATAAACTCAAAATGGATTAGAGACCTAAATATAAGACCACACACTATGAAACTCTTAGAAGAGAACATAGGAAGAACACTCTTTGACATAAATCACAGCAAGATGTTTTTTGATCCACTTCGTACAGTAATGGAAATAAAAACAAAAATAAGCAAATGGGACCTAATGAAACCTAAAAGCTTTTGCACAGCAAAGGAAACAACAAATAAGATGAAAAGGCAACCCTCAGAATGGGAGAAAATATTTGCAAACGAATCATCAGACAAGGGATTAATCTCCAAAATATATAAACAGTTCATACAGCTCAATATTAAAAAATAATAATAATAAGCCTCTGCTTTTGTGTTGCTGGGAACCTGGATGCAGCATGTCTTGAAAGGAACATGTTCAGAGGCCTCATGCAGAAGGAGAGGCCCTGAGCTGACAAGGGGGAAGGAAGCTCAGTTGGTCCAGCCCCCAGTTCACCCTCCAACTAAGTTCAGCACACCAGTGACTACCAGTGAGAGCAGCAGGAAAACCAGTCAGAGAAGCCAAGTCTCACTGACAGAGTTGTGAGCAAATAAAACAGTTGTTGTCAAAGCTGCTCAGGTTTGGGGCGGTTTGTTATTCTGTGATACATGAAAAAAAGAACCCAAGAATTTTGGTCTGTGTATCCAGAAGAAGAGAGTGAGCATTAGCTAGACGGAGTAGGCAGGTAGTTAACAGGTTTGAGGGGAAATCTTGGTTGGAAAGATTAAAATCTTACTACTTCTGAACGGAAAAGGACGTTTGTTTTTTCTTAAGAGTAGAAGAACAATATCCTCTTATCTCTGAAGCACTGCTGGATTTTCCAAGGCCAGAAAAGGCCATTTTAAGAGCAACTCTTTGGATCTTCAAGATAGTAGCCACAGCAGAGGGTAAAGGAATTGTTTAGATTCTTTTCTTTCCAGCTTCTGAAGCTCTGTTGACAATCAGTGAAACCCCCATGGCAGTTTGAGGTAGAGAAACCCTCGCCCAGTTTTTCTGGCTTTGCCACTGTGGTTTCAGGGCTTCAAGGACTCTATCATGTAAAGGAGAAACCACGGTGCTTGCTTTCCCTCCCGCTTTCCACAACTGGTCACGAAGAACCACCCTGGGCTTGGCTGATGGGCTTCTGGAAGTCGAGTGTGCAGCCTTGGAGGAAGGCCCTTACCAGTTTTCGATGTAATCCTTCCTGTGGCCGTACACTTCAGAGACGGCAGTGTGTGGGAAAAGAAAAACTGCCTGGTCAATTTGGTTAGCCTGTGGGTCTCTGATGATACACATCTGGGCTAATACCTTGTGAATTTTCCGCAAATGAAGTGTTGGGGAAAGGCAGTGTATTGCTTAAGAATTCTAACTCTCCCAGAATAAATATTAATGTAAAAGGATTGCTTGTATGTTGCCAACCTCCCGCTCACTCACTCCCACCTGTAGCCCACGACATTCACCCACCCACACCTCCTTCCCACATTTACCAGCTAAAGTCAAATTCATTGTACACACAAAGGCTTATCTTCTGGGTTCAACCTTTTCTTGGGCCAGTTCCTGGGAGGGAGGAGTGGCTTCCATCCATCATCCCTCTGTAGATTCTCCACCCCGTGACCCACCACTGCCACCCTAAGTAGCGCAAGGAGATGAGGCATCACGGCACAAAGGGATTCACAATGTTGAGCAACTATAGGGTTTATGTCAGAGTAAAGGTGATGGGTTTGACTTAATAAACATTTTGGTTTAGGAAAAATGTTAGGAGGCAATGCTTAAAAATTTAATCATATACCAAAGGGGAAAGGAAGGTGAGGGATAAATTAGGAGTTTGGGATGAACAGATACACACTACTATATGTAAAATAGATAACAAACAAGGACCTACTGTATAGCACAGGGAACTATACTCATTATTTTGTAATAACCTATAAGGGAACAGAATCTGTAAAAGAATATATGTGTACCTGAATCACCGTGCTGTACACCTGAAACTAACACAACACTGTAAAACAACTATACCTCAATTTAAAAAAAAGACATTTAACCATAAAATTATGTTAAGGATATCCAGGCTTGAGAGATGGCTTCCTGAAAACAGGTGTCATATGAGGTTGTTATAGCCTGGTCAACATGTAGATGTGTTCACAACACAGGGATGCTGACAACACTGCTTTGGTCTCTTCAAGTCATAACACACCTTTGGCCATGGTTTCTTCCAATTACCATTAACACAATTCCAGGCCATTTCCCCTAAGGTGTCCATCAACCTGTGACAACCTGCTGCTGCTCAGCTTCTGTTCATTCCCACCTCCTTAAAAGCTTTCTTCTGCCCCCAGGGGTCTGATGGCTGTCAGCACTGACTTAGTCATAAACTTCCACCTTCGTGGTACTACCAGCCTTATCACCTGGAGAATGTCCACCAGATGTTATGGATGAAGATAGCTCACGAGGAGCACAGGCAGGAGGAGAGTCCCCGGGGTAAGGGGCTGGCAGCGGGTGCACTAGCAGACCAGTGAGTCTACCCTCCACAGGAGAGAGTATAAAGGCCCTCCGAGGCTTCATGACGAAAAGCATATGGAACAGAATGTAGCTTAGTTTCAAGTTCCTCAGCAGCAACCCTAAGACAAGGAGTCGAAAGCAAGTAGTGCATCTGGGAGATGATTCCAGGAAACATAGGTTGGGGGTGGGGAAGTGTACAGGGAAGGGAAGAAAGCCAGTACAAGGTGTGTTTATAAGTCAGTGACCACTGGGGGCAACTGAAGTTTAAAATCTCTCAAAAACAGTGTGAAACACCTGCCTTGGAATTACCCCACCCAAGGAGCAAGGGAGCTCCTTGTATATTTATACAACAACTTCTGTTCATCACTTGTTGAGAGCTGCTTCTGGGGGTGCTGTTTCCCTGGACTTCTGGCCCACTGTGTGCAGGGACAGAGCAGCTTTCCACGGTTCCAGAGAAAGTCCTCAGGCACAGAGGTGCAGATGTGAGCCTGTAAAAGTTGTCTGGGGCTCTGTGAAACAGAAGATCCATGGGCAATGACAGTGATCTGTTCCAGGACACCTGCTGAGTTGGCTAAGACCTTACCTAACTGCTCATTGCATGGACCTGTGGCCTCAGAGAATGGATGCTGAAAATGTACTGTCAGTACTGTGATCAGTTTATAAAAGTTTCAGGATAAAATGTATATATATATTGATATCCATATATGAATTAGCTAAACCAGCATTGTATGGGGAAGCAGTAAATGAGGTATGTGTAACCCTATAGGTTTGGACAGCTTTCCATGACATTATTAAGTGAAAATTGAAGGTTATATAACCCCACTTGGGGGTTCAATACAATCCCATTTTTGTGTTAAAAGCACAGAAAATTTATATATGAGAAGAGTCTTTAAGAATAGAAGCTAAGGGACTTCCCTGGTGGTCCAGTGGTTTAGACTCCACGCTTCCATTGCAGGGGGCATGAGTTTGATCCCTGGTCAGGGAAATTAGATCCCACACGCCTTGTGCCTTGGCCAAAAAAGAAAAAAAAAAAAAAAAAAGATGCTAAAGGTTATTTGTAAAGGTTACAAGTTATTAAAGTGTTAATAACTCTTGTCTCTAGGGAAGTGGGGTTATGAGTTAATTTTTTGTTGCTTTTCTTTATTTTCTATGTTTTTGTAATAAGCATGGATTGCTTTTATAACCATGACCAGATTTTTAAAAATTCACAATAACGAAATATAATTTCAAGATATGAGAATAGTTCCAGTACTTTTCTAAATCTTCCTTTCTTCCTTCCCTCACACCCTCCATCTGTTACAACAGAGTAACCTTACTTATTTCAGGTAACTGGTATGAACATCACCACTCTCAAACATGGGAGAGGATAAAGAATTCGGCACAAAAGGCTTTTGCGGAACCAAAAGAGATGTCCTTACATCTATAAACTAAAACTCATCCATTTTGCTCACAGACAAGCATCTCAGACTAGCATCAGGGGCTTGTTTATATGTTCTTCGTACACAGTTCTAACAGACGTTGGCATCTGCGTTAAAGTTCACATTTAGAAGAGGCATTTAGACGATAAGAAAGGGCCCGCCACAGGCAGACACACAGGAAGCAGTGAGAGGTGGCAGAGGTGACAAGCGAGGACAGAGCCCAGACAAGGCTGCCACACCTGTCAGTCAGCACAGGGACTCCTTAGGGTAGAGCACACACCCTCCGCCTCCTTACCAAGTGCGGAAGACACCCCTGTTTCCAAACTCAGAGCAGGATCACAGTGACAGCCTTGAGGCATCCAGGCCAGGCTTAACTGTACCCAAGAGAACCAAACATCCAGCGCTCAGGCCTTAAAATGAAATAGAATACAGGCCTATAGTTAGGATCATCCACATTAAACGTGGGTACCTTCAAACACAGCTTCAGAGTCTTGGTGATATAAGCCAGACTAGGGAATGAGGTTACATTCTTATCTGTTTCTATCTTTCCTACTTTTGTGTGAAACAAAGTTGATTTTATTATCTGTCAATACCTTCTGGTTCCAGTATCTCTTCTTTAACATCTGATCTTATAATTAAGATTTCTTGCCTCCATGACCCTTCGACTTGTTTTTCCTCCTGGTTTCATAATATTCCTTAAATTAGAAAAAAAAGAAAAATTAGAAATTGGAGACTAAAGTCCTAACAAACTGTTTTTGGAGGGGCTGTGTTCTTTTATACTGACCATTTTAATCTCTTCATAAAAGGGGTGTTTAACAAGCCCAAACTTTTAAATATGAACAGAATAAAGTCAAAAGGAGATGAAAGAAATGGCATTCCTGGTGAAATAGGTCAGATGATTTTCAGACTCCAAAGTGTCCTGATAGTTTTATGTGATCCAATCCAGTTCCTGAAAAAACCCTGCCAACAGGTAACAGGGCTTTGAAAGCTTTTGAAGCCAAAGGCTCCCCACCAGCCAGCCCATCTCTTACTAAGTTCTCAGCCTCATTAAGAATGAGAAACAGATACCATGGCACCAACCTGTCTACGAGAACACAGCGAGACAAATGTAATTGCCTGTACGAGGAATATAAGTCAGCAACTCCCAAAGCATTCATATTTACACCCACTCCATTTTGGTTGTCTTTCCTTTATAATTTGCCCATACATCGATGTCAAGTGTATAATTTCATCTGGGGCTTTATCAGTTACCGCCCAGAGCCATGATTATATGGTGCAGGGAACCTCCCCCCCCTGAGCGAGTCTATCTTTAGTATCTTCTTAATAGTTACTTCTTACATGTAAAATCAAAAGGAAAGTCTTGGTTTTCTTATGTGGCTCCAGAATCACTAAATATAACATTTAGAAGCCATTTATCAACTGAAACCATTGACTTTTCAGCTGCCACTACCATTTCTCAAAGCAAAGTGTTCTTATGCCTTCCCTTGGCTATTTTTTTTATCAAATTACAATGAAAATTTTAGGGACTTCTGTATTGACCATTCAATCATGTACTAAGTTCGTCTTTCATCTTGCTGGTGTCCAGCCTAATTAAATAGAGATGAAACTGAATTTTGAATACTCAGAACCACAGCAAGAGGCATAAAGGTATGATTTCCGGAAGAAGTAACTTTTTACAAACAAAAAACGGCTCTCCAATCTACGATTCAAAAGATAATTTATTAGTCTGAGAAGAGGAGTCACACACTATACCCAGTAATATGTTTCTTTTATTTTTGTTCCTTTATCTTAAAAATATATTTAAACAAGAAACAAAGATAATATTGAATTTTCCCATAAATTTTGCTTTCTTATTTACAGTGTTACATTGTAAATAACATTCCATTATACACAAATTAAGGACTGTGCGTTACTGTATGTTCTCTTTACATATTCTTTCATAATATAGTACACACAGCTCGAAGCTATGCAGTATTTAAGCTTAGAAAAGCTTGAGGAAAGAAGTACAAACTTTATCAATAAGACTATTACTTAAAAAGGTTCTGACCTTAATTCTCTGCTAGATTGTTTCACTGAAACCATTCTTTGTTAAAGAAAAATGCCCCATATGAGGGATGAGAACAACAGTTTAAGTTACCATAGGATCCACTTAAACTGGCTAACAAATAAAAACACTTTGTTACTAGCACTGTTATCATATGGAGCATGGCCACTGTCAGTCATTTCAACAAGTAGATTGCAGTTCCGACATGTTATATCAAAGACAGTTGGTACCTCTTCGTGAAATCAACAATGTTCCCTGCAACTTTAGGTTTTACTTGTAAACAGTTAAAGACACATTTTGGGAAGATGATTTAATCATTCTTGGACTGAGGTTACACAATAAGGAGGAGTTTCTATTTCATCGAAGGAGAAGCAAGCATACGCACTGCACGTGCGCAAGGGCGCACGCATACGCACGCACGCACACACACAGAGTCCCGCTCATCTGCCCAAGACGCGCGTGTCACCAAGCGCTAACTACAGCAGCACTAGTGTCGCGAGCGATGCACGAGGCTGTGACAGGAATTATAAAACGAGGAAGATAAAACATCCAACTTCGGTTAAAACCCTGCGAAGCTCGGGTTCTGAAATGCCGCTCAGATGCTCTGTGTTCAGCCTGAAGGTTCAGCTCACTGGGCTCTCCAGGCGGCAGACCCCACCTTCAATCGCCACGGACTGTCCGGCTACCGCACCGGGAGGGAGTCTGGAAATGTGAGTCTGCAGAGGAGGAGACGGAAGACTGTTAGAGGTGCCAGCTGTGTCCCCCTGACGTGCGACAAAGGCGGAGAAAACACCAGAGCATCTTGGCTTCTCTTTGCTTCTGAGCATCTACAGGCTGTGCTGGCGGGTAACTCAGGTGCAGACAGATCCTGTTTGTCCAAATCTCAGGGGATATTAACTGAGTACCTACTACCTGCCAAGCACAGCACTGGTAGCTGGAGACAGAGACCGGGACAGCCCAGGCCCCCAGGAGCACAGAGCTTACAGTTTAGTCACACTCAGAACACGAGTGGTTTTAAGGCCACCTGTATTGAGCATATTCCAGTTACCTGAAAACTACCAGTTGATACACATTTTGTCCTCTGAACATTAAAAGCAACTGAGAATACCCGATTCATGTTTATTCCTTCAATTGACTCCTTAAAGGGTTTAAATAGCTTACAAAAATCAGATCACTCAACAACCTCAAGTGAGGCAATGAAAAAAAAAGAAAAATAAGAACTTACAAAAATAAGTTAAAGACAGGCATGAGTTAACACACAAAATCTAGCCTGAGTTCTGTCCCTGTGCTGGAGGCAGACTGCTGCCCTGTCTCAGAGCTTCCCAGTGGCCAAGACCAGACAGGGGTCCACATGGTATAACGGGATCACACAAACCAACCACTCAAAGGAGAAAACCATTCCCGGCACAGAGTCCAAGGAGCCATTCCTCTTGTAGGGCTTCACCCACAGCAGGTACCGTGTATAGTGGATGAGTGAAGACAGCGGTTGTACAACAAGGAGTTTTGTAGGGCTGAACATTACAGCATCACTCAAAGGAGGCCAGCAGGAAAAGCTCTTCCACAAGGGGTCAGGACCACGTCAGCCAGGAATTCCTTTTTTTGATGATCTGGCTTAATCCAGGGATAGATAAATGTCGGAGTTTCTAAGAAGAACAGAGGGACTGTATATCCTTCAGGTAATCCTCTCTGATTCTGCTTCTCCACACAAACTTTTCCTGAGGACTGAACCCAAGGGAGTTCAAGTCCCAGAGTGAACTTGCTGGATGCAGCTGGTGAGGCGGCCAAGCCTGGGGTGGGTCTGACATCCTCTCACACAACCAAAAATAAAGCAAGCATATGCTTTAGATGGAGCAACAGGTAAGCTACCTGGCTTTAGTTTGACGGTGGGGACTGTTCTTGGGTCTCACTGCACTGTCCTATTAGAGGAGCTGACATAAGTCAGCAATTTGGAAAGCTCTGGAGAACAGAAAATGTTCTCTGGGTACTTAGCGTTTCTGTGCGCAAGGCAGGAAGCCACCTGTAACCTCCAGGAGGGAGGCCCGTCAACTTTGGGGTGGAGAGCTGGGCAAGGCAGTCCATGTGGCACCTCCTGGGAGGTGAGTATCACTGAGTTTGGTCACCAGGCTCACGCCTCTGGGCACCCTGTCCCAGAATCTGGCCTTGTTATTGCATCTGAAGGCTGTTTAGTGCATCTTATTACATCTTATAAGTACGGATATATTATACCCGAGAAGTCCACAGTAAGACACATTTGTGGATCTTTCATTTCTTGTGATGTCTTATTGACCTAGCGGGAGAAGTTTGAAGAGGACGTGTTGTTTGATTCTGCTACCCAGCAGCCCTTGTCACATCAGGCACAAAATGCTCAGATCCACAACTCCCAGGGCTCAGTGTTGATGGGGCCCTTTTATTCTTTCAGGGATTCATTAACATGAGGTCAAAAAATTTTTTTCCCTGAGAGAGGAGAAGCCCCTTAGTCTATCTCATCTCTCATCTCACCCTCCTCAGCCATGAAAGAGTCACATGGCTAGGACAGGGATCAAGAATGTGGAAAACAATATGGTGGTTCCTCAAAAAATTAAACATAGGATTATCATACGATCCAACAATTCCACTTCAGGGTATATACCCAAAACAAGTAAAAGCAGGGACTCATATATTTGTACACAATGCTCATAGCAGCATTATTCACAATAGCCAAAAAGTAGAAGCAGCCCAAATGTTCATCAACAGATAAATAAACAAAATATGGTCTATACATACAGTGGTATGTTATTCAGCTTTAAAAAGAAATGACATTCTGACACATGGTACAACATGGATCAACTTTGAAGACTAAGCTCAATGAAATAAGCCAGACACAAAAGGACAAATACTGCATGATTCCACTTAGATGAGGTACCTAGAAGTCAAATTCACAGGACAGGAAGCAGAATGGCGGTTGCCAGGGGCTGAGGGTAGGTAGAATTATGGGGTCATTACTAAATAGGCATACAGTCTCAGTTTGAGAAGGTGAAAAGTTCTGGAGATGGACGGTGGTGATGGTCGCACAACAATGTGAATGTACTAAATGCCACTGCACAGTACACCCAACATGGTTAAAACAGTAAATTTTATGTCATGTATATTTTAGCACAATTAAAAAAAAAAAAAAGAAGAAAGCAGAAATGACCATTTTCTTCCTGGTCCAGAACGGCATTCTATAAGATGGCATTAAGAGAAGGGGTTAGCTAGGAATGAATCCATGGTGCAGACCCCAATGGAGAAATATTAACACCAGGTTCTGTTCACAAATAGGTTGAAAATTTCCAATCAGGTTACTTAAGATATCTGTCCCTAAAAGTGAAGCTCACAGGAAACTCGACCCTCACATTTCCCAGAGATTCAGAGAGAATCCAGTGAGACTTCCTGGCAGGCCTGGTGGTCCAGGCACCAGAGGCAACAGAGAATAAATTAATTGTTAAAAGATCAAAGAGCGACCATATGTCCAAGCAGACAGCCTGCAACTTGCCCAGGGGAATGTCAGTCTTAAAGCAACTGATTTTTCTGCTGAGCATGAAAAAGACCCAGGACTAGAAGGAAGAAACTGCTGTCCCACAGACCAGGGGACTTGATAGCAATCCTCTGAGATTTACAGAAACACAGATGGCCAATCCAAACTTACCTCTAACATTCCTACCCACACCAAGTTTACAACAGAAAAACATCTAAATAAACTGAGGTAAACCACAAAGTGTCAAGGAGAGTTAGGAAGGAAAAGAAAAAAGAACTGGAAAAGATGACAAAGGTCTTGAGATATTTATTAATGGTACATGGACAAAATACTTCAAAAATACATTGAGATTTGTATAAATTGAGCTGTTTACATAAGACAGAAATGCTCAACCAGACAAACAAGTTGTTAAGATTAACTTCTCAGGATTACTGCTTCCCTAAATTATCATCTAGTCAAGGGGGATTTTGCAATTACAAAACACACTGGCATGATTTTGGTGTTGAGGGGAATAGAATGGTTAACCGTCCAAATGTATGTCAACACTTCACCAGTTTCATCAATCAACATGGTCTTCTGACTCATCGGAAAATAAGTAACCTTGGCCTGAAAAAGTTTGAGCCAAGATGTATTTGAAGCTTTCTGTGGAAATTTCAATGGAGCATCAAATCATATTATAAACAGTGGGGGCTGTTTAAGAGAATATTTTATATGAGTGTTTATCTCTAAAAGTTCTTTTGGAGAAGTGGGTTTGAATTCCTTGAGCCTAAAAATGTCTGTGGACAGTTCACCACTGTCTATGATGAACTTGTATGCCAGCATTTAAAAGTGTAATAAAGTATTTTATATTGGGTGTGTAAGGACTGTGCAGACTCTAGGGTGTCCTACAAGCATAAGACCTTAACAAGGTGTCTTTAAAACCATTTAAGTAGCAGTGTACTTTTATTGGAATTTGGAACTAATGAGAAATAGCACATGAAAATGGTAGATGCCAGAGCAGCGGCATTTTGGGTATTCTCCCTCCATTCCTTCAGAATGCCTCACCCATACACCTCTCTAACGAGGATTCCGTGTCTCTAATATCCTTTTCGATTCTTTCCCCGGGAAAGACGTCCTTGACTGGATCCTCCTCTAGATCTAGAAGCCCTCCTTCTAGCTCCTACAGCTCCCAGCTGAGCATTTCACAGCTTGTGATGTAACTGTCCGGGTTTTGGTTTGTTTTGAATTTTTGAATCTCTGTAATTGAAAGCCAGCTGGAGGCAGGAGTTTGTCATACACTCACCTCTGTATTCCCTGCACCTGTCAAAGTGCCTGACACAAAGGCACACTCTGGAAATGCTCATTGAGTGGAGAAGTGACTAAAGTATACCCTTCAGAGCTATGTTTATGTACAAAGAATCTCAGGTGTTTTAACTCGTGTGACCAGTCAGTTTGGTTAAAAAGTCAATCACACTAGTTTGTTATAGTAAAGATTATTTTTAAATAGATTTTTTAAAAGTATGGACTGACTCCATTTTCCCACTTTCCAAGTGATTATGCTTTTAGAATGGAGATAGAGCCTTAGATTCTGCAGATGCTAACAGTGCCGAACCAATGGAACCCAATGGCCTTGGAGTTAGAATTCTCTGCTTTCTTGCTAATTCCCTGAGTGACCGGACAGATCCTTGAGGTTAACACTCCTAGAAGAACTATCACCTTGTAAATTAAACTGTCTATTCAAAGCCAACAGTCTTAGGGCTGTATCTTTCTATAAAACCAAATACATTGCATAATAACATATTTAGCCTGAAGACTTCAAAATGAGAAAGTGAAAGAAAAAAATAATACAGAAATTATATAATTGCTTGATATCCTAATCACAATCTAAGTAGTAGCTGAGACTTCCTATCTTTCATACTCGTGTCTTTAAATCTTTTGAGACTACCTTAGTGACTGCTTTTTGTGGTTTCCAGGAAAACCATAAGCGCACAACTTAATTTTGAAAGCCTCAAAGCCTTCATTTAGTGGTTATATTTTAATCCATCTTTCCACTCGCGGGAGAGTTGCTTGAGATCTGCCACAACAGTCAAGGGAAGATTCTCTTAAACAAGTTATTATCCTCCTTTGGTGGGGTCAGGGACATAAAATCTAGACAGACACAGCTCAAAAAAAAAGCTCTTGGAAATACTTTATTCATTGGTTTCATAATTCTGAGAGTTTGGTTTTCTGCCTTTAAAAAGAAAAAAACAACAGTTTTTTCATTGATCAGTGGCTAAGAAAGTGCATGTAGCATACAACATATAGTGTCCAATTCTAAAGTTCATCTACAAAGGCAGTTTATCATAAGGGCTATGTGCATGGGTTACAGGATCAGAGCACCTTGAATTCTGGGCCATCTCTTCTTCCTGGACACAATGCTGGACTACATTTCCCAGGCTTCTTTGCAGTTAGATGTGGCTATGTGACTGCAATCAGGCTGATGGACTGAAGTGATGTGTGCCACTACCAGGCCCAGCAGAAAATCTTACAAACCATTCTCCATGCACTTTCTCTGATGACCTGAGGCCTAGGTGATGTAAGGAGCTTGGGACCCTGAATCATAATTTGGAAGAGAGTCCTCTGCCAATCAGAAACTCCAATTTGTATTTTATGTGAATGAGAAACATGCTTCTTATTGTATTTGAACAACTATACACATATATTCTGGGGTTTGCTTGTTACAGCAGCTGGAGTTATCTTTAACAACGATTCCATCCGGGCCTCTGCACTTACTAGCTATGTAACCTCTGCTGGTTACTTAACTTCTCAGGACCCCACCTCTAAAATAGCTATACAGTAAGTCCCCTACATATGAACCTTCAACTTGTGAACTTTCAAAGATGCGCACGTGTGTTTGCACGTAATTACATAAGTTAGTTCATGCGTCTGGCGTACACTGTCACATGCGTGCATCCTCTACAAGTGGTTGTGTTTTTGTGTACTTTACTGTACAGTACTGTATAGAGTACTGTAGTACAGTGTCTTTATTTCAAGCCCAGGATGTCCAGAATCAAGCGTAAAAGCAGTGGTGATGTAGCTCATACTGCTAAGAAGCACCAAGACATAACAATGGAAACAAAAGTAAAAATAATTGAGAGAGTGGAGCGAGGCGAAAAGATGGTAGATGTCGCTCGTTCTTATAACATGAATCATTCAACCATCGGCACGATTCTGAAGAATGAGGACAAGATCATAAAACATGTGAAGTCTGCTGTGCCGATGATGCCAACAATAATATCGAAGAAGCGTGGAAAAGTGACGGAGGAGATGGAGAAACTTCTCAGCGTGCGGATGCAGGATCACATCAGTGTCGAGTCCCGCTCAGCTTAATGGTGATTCAAGAGAAAGCTAAAAGACTTGAAGAAGAAACATGGTGAAGAATCAGAGGGCACATCTTTTAATGCCAACCATGGCTGGTTTCATCGGTTCAAGGCTAGAGCCAACCTTCACAACGTAAAACTAAGTGGCGAGGCAGCAAGTGCAGATACAGTAGCTGCCCGGTAGCTGCCTGGGAATTTCCTGAAACGCTTCGAGAAATTATTGATGAAGGCATGTATCTACCTGAGCAGGTTTTTAATGTGGATGAGACAGGACTGTACTGCAAGAGGATGCCAGACCGAAGTTACATCAGTAAGGAGGAAAAGCTGATGCCAGGCTATAAAGCAGCAAAGGATAGGCTAACTCTGTTGTTTGGTGGCAATGCTTCCGGCGAACGAAAGAGATACACAATGCAGGAAATGGCAAGGGGATTTTCTTTATCCGAGGAGGCACTGTTAGTTTTTGAGGCACAGGACCCGAACGTAGAATGGTACAAGAAGGTTGCAGCAGCCGTTCAGAATGCAATCCAGTGCCTCTGTGTTTTCTATGACGAGAAAAAAAGAGCTACTACCCAGACATCACTGGATCGTTTTTTCAAGAGGGTAGATAGAATTGAATCCAGCAAGGAACCAGAACCTGTGGCACTAATGTCAGGCATGAGTGAAATTGCAGCTTGCCCTCCATCTCCTATTGCTGACGATCCTTCAGCCCTACCATCTCCCACCTCCTCTCCCTCCTCCAGTCAGTACCTCTTCTTGCCTGTTCACTCGATGCCAGCCCCTGTGTGCCAGCTGTTGTACTGTACTACTGTACTTTTCAAGGTACCATACTGTAAGATTAAAAATGTTTTATTTTTTGTGTTTTTTTAATGTTATTTGTGTGAAAAGTATTATAAACCTATTATAGTACAGTACTATATAGCCGATTGTGTTAGTTGGGTACCTAGGCTAACTTTGTTGGACTTAAGAACAAGGTGGACTTTACAAACTTGCTCTCGGAACAGAACTCATTCGTATGTAGGGGACTTACTGTAAGAGCATTTGTCATCAGGTTGACAAGGACTACATGAGATACTGCACGCAATGAAAGCATGTGTCAACACATTAGATTCTTATTATTCAAACAAACACATAGCCATAGCACAAAACATTATGCAGCACAATATCTATTACACATTAGTTGATATCCCGGAATTGGGTAATTCTATTTGAAATGTTTGATAGTCTTCAAAAATAGAACGAGATATTTTAATGAAAAATTAGCTGCATGCTAAAAGGTAAGGTTGAAGAAAATGGACATTTTTAGGCCAATATTTTTGATGCTGCTGTTTTGCTCTCACTGACACAATAATTAACAATTGCTGGGTATTTGCTAACTGCTAAGGGCTTTGTATATACCTGCTTGCTGTATCATTAATCTTCGACGGCTCAAAAACAATCAGCTCAGCGTGCCTGGGTGCTACAGAGAAAACCAAAGTGGTAGAATACTGGCAAATTACCTTCTAAGAACACGTCATGTTGTTGGGAAGACAAGTAAGGCCATATGAGATGATTAGAAAACCATTAACAAAGGCACGTGACCATACACTTAGAGGGTATAACACTCCAATGTGTTTTCCAACACTACTAAGCTATTAACTCTGTGGGTACTGATTGGGTGTCCTACTATTTAACTCAGGCCTGACACCATCTACCAGGATATAGAGCCCACAGGTTAAGAGCTCAGTCCCACAAGACTGTCTCCCCACAATGCCAGATACCAATCGCAAGTTCAGGTTGTCACCTGCACTTCTGGCCCATGGCTATAAATTGGCTATAAATGAGAGGTTCCCACCACCCCCTCCTCAGGTTTGATTAATTTGCTAGAGCAGCTCATGAAATTCAGGAAAACAGTTTACATTATAAAAGGATATAATTTAGAAACAGCCAGATAGAGAAGAGATGCACAGGCAAGGAAGGTAGGAAGAGGCTTGGAGTTTCCATGCCTTCTCTGAAGGCACCACTCCCCAAATCTCCACACGTTCACCATCTCAGAAGGCCTCTGAACCTTGTGTTTCGGGGGATTTTTATGGAGGCGCTGTTACATAGGTATGATTGAATACATTACTGGTCATTGGTGACTGAACTCAGTCTCTAGTCCCTCTCCCCTCCCCATAGGTCAGGGGGTGGGGCTGAAATTTCTAACCCTCTAGTCACATGGTTGGTTCCCCTGGTAACCAGACCCCAAGCTTAGGTTACCTTGGGGTTTTCCAAAAGTCACCTCATTAAAATAAACCCAGGTGTGCTTGAAAGGGGCTTGCTATGAGTAACAAGATACCCATTTAACCTTTACGGCTCTGAAATGATTTCAGAAACTGAGGACTAGAGATCAAATATTATAGCAAAAGATGCTCCTATTGCTATTATCACTTGGGAAATTCCAAGGGTTTGGGGAGCTGTGAGTCAGGAACCCTGGAGGAGGAACAAATATGTACTTCTTATGCTAAATCACAGTACCACAGATACCCAACCACAAATGCTAATGAAGTCAAGAGAGAGAGAGCATGGATGTGGATCAAGGAGGTGGGGCAGGCTCTCTGGAGGCCACGGCACTGGACAGCAAATAGGACTGGAGAGCAGTGTTGGGCCTAAGGGAGAGCTGATAAGTTTGCTTGGTTTGAGCCACACAGTGTTTCCAACTTCTAAAGATATTAATAGAAAATATTTCAAAATGGGGAAATTGCATACAAGCATCTTGATTTCTAGATACTCTTGAAAAATCTGGCAACCCTTGCATTCCCTCACCAGAGTAAAGTCGCAGCTACCTTCTTTAGAAGGGCATTTTCGGCAATAATTTCCCACTGGTGGGGCTGTGTTCTGCCTATGGTGTGTGCTCAGATGGCCCTAACATCTGTGATCATCTTTCAGTGCGGTTACTATCATTGGTCCATTGGGTTCAGATGGTGGCAGCCCGATCCTCCCACCAACCTTTGCCTAATGGTTTTGTAACCATAGAACCAGTCCAGACTGGGCCTATCCTGTTTCTAACAAGATACTGAGTTGTTTTCCAGAGACAACAGAACAAAACCTCAAGTCATGCAGCCGAAGCATGCAGAGGAGATGTGCACCTCAAGCAACCTGGAACCAAACCTGTTCCCCCGACCCCCTCCAAAGGACCAGGGCCTGACCTGAACCTGAACTCCAGAGCCCTTTCAGAAGTGAAGGGTCTGCTGTCCAGGAAGGTCCGGTGCTGAAGCCCATCTACCACACCTTACCATAAATGGCCAAGCTCCAAAGCCCTCCAATCAAAACCTGCCCCACCGGAAGCGGAAGCTGGGACGAAGTGAGAGAGTAGCATTGACATAACTACCAAATGTAAAATGGATAGCTAGTGGGAGGCTGCTGCATAGCACAGGGAGACGAACTCGGTGCTTTGTGACCATCTAGCGGGGTGGGATAGGGAGGGTGGGAGGGAGACGCAAGAGGGAGGGGATATGGGGATATATGTATACGTATAGCTGATTCACTTTGTTATACAGCAGAAACTAACACACCAGTGTAAAGCAATTATACTCCAGTAAAGATGTGAAAATAAAAATAAAAAACCTGCCCCACCAGTGCTTCTGCACACCAACCCTCCTCCCCTAACTCATAAAAGTTTGACTGAATCCCAGATGGGGAGACAAATTTAAGTTGTGTTTCCTGTCTCCTTGCCTGTCAACCTTGCAATAAGCTTCTGCTCAGTTTTAGCAGTCACTGATAATCATTGCCTAGACCCCATTATTTCAAGAGTTACCAACAGGTGGTTTCCTAATTCTAGAACTGTCAATACATTAATAGCTGGAATTCTTCTATAAAGAACTTTCTCAACTTTTTGGTATTCCACGATAAAGTGCATATAAGAAAGGAAGGGTAAACACTTGATTCTTTTTCTTCCTTTTCAGGGTTCAGAATAATAAACCTTCAAAAGCAGCCAAATGCTCTCCCCCTCGTCATTTCTTGTGATGTTAAGAAGGCAGTTTTGTTTGAAGGCAGATGGTAAGAGATTACAGAGGGAGCACAGTTTGGGGAAGAAATAGGGATGGAAGAAGGAGGTACAGCATCTTCTTCATTCACACCAGCCAAAGGCGAACTCTTCTATGTTTAAAAGACAAAAATAAAAGAATTGTGAGAGCTGCTTTTAAACTGCCCCTATGAAAAAAATGGGCTGGACTGACTTGCTAGCTGTGTTTCGGATGACTAATTTGTAGGCTCACCTGTTTTAAGTCAAATATAGTACCTGCAGGATGAGTAGCTCCTTTTGGGCTGACACAAAATGAGTATTGTTGTCAGTTAAACTAGTTAAGTTTGCTCAAGATCAGCTTTACTCTTTAGCAGAAAGTTCTCTTCTCAAAGACAATTGAAGGTTAGCACAGCGTATTAGTCTGCTAGGGTTTCCATAACAAAGTTATTTTCCCACAGTTCTGGAGGCTGGAAAGTCCAAGATCAAGGCATCAGTAGGGCTGGTTTCTTCTGAGGCCTCTCTGTGTGGCTCACAGATGGCTGTCTTCCCCCAGTGTCATCACATGGCCTGTTCTCTGTGTGTGCAAATCCCTGGCATTTCTTCTTATAAAGACGTCCTATTGGATTAGGGCCCTGTCCTTATGACCTCATTTGACCATAATCGCCTCTGCAAAGGCCCCATCCCCAAATATAATCACAGTGGGGGTTAGGGCTTTAAGATAAAAATTTGGTAAGGACAGAATTTAGTCCATAATAGATACAGAGTAAAATCCGACAGTGCCCCATATGCTGTGGGCTGCATTCATTCTCTGGCTGGAATCCTCCTGCCTTTCCTTTGGCTCATTCCTCTCCATCTCCACTTGGCCTCCTTGCTGTTCCTCAACCACGCAGCACATTCCTGCCTCGAGGCCATTACACGTGCTGTTCTCACTGCCCAGAAAGCTCTTCCATCCAACGCCCAGGTGGCTCACTTGCTCATTTCTGCCAGATCTTTACTCAAAAGCCGCCTTTTGGGGAAGGTTTACACTGGCCACTCACCTGAATTTCACTACTACCACCCTCTCTGCCTCAACGTTTCCTATGTCCTTACCGTATCTAACCAGCCATCCATTTTGCTCCTTTATCCCATTCATTGCCTGTCTCCTCCACTGGGACAAAAGCTCCACGAGGGCGAGGAGTTTTATCTGTTCATTGCTGTTCCCTCCTTACCTAAAAGATAGCCTGGCCCATGGAAGGGGCTCTGTATGTTTGCTAAGCCAATAGAGGATTTTGTTTTTTTTAATGAGGATTTGGGAAATGAAAGAGCAAACGGCAAATTAGACATTTTATAGTTTTTAGTTTCATGTTTTGTAGTTTTTGATTATAGCTTGTAAGTCTGTTACAAATTTTTGAAGAGATTTGTATAATTTAAACGCTCAAAGTGATATTGAAATTGTGAACCTTAAAACTCTGAAAATAAAAGTCTAGGTATTTCCCAGGATGGACACAAAATATAGAAATAATATGATGTGACATTATCTGTTCATTCATCTCAACAACTACATGCACATTATCCTCTCTGAGAGAGAGATGGTCGGGGGCAGCAGCAACTCGACAGTGGTCAGGTGTGGGCTGCGTGCCTGGCAGGTCTGCTGCGTCCTGCCGCATGAATGAAACTGCAGAATTCAGCGCTCAGAGGAATATGGAAAGCAGGAGGGCTACCTTCTTTGCAGGGCAATTTCCCTCCTGGAGAGCGGGACAAGAATGTCTCACACTCAATCTTACAACTTACCATAAATATCTGAAGAGACAGATATTCCTTTCCCTACCATTTTCCCTTCTCTTGTTAATTCTGCCTTATTTTTCAAACTGTTGAGTCCTAGGTAACTTATATTTTTCAATCTATTAACAGTGTCACATGAACTTCCTTAAAACAACCCAGAATGATGTGTATGTTTTGTAGAATAGAGATCCATTTAGCTGCAGGCTCAGCTTGTCTTCTGCATCATCACTGTGCTACTCGGGGTGTGTAGAGTTGGGGCTGGAGGTGGCATGCTGGCTGAGCACACCTTGTGCCCTTACACAGTGAATTCTTACCTGATGTGACAACAGTCACTCTCTGCTTTCTTTTACTGGCACAAATGTGATAGGCCTTAAATGACCAATTCCAGAGAGAAGTGCTGAGGAAGTGTGTCTGGTTGGTTTTTATTGCTTTGTATCTACTATGGGCTTTTTTTTTCCTTAATGACTTGAGTCCAGAGACACTATCCCCAACTCCCATCCTTTTCCCAGAAGTTCCCTCCCCACTGCTTTCAAGAGCTGTCTTTCAAGGAGACACAACTTGTGAATAAGAATATTCTGAGCATTCTTTGTGTGCAGCATTAAAGCTTGGAATGTAGTTTACTGCTCTAAAAATAGAGTTTGGTCTTCAGACTTCATCCTGAAAGCAGATGTACTCAACTAGTTGACAGTTTCACATGAACCTGCTTAATATAATCCAGAATAATGTGTATATTTTACAGAATAAAACCCCATTTAACTACAGGTCAAAAGATCTGGGTGCTCACTTCCTTAGCCTGTGTGATATCAGGCAAATCAGTGAAAATCTCAGAGCTGTAAAACAAGGACTCTGGGTTAGACGGTCTCTAGAGGAGCCTCGCAAAGTTTAACCTTCTCTGACACTGACCTTCTTTAGCTTTTGCATACATTGTGAATGAGTCTAAAAACAAGCGTTTTACTTCTATCCCATCATTGTCTTCAACTGAAAGTAATAAATGGGCCAGAGCAATGTGAAGATGTAATTCCCAAGTTCAACCCAACAAATCAGAAATATCAACAGATTGAAAAATTAATGCCATATGTTAGTCATTTTACTCCATGTCGCCCCTACCTCGTTTTCCACATTTAGAACAAGGATGCCATAAAAGACCATTGGCAAATGTGGACAAAGCACAAAGACAGCATTATGGCAGATTTCGTTGTTAGTCCTGAAACAAGCCTACATAAAGGGAAAGTTCTACTGTTCTCACATAGAAATATCATGTCCAAGGAGCCTTAAAATAAGACGAAAATGAGGTCTGATGAGAACAGTATGTTGTTCCAGTCTCTCAGCAACTTTTGTTACTTCTTTTACCATGCAACGACACCACACTTCAGAGGCAACATCAGACAACGCTGCCCCTTATTTTTATCTTAAAAGCCCCGTGAAGGCATCCACATAAACAGGGCAAGCCCACAGTACCTATTATAGCGTCACTCACGTGAAGAATTATCATGGATATTCCATTCTGCTAAAGGTGATAAAAGCTCTCCACTATTTAGAAGTATTTATTCTGCACTTATTATGAGGGGACAGAAGAATGAAACACACATGGATCTTGCTCTGAAGGCAATTAGGTCTCTGTAGGATGCGGAAGCCAGTTCCTTGTGAAACTAGTTCCTTGTAAAATCTTAATAAAATACGAAATCCCTACATTTGCATAATGCTTTAGTTTCCATAGTGCCTTTGCATCAATGAGATGGCTTCAAAATATCCTCTCAGTTAGACATAGGTATACTATACCTATTTTTCAGGTGGAAAAAAGGGGAGGCTCAGAATGGTTATGTGGTTTGCTTATGGTCGCAGAGGAAGTAGAAAAACTGAGACTTGAATGAAAGCCTTTGGACTCCAAATTTAGGGCTCCCTTTACTCCCACAGAGCCTTAGCGTGAAGGATTCTAAATCAAATTCTAAATCTGTTAAGAGACACAAATTTATTTTTCAGGGTGAAATAGGGCTTGCTCGGAAAAGCTACTGCCACACATTTTACCAAAAAATTTCAGGATGATTCTGGGATTCAGAGAACTGGGTTTGAGCCTTAATTCTGCTGCGGACGGACTGGAGAGTCTCTGAACTGGGGGTCACTAGATCTCTGGGCTTCAGCATCTTCGTAGGTGAAAATGAAAAATTCGCCTCAATTATATTGGGAGTTCTTTCCAATTCTAACATTCTTTATAGTTTTGCATTAGAATGGCCCTCTAAATGCGGTTTACATATTTTTTTTTCAAAAACCTCACATGTGTAAATTTTCCTAGAATTCAGGTTATAGATTTTTTAAAAATAGCCCCAAGAAGTAATTGAAATCCCAATTGGTCCTAGGACTTGTATCACCTTCTCTTTAGACCCGGCCTAACTTAAGAGTGGAGCTCTTAGATAGTGGTGTTAGGACCATTTACTGAGACCCAGTACATCAGAGTATCTGAGGGTGGAGGCCAGGAGGCTGGATTTTCACCCCACCCTCGCCCCTAGGATTTGCACCCCCATCTCTGCAGGAACAAAGCCCGTCCCTAGGCTACCTTTTGGATAAGGAGGGAGGCAGGCAGTGAGAGGGACAGTAGACGTGTCATACAGACAACACGGAAACACACCTCTGATACAATCATGTTTATGGTGCATTCTGAGACTGTGGAGACCTTTTATAGTCTTTACTCTGATTTCTAAAATTTTCTTTACCTTTTTTCTCAAATGTTCAAAGAGGTACATGACTATTTTTCTATTAAAAATTGATTTTAAAAAAGAATAAAGCAAAATATGCCATTCCATGTAGTCCAAACAATCTCAATTGTGTAAAAAAAAAATCGCAATTGCAGACGCCGAAGGAACTATATCAAAATGTTAACAGTGGTTAAAGTGGGGCAGTTCACTGCATTCCAGAAGGATTCATTCAGGGCCAGGATTACATTTTTTTTTTCTCCCTGTCATTTTTCTGTATTTTCTTAATTATGCAGCAGAGTGATTTAGTGAGTGTTTAATGCAGCAACATAATCTATTGAGAAATTAATCTATGTCCTTTCTAACTGTTCAAGACCCATTCTGGGAGGCATGACTGTGTTCCCACGCCACTCCTGAGCACTGCCAAAGAAAAGAATGAACAAAATAGCTGTACTGTCCGCGCAGGACCCAGCAGTTGCATCAAGACGACCACCATCTTCTCCTTGAAACGCCTCCTTTCCTTGGCTTGCAGGACCCCACCGTCATCTGTTTCTCCTCAACCTCTATGGCCACAATTTCCCAGTCCCCTTTGCAGGTCCCGCCACGCTAAATGCATGGGAGTTACCTGGGACTCAGGCCCCTCTTCTCCCATCTGTGGTCACTCCTTGGTGATCTCATCCAGTCCTGTAGTTTTATAAAAAGCACCTATATGAGGAGACTCCCAAATAAACACCTCCAGCTTAGGCCTCTCCTGACAACTACGTGGTTAGAAGCTTTGGTTTTGAAGTTCAGAATGTCTGGCTTGAATCTTGGCTCCACCTCTTGGTAGCTGCGCCACCTTATATAAGGAACTTCATATTTCAGATATTTCTTTCTGAGGGGCTAATGGGAGCAGGAGGTGTGAAGCTAAGAGGAGGAGATCTAGTCGAGTCCTGCAGGCCCATGTGCAGCATGAAGGCCGGGGGTTTACCTTCGCTCCTGTAATGGTAAGCCCTGGGCTGCCATTTCCTTGGTAAAGACAACCAGGTGGCCCCTTCTTGGAGAACCTGGTGGGGAAGACTCAGCATCCAGATGATTTGTACTGAGTGAAAACCCAAAATGTCAGTAACAGTCTTCTGGTTGGTAAGCTGCCAGATAACATGGATTTTACTATAGCTTGAAAAGAGCATCTTGTATTTGAAAAGAAATGAAAGGCTAATGTTGAAACTACCATAAAGAGTGAAACTACTATTTGTGTAATGGACTATTTCCTGAGAATTTCAGTTGATCTATCAGTGAGGAATTTGGGAGGGGTAAAAATAAAAACCGCCAACAAACTCTTTGAAGAAAGTTCTCCTCGTCAAAACCATCTGCTTCCTGACTTCTTATTGATCTGACCCGTGCGACACCAAAGAACTATTAAGGTGTTGAGACGAGAGAGGGCAAGGCTTCCCAGGCTGGCTTCTGCTGGTCCTGGGAGAGGCTCTCTGAAAAAAAGGAGCCTGGTCAAATGTCAGCCCCAGCCCACTTTTCTCAGAGCCAGACAGGCATGGGAGCACATGAAGTTCAGACACTCTTCAATAAAGGAACCCACGGACTCTGTAAGCCAGCTCATCCCAAATGTCAACGGATGCCGTCCTTCAATTCCAGCTGCACCCAAACTCCTATAAAGAGTGTGATGAAACCTCCCTTCTCTTTTACTCTAATACTGAGACCTCAGTTCCTCACCTCCCCAGCCACTAAATGTTGGGGTACCCCAGGACTCAAGAGTTGGGCCACTTTTCCTCAACTCATTTTGTAGAAAATTATCTGTGCAGTGTTCTGGACATAAAGTGAAGCATCTGGTTCCACTGGAGAAAGAGGAAAGAATAATAACTCTCCAGAACTACCTCCTCCTCCAGCTGCCACTTCATTTCTTTGCTTCCATTTACAGCAACATACTTTAAAAGACTTGTCTATTCTTGTTTCCACAGCTTCTTTCCTTCCATTCTCTCTAAACCCTCTCCACTCAGGTTTCTGCCTTGACCGCTGCACTGAAACGGCTCTTACCAAGGTAAGCAATGACTTCCGAATGCTAAATCCAGTGGTCTGTCCTCAGACCTAACTTCATGGGCCCAGAGTACAGGATCTGATAAAACTGATCGCTCTCTTGGCCTTGAAATACTTTCTATCCTTGGTTTCTAAGACCCCACTCTCCTCTGGTTCTCCACCAGCCTCTACGGCCATTTCTCAGTCTCCTTTGCTGGGTTCTTCACCTCTCTGACTTATCAACACAGCAATTCCTCAGAAATCTTTTCTCCTGGCTGTGGTCCCTCTCTTGGGTGATCACACCTAGCCTTGTAATTTTAAAAAAGCATTTATATGCTGAGATTCCCAAATACACATCTTCAACTTAGTCCTCTCTCCTGACACACACATCCAACCACACGCTGACCGTCTCCATTCAATGCCTAACAGGCATCTCCAAATGAACACATCCAGAACTGAGCTCTTTCTACTTCCCCTCAAGCCTGCTTCCTCCCTCCTCACCTTCTTCCCCCCACTGGTAAATGGCAACTCCATTCTCATTGCTGTCTTCTCTCTTTCCCCCGTGCCTCTGTCCAATCCATCGGCAGCTCCTGTCGGCTCTCTCTTAAAATGGACACAGAAGCCAACTGGCCCTCACCGCCTGCCCAGCTAACGTTCTAGTCCAACTCATTATCGTCACTCACGGGTGGCAATGGCCGTCCACGCTGCCTCCCTTTCAGCAGCTGGAGTCGCCTCTTAAAATGTGAGCCAGACATTGTCACTCCTCTGCTCACTATCCTCCAGGGGCTTTGGAAGAGCCCAGATCCTGACGGTGACCAGTAAGAACCCACATGGTCTGGTCCCCCATGGCTTACTCTGTCCCACTAAGACCAGCCTTCTCACTGTCCCTCCGTCACACCCGGAACACTCACTCCTGATTGAAGGCCTCTGCTCTTGCTGTTCTCCATGCTGGGACGTTCTTGCCTTGCTCCCATAAATCTTCCAAGGCTTTACTCAAACGTCACTTTCTCAGTGAGACCTGCCTAACATCGGAACCCTCGTACTTCCTAAAATCCTTGCCAGCTTCACGTTTCTTTTTAGCACTTATCACAAACATACTATACACCTTATTTATCTTGGTTATTATTTTCCCCACTAGTGTGTCAGGCCAGGAGTACAAAGATTCTTAGCTTTTTTGTGCACTATTATGTTTCCAGGAAAGTACCTGAATATAATAGGCACTCAATTGCATTTGTTTAATAAATATTTCGTTTTAAAAAATGAGCCGCTATGTTTCATCAAAACTGTACTCCTAAGTAAACTGACTTTTTCTAGTAGCTAAAATCTCAAAGCCAAAGAATCAAGGCTTCCTTCCCAGTTAATCATTACTAATCACTGTAATAAATCCCTGATTAGCTCTAATACTGATTAACTGAAGTTAAGAAGAAATGAATTTTTGTCATCTTTGATGGTGAAAAACTTATAGATTGTATTTATTTCTTTTTTGCCCCAAGTATGGCCTACTGAACAAAAACATAAATGCGAGGTTCAGGAACTTGTTGTACCTAAGAGGTTATCACCTTAAAGACTGGGTCCTTCCTGTCTGACCTGGCTTTGGAAATTTGTAGAAATTTGGGTTGGAAGCATGTTTTATTCAGGGGCTACTGGGGCTTATTACTGCCTAGTAAGAGCTTGTTTTGCCAAGATCTTCCATTTTTAACGGGGCAGGTTCTAACTGTTCAAAATTTTACCATAATATCCACAAGACCTATCAATGGAAGAAATCGGGATTATTGGGGTTTTCATCTGTTACAGGAGGTACATTCAAAATACGATTAATTTTCTATTTCAAGTGAAGAAAAAGCTGTTTCCAAGTACCCTGAGCATCTCCTAATAGCGAAGCATTAACACAACCCTCATTCTAAATTAAGTTTCTTTTCATGCCTTCAACACTGCAGCAGACAGTGTAGTCCAAACATGTACAGCGCAGTGATGACAGCTCAAGAGCATGAAAGTAAATCGCCATACGTACCACTTATTGCACCAGAAGCATTTGAAAAGAATGCAAATAGAGAGAGTAGCTGAACCATATCCAAATGTCTCAGTTATTACTAAAATGTTAAAGTTTCACCAATTTACAGCACTGCTTTACTTATAAGACATAAAAATCATACATAATAATCATCAGAGAAGAATTTTAATCCTTAGGATTAGACAGAATGGACGCTCCAAGATGAAGGCTTTAAAGAAGACAGAAACTATATTATTTGAATGAATGGTACTGGAATGAAAATGTATTCCAGCAGATAGACTTTGCTTAGCATTCAAAATCTACAACACGGGTCAGTCTCCGATGCCTGTCTAAGTGAAACAGGCCAGGTGTAGGACTGTCAGAATGGAATGTCCAGGCCCCACCAAACAGGGTGGCTACCACTTGGCTCCAACTAATCATGGCCATGTAGGAAGTGGGTCCCAGTGTGGCCAAATCTACTCTTATGAGAGAAAACAAGCCAGGAGGAAGAAAATTGTACCTCTTTATGTAAAACTTAAAACATTTAAATCTTGTATAAAAATTTTATTCAAAATTTCTATTTTATGTAAGTTCAAATTTTTTATGTAAACATTTTCAATTTTTTTAAAAATGCTGATCTGCTGATGAATTCAGCTTTTGAGCTCAAATCTGCAGGTTACTGGGGAGGAGGGTGAGTGGGGATAAAATGTTGCATCCAAACAACCATCTGGACTCAAAGTTCTACCCTCAACCTCAACAGGGAGCCACTCATAGAAGGCGTTATCTATGGAATGAATGCCCATGTGTGTGGGGCCCTGTGGGGCCATCAGTACCTCCGTGTATACTGACTGCATACCTGTAGATTCAGTTCCCATCACTACTCACCTACTTAAGAAAAAATAATATAAGTTCTTACAACATAAAATCAATGGGTGATCCTGAATCTTTACAATCAAAGAAACCAATACCTTGTTTCAAGTTAGAAAGTTAACAAGAAACAAGAATGGCATGATCAAGATTATGGCTTTTTTTGTCTTAAGATTGAAAAAAAAAAAAAACAAGAAAAGATTCCTTTCATCATTTGTCCACTGCTTTTCAACCAAGAGAAAGAAATGACCATCCTGTAACCATTACTTACTCACTGTGGGTAATAAGGCCGATCATTCTCATGAATGCTTGTCTCAGTTACATCTCACACTTATGCGTTGTTCTGTGCGTAAAATGCAGGCACGTGTCTGCTTTGGGAAGGTACATATTTACCTAAAATGTTGGGTACTAGAAGGTAACAAGGTGACATTCTAATGTTAAGTTCACACCTGATGTGAACTATGTAAGCTGATGGCTATGTAAGTATATAGAGGTAGAGAAATTAATGTTTTCATTATTTTCTATGTTACTATAACCAGAAAAAAAGGTTTATTCACTTCCTTCCAACTAACATGGAATGTCTACAAGTCCAAGCAATAGACATTTATCTTTGCAGAGATCTAACCCTATACCATGATTAAAATGAGATTTATTTGGATAAATATGGTTAATACCTCTGGGAAGATTTATGCTCTTGCCAACATGGTGAATTCCCTCTTTGCGTTTATTCTATTTATTGCTTTGGAGCTATGTCAAATGAATCATTTGGAAGAAACTGATGGCATAAGACTAATTAGGCAAAAATAAAATTACCAACTACTCTTAGAACTAAACTTGAGGCTGAGGAAACTTGTGTCTTAAAGTTTGTTTTTCACATACTCAGCCTTCTACAATCTTCTCCTGTTTGTCTAAAGAACTTTCTAAATAAACCCAATGGGATCCTCCTGGAAGTCTTAAGAGCATGGAAAAGAAATGCAGTTTTCTATATTTGAAATTCTGGGCAAGCTTAAAAGGTACACGCAAAATCATTGATTAGCCACTTTTCCTTCTGTTCCATAAAGCACACTTGCCAAATTTAGCTGTCTGGGATGTTTTCCTAGTACACAGCTTGTTGGCAGCACCTAACACCATCTCAGGGCAGTTGGCTTACTGCCAGGGATCAGACTCCTTCAGTTGTTGAGTAACATGGGGACTAGATTATCAGAAGCAGTTAAAATTTGGCTTAGACCAAGGCCAACTTGTGTCTAAGTGGTTCTTCATAAATCTAAAATATGATCCAATATATCCACCCAGTGACTGTCACTGGCCACTATCGTTGAACTAAAGTCCCTTTTAAGGAACTCATGGTCAACACACCCAAAGGTGTTCCACTGTCTAGAGCTCAGAGGAATCTGGGAAGGCTGCCTGCGTTCACACAAGAGATACTCAACAGTAGCTAGTAAACAATATTCTTCCCTCTTACTTTTAAAGGGAAAATTAGTTAGGTGAGCTTATCAGGAATGCTGCAGGCAACTTAGGTTTCATTTAAAAGCCTAAGTTTGTGATGCTGTCAAGTTGGTAGACATCTAGTCAGAAAGCTTTTGAAAGGGCTCCGTTACTACCATATTGGCCTGAATTGCAGGGCTGTATGTGTGTGTGTCTATTCCTGCAGCTTCAAACAATTTTTTTTCCTCTTCTGGGATCTCTGAATTCACTTGTCAGTTGGTTTATATTTACAAGCTAGAGTTACGTTTTGTCAAAATGTAATAACCCCTACCATCTCCACCAGGAAAGCAGGGTGAAAATCCAGGAGGTGTCACTCCTGTGGTAGGCAATGGACACAGCACGTTTGGGAACACGGTTACAGTGTAAATGAGGCTGCGGAGCTGCAAGGTGACAGCCCTGAGAGACTCTCTATCACTTCTACCACCACCACCACAACCATCACCCATCACAATGTATGTAGCTCTATTATATGCACTTTGGGTTTATTACTCAATTAATATTCAGAATGCTCGGAAAGCTTCGGTAATATTCCCACTTTAAAGATAAGGAAACCAAGGGTCAGATAGGCAACCTGTCCCAGGTTACAAAGCAGGGGCTTCAGGATGGAAATCCAAGTCTGGCTAACTCCAAAGCCCATTCTCTTAGTATATCACACTGCCTCTTTATAGATGGTCTTGCTGACACCTTTAAAAAACCCTCCTCCTGCTGCTTTGCCAGGAATGAAGCAGTCAGAGCTTTTTTCTCTCCTAGGAAAGGCTTATCTCTTTCTGGAATTTAGTTCATTTAAGTTTTTCTACCATATTCTGCTTTGGGGATAATTTTTTAAATCTATGACTTTATAGTTTATCCAGCTCATTCTCATTACTGGGAGTAGAGGCAACAGTCTCTTGTGACTTTCTTCATACTAATTGGAAGTCTTTTTCTCACTTCTTTTGGTAACTCCCTCTTGTGGACCTCATTTTTTTTTAATTAATTTATTTGGTTGCACCGGGTCTTAGTTGCGGCAGGCAGGCTCCTTAGTTGCGGCTCGTGGGCTTCTTAGCTGTGGCATGTGAACTCTTAGCTGCGGCATGCATGTGGGATCTAGTTCCCTGACCAGGAATTGAACCTGGGCCCCTGAATTGGGAGCGCAGAGTCTTAGCTGCTTCGCCACCAGGGAAGTCCCATGTACCTCATGTTTTATATTTAAGTCATCCACCCATGGCTTTCCTTGATACACAAGTTAAGCCTATCAAAAAGCTCTCAGAAATCTCATCCGTGCTGTCCCTTGTACACAGACATTTACTGAGATTTTTTAAAAGCCCCAGAAACTATCTTCAAAAAAACAAAGCATGGGGCTTCCCTGGTGGCGCAGTGGTTGAGAGTCCGCCTGCCGATGCAGGGGACAGGGGTTCGTGCCCCGGTCCGGGAAGGTCCCACATGCCGCGGAGTGGCTGGGCCCGTAAGCCATGGCCGCTGAGCCTGCGCGTCAGGAGCCTGTGCTCCGCAACGGGAGAGGCCACAACAGTGAGAGGCCCGCGTACCGCAAAAAAAAAAAAAAAAAAAAAAAGGCATGGTAGATACATTTGGGGTTACAAAAATCCTACCAAAAACTGAACAGCAACATATATGCTTATTAATCTGCAATGTAGAATTTAGAATTTTGCAGATGGCAAGCAAACATCTAGGGAGGAAGGGCCATATATATACAATACCCATAATATATAAAGGACTTAACCAGGGTCCATTCATCTGTATTCAGACACATAAGACTGTTTCCTTGTTCCTATCAAGCCTGATCCCAGGAAGGACTTAAGGCAGAGTCAGGTTTTCTTACTCTCATCTTACACATGAGGCCTCTGAGATCAGAGAGGCACAACGACCACACTGAATCACATAGTCTGCAAGGAGTGAAGGGGGAACCTAGGCTCCAGCTGCCTGGCACTGCATCCATTCCAATACTTGTTCATTTCAATTGCAAGAACTGATCAAATGTGCCATAATATAAAAGGGTGATGCTTTTAAAAACTTTTTATTTGAAAATAATTTCAAAATTACAGAATAGTTCAAGGGACACCCATACATTCTTTACCCAGGTTCACCCATTGCTAACATTTTGCTCTGTTTGCTTTGTAATCTGCTATCTATCTATCCACCTATCCACCCATCCATCCACATAATATTATTTTCTGAACCACTGAGAAGATATTGTAGAATTATGGCCCTTTACCTCCGAACACTTCAGTTTGTACTAAAGGTAAGAATATTTCCCTGCATACCACAGTACAGTTATAACAAGTACATTTTAAATGATACAACATTTTCTACTATCTATATCCCATTTTGTAAATTGACCTAAAAATACATTTTTGGCATTTTTCCCCTCCCATATAGGATTCAGCCTAGGATCAGTTATTGCATATACTAGTTGTCACGACTCTTTAACATTGTTTAATCTGGGACATTTCCTCAGCCTTTGTCTTTTATGACATTGACATTTTTGAAGAATATAGTCCCCTTTTTCTTTCTTCCTAGAATGTTCTTCATTTTCAATTTGTCTGATGTTTCCTTGTGGTTAGATTCAGTCTGTGCACTTCCAGATGGGATACTGCAAAAGTGATGTTGTGTCTTTCTCAGGTTCTCACATCCAGAGGCATATGATATGTCCATCTGCCCCTCACTCACGACATTAGTTTTGATCACATGGTCAAGTTATTGCCTGGTTTCTCCAAAATATACTTATTATTTTCCCCTGTAACTAATAAGAATCTGTGAGGAAACACCTTACGACCATAAAATAGCCTGCTCCTCCTCAAGGATTAATTTTTATAACAGTATTTTCACTGTGTTATAAAAAATGACCTCTACATAGGAAAAGAAACCTAGGTTTCACTTATTATACCTGAATAAGTTCCATGCCAATGTTAACATCTGTTTTTATTATAGTAGTCCATACACACTGGGTGTTTATTAAAAACCATTCATTAACTGTCTGCTATCTTGGGTAGGATACAGGCAATCTGATTTTTATATCCAACTGGTATCAATGCCCTAATTTTGGTTCAATAAAAAGAAATCTCTTTAACTCATGCTACAGAAGGGGTTTAGAAATTAAATTAAGGGATACAACTACAAGAGCATTCTATTAAAAAAAAAAGAAAGAAAGAAACTTATAAAAGAACCTACCTCTATTTATTCAAATTACATATGGATTCTGGTTATAATGATATTAGTTATTATCCAGCCTTTTTGAAGCAGTACAATTTTGAGGTGAACTTTAATTCAAGGTATTAACCTGGATTAAACATAGTTAGCTTATATAAAATGTTCAAATGGCCAGGTGGCTTTAGTTTCTGAGTTTGGTAACAAGCAGAAAGAAGGCAATTTTTGGAAAGCAGGGCAAATTAAAAACAAAAAAAAAACTTTTCAGAAGTAGTTTTTAAATTTAAAAAAATGTTGTTGTTTCAATTTTTGAAGAGGTCTTCTGGGACTTCCCTGGCGGTCCAGTGGTTAAGACTCCGTGTTTCCACTGCAGGGGGCATGGGTTCGATCCCTGGTCAGGGAACTAGGATCTTGCATGCCACATGGTACGGCCAAAAATAAAATAAAGTAAAATAAAATAAAGATGCCTTCTTTCTCATTTTGCTACTGTGGTTTGCAATATCATATGAGAGCATGTTTCACAAACCCATCATCATGCTTGAATGGGTATGCCACTAATTCAATAATTCTTTCACAGAAATCAGGAAACCAGGGGGTAGGCCAAAGGCTTACTCTCTTAAAAAGAATATAAACTTTGCTATAGCCCCTCTTTCCTCTTTTGAGCTCAGCTTGTCATCTATAACTTTGTCATACTTGCAATACAATAAAATTCCAGGCTTTATGACAGAAGAGATGTTTGTTTGTTTTTTATCAATAGAATTCAGCAACCAAAGCTTTAGTGTTTTGGGGTTTTTTTGTTTGGTTGGTTTTTTGGGGGAAAGCATTTGTTGCCACAGGCTCAAAGGAGGAAGAAAGGGAAAGGGATGAACTCTCTGCAAGGAAGGTCAAACACATAATTTACAAGTGAGGCAAGAGGAGCAGCTGTATCTGTTGGCCCATCAATACCAACAGCTGGAGAATTTACCAGCAATATGAAAACCACGTCCACCAGATGTCAAGCGATGCAACTGGAAGCCAAATATCTTTGGGCTTAAGGCAGGACTCTCCACTCTCTTTCCTCCCATATTTCATGTTAAATAGCAAGGTGTCTTCCACAGGCCACCAGCAGGGATAACAGGAACATTTCTGCAAACGGGACTTAATAACTTGACCGCTCCCACCAGACAGGTTTCAGACCAGCTCCACTATTGAAGTCCACCTCTTCCACGTTTTTTTGTTAAAAAGCAATTTTAGCCCAGATTCAACATGTCAAGGGTGAGAGAAACTTAACTGGCTGCAAGCTATTCTTGGGCAAGGATTCTTATGGCTTATCAGGCCTATTTTATATTTTGGAACCGTTTTGCAATTGGGAAAAAAAGAATGTTTTGAAAATATTTATTTAGAGAGCCACTTTTCCACTCTTTCTTTAAACCGGTGCTGTTCAGTATGGTAGCCAATAGCCACATGTGGCTATTCACATTTAAGCAAAATTTTAACTTCTGTTTCTCGGGCATACTCGCCACATTTCCAGCGCTCATTGCCACATGTGTCTAGTGGCTATCATATAGGAGGACACACTATAAATATAAATTATTTCCATCAACACAGAAAATTCTTTTAGATAATGTTGCTCTAAACCCATAAATCACTTTTATTTTATTTTATTTTTTTATACAGCAGGTTCTTATTGGTCATCAATTTTACACACATCAGGCTATACATGTCAATCCCAATCTCCCAATTCATCAGACCACCACCCTCAACCCCCGTCGCTTTCCCCACACGGTGTCCATACGTTTGTTCTCTACTTCAGTGTCTCAATTTCTGCCCTGCAAACCGGTTCATCTGTATCATTTTCTAGGTTCCACATATATGCATTAACACACGATATTTGTTTTTCTCTTTATGACTTACTTCACTCTGTATGACAATCTATAGATGCATCCACATCTCTACAAATGACCCAATTTCATTCCTTTTTATGGCGGAGTAATAGTCCATGGTATATATGTACCACATCTTCTTTATCCACTCGTCTGTCGATGGGCATTTGGATTGCTTCCATGACCTGGCTACTATAAATAGTGCTGCAGTGAACACTGGGGTGCATGTGTCTTTTTGAATTATGGTTTTCTCTGGGTATATGCCCAGTAGTGGGATTGCTGGGCATATGGTAATTCTATTTTTAGTTCTTTAAGGAACCTCCATACTGTTCTCCATAGTAGCTGTATCAATTTACATTCCCACCAACAGTGCAAGAGGGTTCCCTTTTCTCCACACCCTCTCCAGCATTTCTTGTTTGTAGATTTTCTGATGATGCCCATTTTAACTGGTGTGAGGTGATACCTCATTGCAGTTTTGACTTGCATTTCTCTAATAATTACTGATGTTGAGCAACTTTTCATGTGCTTCTTGGCCATCTGGATGTCTTCTTTGGAGAAATGTCTATTTAGGTCTTCTGCCCATTTTTGGATTGGGTTGTTTGTTTTTTTAATATTGAGCTGCATGAGCTGTTTATATATCTTGGATATTAATCCTTTGTCCATTGATTGTTTTGCAAATATTTTCTCCCGTTCTAAGGGTTGCCTTTTCATCTTGTTTATGATTTCCTCTGCTGTGCAAAAGCTTTTAAGTTTCAATAGGTCCCATTTGTTTATTTTTGTTTTTATTTCCATTACTCTACGAGGTAGATCAAAAAATATCTTGCTGTGGTTTATGTCAAAGAGTGTTCTTCCTATGTTTTCCTCTAAGAGTTTTATAGTGTCTGGTCTCACATTTAGGTCTCTAAGCCATTTCCACTTTATTTTTGTGTATGGTGTTAGGGAGTACTCTAATTTCATTCTTTTACATGTAGCTTTTCCAGTATTCCCAGCACCACTTATTGAAGAGACTGTCTTTTCTCCATTGTATATCCTTGCCTCCTTTGTCATAGATTAGTTGACCATAGGTGCAAGGGTTTGTTTCTGGGCCTTCTATCTTGTTCCATTGATCTATATTTCTCTTTTAGTGCCAGTACCATATCGTCTTGATTACTGTAGCTTTGTAGTATACTCTGAAGTCAGGGAGTCTAATTCCTCAAGCTCCGTTTTTTTCCCTCAAGACTCCTGTGGCTATTTGGGGTCTTTTGTGTCTCCATACAAATTTTAAGATTTTTTGTTCTAGTTCTGTAAAAAATGCAGTTGCTAATTTGATAGGGATTGCATTGAATCTGTACATGGCTTTGGGTAGTAGAGTCATTTTCACAATATTGATTCTTCCTATCCAAGAACATGGTATAGCTCTCCATCTGTTTATGTCATCTTTAATTTCTTTCATCAGTGTCTTACAGTTTTCTGCATACAGGTCTTTTGTCTCCTTAGGTAGGTTTATTCCTAGGTATTTTATTCTTTTTGTTGCAGTAGTAAATGGGAGTGTTTCCTTAAATTCCCTTTCAGATTTTTCATCATTAGTGGATAGGAATGCAAGAGATTTCTGTGCATTAATTTTGTATCCTGCAACTTTACTAAATTCATTGCTTAGCTCTAGTAGTTTTCTGGTGGCATCTTTAGGATTCTCTATGTATAGTATCATGTCATCTGCAAACAGTGACAGTTTTACTTCTTTTTTTCCAATTTGTATTCCTTTATTTCTTTTTCTTCTCTGATTGCCATGGATAGGACTTCCAAAATAATGTTGAATAACAGTGGTGAGAGTGGACATCCTGGTCTTGTTCCTGATGTTAGAGGAAATAGTTTCAGTTTTTCACCATTGAGAATGATGTTTGCTGTGGGTTTGTTGTATATGGCCTTTGTTATGTTGAGGTAGGTTCCCTCTATGCCCAATTTCTGGAGAGCTTTTATCATAAATGGCTGTTGAATTTTGTCAAAAGCTTTTTCTGCATCTCTTGAGATGATCATATGATTTTTATTCTTCAGTTTGTCAATATGGTGTATCACATTGATTGATTTGCGTATATTGAAGAATCCTTGCATCCCTGGGGTAAATCCCACTTGATCATGGTGTATGATCCTTTTAATGTGTTGTTGGATTCTGTTTGCTAGTATTTTGTTGAGGATTTTTCCATCTATGTTCATCAGTGATATTAGTCTGTACTTTTCCTTTTTTGTAGTATCGTTGTCTGGTTTTGGTATCAGGGTGATGGTGGCCTCATAGAATGAGTTTGAGAATGTTCCTTCCTCTGCAGTTTTCTGGAAGAGTTTGAGAAGGATGGGTGTTAGCTCTTCTCTAAATGTTTGATAGAATTCACCTGTGAAGCCATCTGGTCCTGGACTTTTGTCTGTTGGATGATTTTTAATCACAGTTTCAATTTTATTACTTGTGATTGGTCTGTTCATATTTTGTATTTCTTCCTGGTTCAGTCTTGGAAGGTTATACCTTTCTAAGAATTTGTCCATTTCTTCCAGTTTGTCCATTTTATTGGTATAGAGGTGCTTGTAGTAGTCTCTTAGGATGCTTTGTATTTCTGCAGTTCTGTTGTAACTTCTCCTTCTTCATTTCTAATTTTATTGATTTGAGTCCTCTCTTGCTTTTTCTTGATGAGTCTGGCTAATGGTTTATCAATTTTGTGTATCTTCTCAAAGAACCAGCTTTTAGTTTTATGGATCTTTGCTATTGTTTTCTTTATTTCATTTATTTCTGCTCTGATCATTATGATTTCTTTCCTTCTGCTAACTTTGGGTTTTGTTTGTTCTTCTTTGTCCAGTTCCTTTAGGTGTAAGGTTAGATTGTTTGAGATTTTTCTTGCTTCTTGAGGTAGGCTTGTATTGCTATAAACTTCCCTCTTAGAACTGCTTTTGCTGCACCCCATAGGTTTTGCATCATCATGTTTTCATTGTCATTTGTCTCTAGGTATTTTCTGATTTCCTCTTTGATTTCTTCAGTGATCTCTTGGTTATTTAATAACGTATTGTTTAGCCTCCATGTGTTTGTGTTTTTTACGTTTTCTTCCCTGTAATAGATTTCTAATCTCATAGAGTTGTGGTCAGAAAAGATGCTTGATATGATTTCTATTTTCTTAAATTTACTGAGGCTTGATATGTGACCCAAGATGTGATCTATCCTGGAGAATGTTCCATGTGCACTTGAGAAGAAAGTGTAATCTGCTGTTTTCGGATGGAATGTCCTATAAATATCAATTAAATCTATCTGGTCTATTGTGTCATTTAAA
The DNA here is from genome assembly GCF_963455315.2 of Globicephala melas. NCBI lineage: Eukaryota > Metazoa > Chordata > Mammalia > Artiodactyla > Delphinidae > Globicephala > Globicephala melas. The sequence goes on along the minus strand of NC_083328.1, from coordinate 47,160,061 downwards.
GCTTGTGTTTCCTTATTAACTTTGTTTGGATGATGTGTCCATTGGTGTAAGTGAGGTGTTAGAGTCCCACACTATTATTGTGTTACTGTCAATTTCCTCTTTTATATCTGTTAGCAGTTGCCTTATGTATTGGGGTGCTCCTATGTTGGGTGCATATATATTTATAATTGTTATATCTTCTTCTTGGATTGATCCCTTGATCATTATGTAGTGTGCTTCCTTGTCTCTTGGAACATTCTTTATTTTAAAGTTTATTTTATCAGATATGAATACTGCTGCGCCAGCTTTCTTTTGATTTCCATTTGCATGAAATATCTTTTTCCATCCCCTCACTTTCAGTCTTTCCATCCACACACTTTCAGTATGTGTCCCTAGGTCTGAAGTGGGTCTCTTGTAGACAGCATATATATGGGTCTTGTTTTTGTATTCATTCAGCGAGCCTGTGTCTTTTGGTTGGAGCATTTAATCCATTCACGTTTAAGGTAATTATCGATATGTATGTTCCTATTACCATTTTCTTAATTGTTTTCACTTTGTTTTTGCAGGTCCTTTTCTTCTCTTGTGTTTCCCACTTAGAGAAGTTCCTTTAGCATTTGTTGTACAGCTGGTTTGGTGGTGCTGAATTCTCTTAGCTTTGGCCTGTCTGTAAAGCTTTTGATTTCTCCATCAAATCTGAATGAGATGCTTGCCAGGTAGAGTAATCTTGGTTGTAGCTTCTTCCCTTTCATCAGTTTAGGTATATCATGCCACTCCCTTCTGGCTTGTAGAGTTTCTGCTGAGAAATCAGCTGTTAACATTATGGGAGTTTCCTTGTATGTTATTTGTCATTTTTCCCTTGCTGCTTTCAATAATTTTTCTGTGTCTTTAATTTTTTTCAATTTGATTACTATGTGTCTTGGTATGTTTCCTCTTGGGTTTATCCTGCATGGGACTCTCTGCGCTTCCTGGACTTGGGTGGCTATTTCCTTTCCCATGTTAGGGAAGTTTTCGACTATAATCTCTTCAAATATTTTCTCGGGTCCTGTCTCTCTCTCCTCTCCTTCCGGAACCCCTATAATGCGAATGTTGTTGCGTTTAATGTTGTCCCAGAGGTCTCTTAGGCTGTCTTCATTTCTTTTCATTCTTTTTTCTTTATTCTGTTCCACAGCAGTGAATTCCAGCATTCTGTCTTCCAGGTCACTTATCCGTTCTTCTGCCTCAGTTATTCTGATATTGATTCCTTCTAGTGTAGTTTTCATTTCAGTGATTGTACTGTTCATCTCTGTTTGTTTGTTCTTTAATTCTTCTAGATCTTTGTTAAACATTTCTTGCATCTTCTCGATCTTTGCCTCCATTGTTTTTCCGAGGTCCTGGATCATCTTCAGTATCATTATTCTGCATTCTTTTTCTGGAAGGTTGCCTAGCTCCACTTCATTTAGTTTTTTTTTCTGGGGTTTTACCTTGTTCCTTCATCTGGTACATAGCCCTCTGCCTTTTCATCTTGTCTATCTTTCTGTGAATGTGGTTTTTGTTCCACAGGCTGAAGGACTGTAGGTCTTCTTGCTTCTGCTGTCTGCCCTCTGGTGGATGAGGCTATCTAAGAGGATTGTGGAAGTTTACTGATGGGAGGGACTGGTGGTGGGTAGAGCTGGCTGTTGCTCTAAATCACCTTTTTTAAATGAGCCATTATAATTCTTTTCTCTATGTACTATGGAACAAAGCTCTCGTACGCTGTCCTCACAAAGCCCTGTGATGCTACTACCTTTCTGGGTAATATTCAGAGGCCAGCGTGGATGGGTGTTATATGACCAATAAGCAAGAAGTTACCCTTTCTTACTTGTAGCCTCAATTTGTTAAGATCCCATCTCTATCAGACAGTGTACATCAGAAGTTTCCTTACTTGCATTTCCAAATGGGTAAAATAAATCATGTCCTTTGAAAGAAAGGCTTTACAGCTTTGTAATTGAGGTACTTTAATGCCAAGTAAACATCATATGCCACAGCTGTTCCTAAAAATTTTATGAACAAGAAGAACATGAGGCCAGTATAAAATGAATCCACAAATAATGTTTCTGACTCCCAGGCTCACCCCTCTTGAGTGCAGGGAAGCCCAGTGACTCAAGGGGCGCTGCGTGGACATTCTCTGTGAATGTTGTGACTCACTGAGGGATGAGGGCCTGGGATGCGTGGCACACGGGGCACAGACCTTTGACTCTGCCATGAGGATGCTGTGTCAGACCACACCGGAGCACGAGCCAGGTAGTCCTTGCAAGGACGCTGGGCATCTCTGCCCTCACACACGCAGGGTGTGGTCCAAGTGCTCAGCTAACTTTGCCTCGTTCCCCTTTAGCTATTCCCATCCTCCTTGCAAAATCACCCAGCCCTGCCAGCCATAAGCGGTACACCCATTTTCTCTTCCGAATCCCCAGTTTCTTCTTTTCCAATTATTCACAGTGGATGAAGAAGAACAAGAGTATAAAAAAAAAATAAAAGGTTTGTCCTAATCTCCCCTGCTCCATCATCAAAAGCAAGAAAGATCTGCTAGTTTTCTTTGGGACCGTTAATTGTTCTTTATCAGATTCTCATAAAGATCACAGAGCTACCGCCCAGAAAGGCTGAAAAAAGTCCATTGTGTCCACTTGGCCGGTTAGAGGTTCACACAGTGGCTGCAAGGTTTTCCAATTATGCACCCGTTTTCCCACTTACCTTGGCCTTCCCATCCTGGGCTGACATATATCCAACACACATGCTCTCCGTCGTGTGGCTCCACAGAAATTCCACTGCCATGGAAGAGAACACAAATAGGCACATTCAGATCACAGATGGAAAATAAATCTCTGCTTTTTAATACAACAGTTAAAGATAGCTTTATATTTAACACACTCGGGCTCCCTACTTTCCATTCGCTCCTTCATAAATGTCAGGATGATTTAGTACTCAGAACCGTGTAATACCGTTTACTGTGAAATGAAAAATGTATTTCTTACTTGTCAAAACTTATGAGTATTACATGTAAAATAAATGCTCTTCTGTTTGAAACTTGTAACATTAAACAACACACATGCATGCACACACACTCATACATACAGTACACAATGATTTAGTAAATATAATATCCTATAACGTAGTTTCCTTTAAAACACACACACACACACACACACACACACACCCCCCAGGGTCTAGGTTTTCAAATACCATTCTCCATGAAAAGGAACCAGGATTCCTTGGAGAAATGTTGATTCCAAGGCTGGGGCAGAGAAAATATTAAATGAATCTGGAACATCTTTTTATGCCAGAAAATAAGGAAGTGCTCAAAGAATGAGGAGGACTTATCAAAAGGACCCAGGGTCAGCCTGCAGGAACTCACACTGACCATATCTGAGTCAATCTAAGTATCAAAATAAATAATGACAGTAAAGAATTAACACCACTGAACAAAATTAAAACCAACGAGCCCATACTAATGCAAACACATAAAGGAATAAATAAAATGGGGGAGAAGAGAAAGCAATTCCTTGTAGCAGAATGCCAACTAATAAATACAGAATAGAAAGCCATCACACTTCCTAAAACTAGGAGAATCTAAAGAGGAACAGGCTATTTACATAATCTCAGTGTGATCTCTCCACAAAATTCTTATGAAGTATAAAGGGGCAAAGTATAAGTTCACTGTGGAGAAACCCATGGACTTCACTTTAATCCAATGATGGAAGCCAACATCACCAATTAAGGGACAAATCAACACAATGTGCCCCCTGAGACTCACTGCCACTTCTGCGGTGTTCTTGCCAAAAATGCAGAACCAGAATTGCATGAGGAAACACCACACAAATCTGATATAGGAACACTACTAAATAACTGGCTTGAACTCTTCAAAAAATATCAAAGTCAAAAAATACAAAGAAAGTTGAGAAACTGTTCCCATTTAAAGGCATCCCAGGGACTTCCCTGGCAGTCCAGTGGTTTCACTGCCAAGGGCCTGGGTTCAATCCCTGGTCGGGGAACTAAGACCCCACAAGCTGCGTGGTGTGGCCAAAAAAAATAAAGAAAGAAGACAAAGGCAACATGACAACTAAAGGCAATGTGTCCTCCTGGGATGGAGCCTGGACGGGGACAGGCGGTGCTTGAAGGGACACAACTAATGGAGTTTGAAAATGGACTATGGATTAGGTAACAAACAGTGTGGCATCAATATTAAATTCTGTGATTTTGACAACTATACTGTGATTATTTAGAAGAACAACCTTGTTCTTAAGAAATAAGCACTGAAGTATTAGGAGTAAAGACACCGGATCTCTCCACCTTGCTCTCAAGTCATTCAGAAAAAAAATGTACAAGAATGTGTGTGTGTGTGTAAAGGGAAGAGGGAAGGAAGGAGGAAGTGGAGATGGAAAAACAAATGGAGGAAATGAAAATGAGTGAATCTGGGTAAAGAAATCACAGGTGTCCCTTGTACTGTTCTCGAAACTTCTCTGTAAGTTTGAAATTATATCTAAATTAAAAGTTACAGAAAGAAAAATACTGAGATACACACAAAGCTTTGTCACCTTCAAGTACTTACTTTCAAAATTCTAAGTTTTTTTAAAGGCATTTTTAAAGTTTTGATGCACTTCACAAAAATTTCAAAAGTCCCCAATAATAAAAACTGCCTTGCTCAACACCAACCCTCTGGGTCCCGGGCCATGCATCTGTTTACGTCTCCGAGCTAATTAAGCCTGAAGACAAGTGTGTGAGTTGAGACACAACTGTGGCTCAGCTAGACTCTGGTCCTAGACTCTGAAGGCTTTGCCAGACACATGGGGAAGAAAGAAGCAGAAGGGGCGACACTGAGTTCCTCAGAGTGGCTCATTCCCTCATCATTAATTAATTCTCAAACCTGCCAACCTGCTCCACAGACGCTCCGCTGATGAGTGCAGGAAAACAGTGTCACGCAATGAAGCAAGTTCTCTTTGCCAGATGTTTTTTCTTCCTAACACATCTGCTTTGAACTTCAAAAACCTTGAAGTCCAGAGCAAGGTCTGGGATATTCTGAATTGCCTAATAGAGCAAAGGCACTCAAGCCTTACTGAATTTCTCGAGTAGTGACAATGCTGTTGTAGTTAAATACAAAGTTCAGGAATTTCTAACATTGTGATCTCTCCTTATTCCCCAAGTATTAAGGTGGTAACTGCTCATGAATTAGCCAAGAAAAATACACGGAAATATATAGTCAATCTAATCATGAAAGGGAAGGATAAAAACACTGCACATTATTTTTTTAAGACACAATTCTGACAATTTCAAACTGCATTATTCTCTCTAAAAATAGAGCCTGCTTTAAGGAAATGTAACACGTGAAAAATTTAGACTTACAAAACAGAATAAACTGGGTGTGCTGATTGACCACATTAAATATTTTTTTATTGAAAGGTTTTCAATAAAGTTTCTAGATACAGAATTTAGGAGTTCTTAAAGAAAGTAACTCAATGTCTAGAAATTCAGTCTTCATTCACTCTTTTTACAAACAAACAAAGGAGGTGCATGGTACTGATGCATTATTTTTTTTTGAATTTTATTTTTTTTATATACAGCAGGTGCTTATTAGTTATCCATTTTATACATATTAGTGTATACATGTCAATCCTAATCTCCCAATTCATCACACCACCACCACCACCCCGGCCACTTTCCCCCCTTGGTGTCCATATGTTTGTTCTCTACATGTGTCTCTATTTCTGCCCTGCAAACCAGTTCATCTGTACCATTTTTCTAGGTTCCACATATATGCATTAATATACGATATTTGTTTTTCTCTTTCTGACTTACATCACTCTGTATGACAGTCTCTAGATCCATCCACGTCTCTACAAATGACCCAATTTCGTTACTTTTTATGGCTGAGTAATATTCCACTGTATATATGTACCACATCTTCTTTATCCATTCTACTATCGATGGGCATTTAGGTTGCTTCCATGACCTGGCCATTGTAAACAGCGCTGAAATGAACATTGGGGTGCATGTATCTTTTTTGAACTATGGTTTTCTCTGGGTATATGCCCCGTAGTGGAATTGCTGGGTCATATGGTAATTCTATTTTTAGTTTTTTAAGGAACCTCCATACTGTTCTCCATAGTGGCTGTATCAATTTACATTCCCACCAACAGTGCAAGAGGGTTCCCTTTTCTCCACACCCTCTCCACCATTTGTTGTTTGTAGATTTTCTGATGATGCCCATTCTAACTGGTGTGAGGTGATACCTCATTGTAGTTTTGATTTGCATTTCTCTAATAATTAGTGATGTTGAGCAGCTTTTCATGTGTATTTTTAATACCAACAATTCAAATCAGTCACTCATTCAGGTTCAGACTTCAGAAACTCAGCAGGATTGTCTAAAATTTAAATTATAAAATGCTTTTGAAAAGAAATCTTATTTTATTTCTTTTAGTGTATGTCAACTCAATAATTTAATAAATTATTAATGAATAACTTATCAAATTATTTCTTGGTGGAGGACTTCAGGGAGGCAGGAGAGGAACTAACATTGAGAATCTATCATCCGCCAGGCACTGCCTTTCATAGTGGACCTCGGCAAAGCCTAGATGGGGAACCTGGGGCTCAGAGAAGGGAGGTAACATGGCTGAGGCCATCTGAGCAAGTGCAGAACCTAGGACTCAGACTGGACTTCTAGATTCTAAAACCTGTGATTCTCCATTGCTTTCTCACTCTGAAATCTACTCAGCTTGAAAAGGATTTAGAATCATACAGCATCGAACACAAACAGAACTCTTAAATATCTCTTAAAGTAAGCTTTTAAAACTATAACAAGATAATACATTTGACTAAATTAAAAATGTTTACAGTATTACCTTTTGCCCTATGGGAAAAAAGTCAAGAGATGAGTGACAAGCTGGGGGAAACATTTGCAATTCATATTACAGAAAAAGGACTAATTTTCTTAGTATATAAAGATCTGCTACAAATCAATAAGGAAAAGACAAACATCCAAAGAGAAAGCAAAAGGATATGAACAAAAGGGAATATGAATCACTCTAAAATGTGAAAATACGTTCTACGTTTCTCCTACTAAAAGAAATGAAAATTAAAACTACAAGAGATTCAACATTCAGGTTATCAGACACCAAAAGGTCAAAACAGCATTATGTTACCTGGGGGTAGAGGAAGGAGCACTCTCATGTAATAACGGTGTGAGTATGACCATATGGAAATACATTCTTATAATTTGCAGTAGTTATGTTCCATAAATTCACCATAAACACTGAATTAGCAAATACTGAGCCACTGCTCCCAAGGGAAATACAGGGTTAGTTTCCTGCAAGCCTCTGGTCCCAGCATTTTCAATCGATAAGTAAACTTATTTTATGTGTGTTTCTGATTAAAGACATCTTATTTAATATATGTTTTCATAACTAATTAATTTTATGCAGTATTTCTTTATAACAATACACTAGCCAAGAAGAGCTTAACATTTTCCTGACCCTGGATGACCTGCCCATGAATTTCTTTGGCTTTCAGCCTTACAGTAATGCTGTCCCTCATGCTCTTTTTATCAGTTGTCATCTCATGAATCCGTAAGTTTTGCTACTTTTCCAGCTCAAATTTTTCCCCACTCTGTCCATGCCCACAAATGACCTGGGAAAGTGCCGGGAGGATTGATCTTTCAATTACTAGTAAATTTCAGAAAGTAAGAAAATTCACAAATATGAATCTGCAAATAATGAGGACAGACTCTTTTTCTCAAAATGACATACCCTTTGACCTAGCAATTCTACTTTTAGGTATTTAGTCTACAGATATGCCTTTACATGTACAAAATAACATCTTTACACAGAGATTCACTGAAGTAGTTCTAATTAGGAAGAAACTGGAAATAGCATGGTTGCCTTTTGGTGGGAGCATATACGAAGAACAATGGTACCCTATACAATGGAATACTATTCAAGTAATTAAGAACAAAGAGAAAGTTCTACATGGATCATATGCAACCATCCACACTAAGTGTTTTTTCAAACTTTTTGCCATGAACCACAGTAAAACCAAAACAAAACAAAAAAAGCGCCACACACTGTCACTTAGTACATGGGTTCTTTATATTCTATGCACTGCAATTAAAAGGTTCTGCTCGTGACTCACTAAATTAGACCTCATTAATGTGACATGCTACAGTTGGAAAAAACACTAATCTGCAAAATATATCGTTTATCTAGAAGAAAAGTAAATGTGGAGAAAGACATATAAAGATGGTGCTGCCGTTTTTGTGAAAGAAAATAAAAGGGCACCATGGATGACAATGCTTGTAAATACATGAGATGTCTCTGGAAAAAAATCTTGGGAAGCAGCAACAGCAGTTATCGCTAGACAGGGAACTCGTGATTAACGAAGTTGAGAGGGGGGCAACCTACTTTTCACCATACATCCCTTCTGAAACTTTTGAATTTTGCCCTGTTTTCAATTATGTCCTATTTTTAAAAAAATACACCTAGGAATCTCAATTACCTTGTTAATCTAATTTATCTATGAAGAATTAATTTCTTCCCTGTTTAGATTATGACATTCTGAAATACACTGAAATGTGACGTAATGACATGTTACCATATATTTTTAATTGCCCTTCATGAAAATGCTTTATGATGATGTGAAACTGATTGGATGCTTTCAAATTGTTTCATGTCTTGTGACTACCCAAAACATGAACAAATCTTATGAAGGGGCATGAATAAACCCCTACTTAAATTTATACTGGCCACATATATATAGAACAAAACCTGCTATGTTCAAAGAGCAATCAAAACAAACAAAACAAAGCAAATACTTATTTCCATTTGAAATAAAAAATGCCGAAACCATCGTAAGTTTTTAAAAATGAGAAAACATTTATTTGTCTCAAGGGTAAAGCTTCTGTCACAAAGATCTCTCAAAATTGTTTAATTAAGCCAATTTATAATTAAAACCTAGTCAAGAGTAGTACAAAGTTTGCTCAAATACAATTACATAGAAGAAAAGCTAAAATGTTAAACGCTACTCAGTACAAAAGTAGCATTTCTCACCATCAGTGATATCTAGAAGTCTATAATTTATTTCTTAATTTTAAATCTAAAATTGTCTCCTACACTAAAAAATTGAATTTTATGGAACAGTATTTTAAAAATGATTCTAATAATAATACAAACAAACTGGGCAGATGCTATATCATAGTACCAGAATTTTTCCTTGTGTTATTATTACATGTAGGGGACCATGAACTCAAGCAACGTGCAGGGTTTATGAGTGGTCTGGCGTGGCACGTCTGAGCCTGTGAATGTGCTGTCTGAAATAGTGTTTGGTGTGGTCAAGCTCAAGCTGATTTCCATTTAGAGAAGGCCTGGCCTCTCGGTAATGACCACGCTCCTTTGGTAGTGGCTGGTGACTGTTTACACCTCAACTACTGATTTGAAAAGGGCTTTTGTTTTTTAGAAAGCCAAAGCCCAGGGATGGTGAGGCTACTGGAGATGTCCAGATCATGAAAAGACCTCCATCAGAAAACATTAAGAACACCTAAAGCTATGGGTTTAACATATGAAAGATGGACACAGGGATTTGGCAGGGTTCTTCTCCACCAAGTGACTTCACATCATGTCCCAACACACAAGCACGATGTGAAAAACCGTCAACACTACTGATCCTGTGCCAGAGAACAGATTAGGTGTGGATGTGCTGTACGTGTGTTCCTCAAGAATGGCAAGTTAATGGTCTTATAGGGACAGTTGGAATGGATTTGTACATAATCTTAGAGGCCAGCCTGTCTGGAAAGTTGTATTTAATGCTTTGGAACAAATGAATTCACCTAGGGGTATAATGTTCGAGAGCAGCCCCACTTCAGTCTAGGGTCCCCCCACTGCCTGAGACATTTTGAGTCACATGTCATCCTGTTTAAATTAAGTCAAACAAAATTTCTTTACCAGAGTTGCAAAGCAAGCTTTTTCTATTCAGATTCTCTTTTTTTTTGACCAGAGAGAAGCCCTCAGCCACCATTTAAAAAAAAAAGAAAGAAAAAAAAAAGTTGTTCTCCAATTGTTGTTAACAACCCCCAGCTGCACTGGCTCCCACACCCACTTCAAACCTCTCTGCCTGGCTTCATATCCCAGACTTTCTTGCAAGGAAAACAAAACTCTAAAATCAGAACAGTCTTGGGCTGGGCAGTTGCCAAGTCAGCTGCCACTCCTTAGCCCTAGGTCAAATGGCTTACCCTAGGACATTTTGCATAGTGTTTAAGTTACTCCTTATTAAATAAAGATAAATTCATTTTTTAAATGGGAAGGAAGAGGAACTGTAAATAGAACAATTTCTTCTTGTCTCTGCAGATTTCCCCCAGGGTGGTGAGGTTCTTTATAACCCAGTAGGGGGTTCATTCAAGGATGCTTTACTGTCCTGACATGGAATCCTTAAGATTCATATAATGCATGTCCCATTATGGCCATGAAGTAGCTCTGAGTTGGCTTGCTGCCCTGAAAAACTTTCACCACTGAACTGTCTGGGGAGCTATGGGGATGGAGTTCTAAAGAACTCCACTTACGCTAAGCCAAGAAAATAATTATTCCCTCTTTCCAAGGCTCACTCCATTTGTTCAAGACTAAAGAAAGATGCTGACTGAAAAAGGAAGAGAGGGATGTGGGTCAAAGAGTAAAACAAGCCCCAAAGGACATTTCAATTCTCTTCCTATTTTATCATTTTATTGTATTAGAAACTGATGAAATAAGTGGCCAATGGCTGGGACTTGGAAGTTCTCTGCTGAAGACAAAAGCATTCAGTGAAACAAGTTATACTGAAACATGATTTCATTCATTCAACAAATTTTTTTTAGGATTTGTTTCATACTAAGGTGATCTACTTACATTTTGAGCAGATGAAAACTGACTATAAAATTTGTCAAAATGTTTTTCTGAGAGTTTTAGGAGAACCATAGTAATAAGAATTACATAATCACTAGAATTCTGTTCATAAATCTTTGTATTCTTTATTTCAGATGGAAAGCTTTATGGCCAAAAAAACCCAAAAAGACACTATATGGTTAGATTATAGCTAGAAGTATACTTCTCATGATGGAGAAAAAAATTACAGATGAACATCTATTTCCAGTCTTCTTAAAATGTATTAGTAATATTTAACAGAAGAAACGTTCTGTTATAAAGCAAACAAAGCAAATGATAGCTTTTTGTAATCAACATCTTTGTATTTTAAAAATGAAAAACAGTTCTGAAAAATATAAATCTCAGAGCACCACCTCAATAGGTTAATGCAACTCAGTTGTTGAAAAGTTTAAATATCATGTCTGCCTTATTCACTTTGCATCTAAGAATGTTACTTAATTCGCTTCTTTCCATCGGATCCTTAAATAAGAACCAAAATGCCAGCCTATCTCTTAAGACTACAGTGAAGATGTAACAATCCCAAAGCATTGCTGGGGTGCTAAAGAAATAAGCTTCCAACCATGACACTGGGCCCTCTAACAGAACAAAGCTTTAGTTATGTTTTTAAGACAAGGTATTAACATCAATAACCAACCGTAAGTACCTCTTTTCCCACTACCAGTCTAATAACTAATTTGCCTTCTCTTTGAGGGTTATTTTTATGATCGTGTAAGCCCAGCAGAATGCCTAGTCATAAGTACTCGTGGTGGCATGTGCCATGAAATGGAAATAAGGGATATTGCTGGGCCCCGAGAACGAAGCTCCTTTGAAGTACATGTGTTTATATGTGCTCACCAAAATTTTAATGCCAGTAAAATCAAAAGGCGGTTTGGAATTTTAACTTACAGTAAAATGACCTTTTATCTTTTTAATGTTCCAGGAAGCATCAATTCAATCTAACAATTTTTATTTTTAAATCATGGCAAGTTTTCGTAACAGTGGCAAGAAGAATACTGGATAAAGAACTTTGCCTGATCTGAAAAGAAGGGAGGAGAATGCCACATTTCAGTTCTCATTGGTAACTGAAGAACAGTTGATTTGATCGAGCTAAGTCTAAAATGATAACGGGACTCATTATCCTTTCAGGTAATCATGTTAAGAAACTGCAAAAATTCTCACAGAAGAAATCACCTGCTACAACATTTAGATAAAGTTCAGACAGGCCCACATGGGGGCTTCAGAGATATGGGTAATGGGCAATTTCTTAAGCTGGGTGGCAGGTCCACAGGTGTTTGTTTCACTATTATCCTTTATAACTTACACATTTATTACATTCTTTTAAAAATACATGAAACATTTCACAATAAAGACGAAAACCCAGGATAAAAAGGAGTAGCTGGACAGTAGAAACAATATCATGTACAAAACTTAATTATCAGCACCATGAACATATTTCTGGGCAGCAAAGAACCTGAAGTTACTCCCTGAGTGAGGTGAGGGTGACTTGATGGGAAAGTAACAATTATCACGTGTGGTCATCAGATGACCAAGCTCGAGCTGAACTGTGGGCCTTCAATCTATTTAGCAAGAAGGCCTGCAACACAGACAGGCTTGGCGCAAAAGGCCGCTGGCCGAACATACAGCATCTTCACCCTTACTAGCCCCTATACCTCCTATCTTGAATTGCTTAAGATTTTCATTAAATATATGGAGTCTATTTAGCACTGATCCTCATACTCACTGCTTCCTATTAACCACTCTAAGGTAGGAACCTCTGAACTTTACAGGGTCTGTCAGGCTTCCCATCAGCACAGTGAGGGCAGGCTACAAGGGAAAAAATGCACCCATATAGTGAGATTGGTTGTTCATGCCATATATTTGCATATATTCTAATTACTTGTATTGACTCATAAGCTTAAAATGGAAAAGAATTAATTTTTTCCACTGGAAGGCTTGATATGCCTTTGTTTACACAATTATTAACCATACTATATACAGCAGCCTCAATAAAGCACTTCTGTAGAGGCCTGGAAAACATGTAATTGTACTTTAGCAGGTAAAAATATATTGTTTTCTTTCTCTAAAAGCAGAGAGAAAATTAATGATTTTCAGCTGTTTCATTCCAGGAACAAGCATTTGCTTTGTGTTAAAGCAGTGATTTGTAGGCTGGGCTTTGCCAGCATCTCATGATCTGGGGGGTGGGAGTTGGTGGGATGGGTGTTGCAAACACATTCTCATCCAAATTGTCCTTTTACAAGGCTGTTTGCAAAGGCTGTCTTCTGGGATCCGTTTAAACTGTCTCCAAATCTTCTTGTTCCCCGACACTCGTCATTATCCAACATTTCCGACCCATATTGTTTGTTTGTTAAGAGCATGTGAGGATATTTTATGTGACATTTCACTTTTCTGGAATAGTGGTCAATTTCTTTAAAAATATCTGCTAAATAATCACGAAAGAAATTCCATGTGGCACTTAATTTATTCCTCCAATAATTCCTGGGAGCCTACAATGGAGGGCACATATAAAGCTGGATATGACCCTGTCTTTACATTCCAGTGATTCACAATCTGGTGGTGTGATGCTCAGAGACAGAGGAATCTTCTTTAAGATATTTCCAACCCCTGTACCCTCCATGTGAGTCACTGGGGCTCCAGAACCTGTGATCTATTCCTTTCAAATAACTGAGTTCCAAAAAAAAGGTTAAGAAGTGCTGGCCTAGAGGGAGGGGCAGACATTTTAATACATGTCTAGGATGTCATGGTGACTGTTACAAAGGACAGAAATTATATGTTGCAAAAAGAGCACAAGGAAGGAACAAATCACCTGGGGAAAGGGCTTCCAAAGGATTCTGAGGAGATTCCTATCTGTCCTGGGCCTTAAAGAAGGAATGTAATTAGCTCAGAGCTTTCCAAGCACAGGTAATAATAGCATGTGAAAGTTACTGGGGGAAAAACATGACCCTTTGGAAGAAGACCAAGCAATCTGGAGTTGCCAGAACTCGGGTCATCGGAGATGAGTGGAGGAAAAGGAGGACTAGTAGGAAATGACACTGAAAGCATGTTCTGGAGCCAGATCAGGGAGGGCTTTTCCCAGCAAGTGATTTGGGCATTTCCCATCTATCTTCTAGGGAAATGTCCAGCAGAGGTAGGAGTGAGTGTGACCGTGTGTGTGTTTCCTCATTGAAGAATTAAAAGTAGGGGGCTTCCCCGGTGGCGCAGTGGTTGAGAGTCCGCCTGCCGATGCAGGGGAGGCGGGTTCGTGCCCCGGTCCGGGAAGATCCCACATGTCGCGGAGCGGCTCGGCCCGTGAGCCATGGCCACTGAGCCTGTGCGTCTGGAGCCTGTGCTCCGCAACGAGAGAGGCCACAACAGTGAGAGGCCCGTGTACCGCAAAAAAAAAAAAAAAAAAAAAAAAAGAATTAAAAGTAGGGAACATGGGAGCGACAGTAAGAGATACATGTTTTGCTTTATTTTAGCATACATAGAAAGTTATTCAACATTTAGCTTAAACTTGTAGTACACTAGTTACATATACTTCCGCGTCTCTTGTTTTGGCCACCATCCCTCTGATCCTGGGGTTGGTGTGGCTCTCTAAGCCACAATTCGGTCAGTTTCTCATTTTGGCCCTTTCTGCTTCAGGGCAGCCTGCTTCTCCCCTGACTGCCCCTGTTTCTGAGCCCGTGGTCAGGTTCTCTGGGCCACTACAGATGTATGATAGAGGGAGAGACGTCTGGTGGCAGGATGGAGGTGGGAGACAGATAAGAGGTGGGGAGCCTAGAGGTTGGGGAGGCTTAGGAGACAGTCTGGAAAAGAGTGATTAGGGGCCTGCAAAGTAAAAGGGTGCCGATCACATTTGTCCAAGAGGACCCCAAAGCAGAGAAGCGGAATCACTGATGCAAACGGAAGTCTTGACAGCCTGAGCTGCCTAAAGATGCAACAGAGCTCCTGATTTGTCACTGTAGTTCTTTAGACAAACCAGAGGACCATTTGGCAGTGAAAGCATTTAGAAGGTTTATTTGTTATCTATTGCTGCATACATAAATTACCCCAAAATGTAGCGGTTTAAAACAATAAACATTTATTATCTCAGTTTCTGTGGATGAGGAGTTCAGGAGTGGCTGTGTTGGGTGGTTCTTTTTTCGGATCTCATGAGATTTCAGTCTAGAAATCTGCCCAGGGCCTCAGGCATCTGCAGGCTCACTCGGAGCTCAGACTGTTGGCAGGAAGCCCCAGTGCCTCGCTGTCTGTTGGACGGCGGTCATAGTTTTTTTGCCAAAGGGGCCTTTCCCTGGTGCTGCTTGAGTGTCCTTATGACATGGCAGCTGGTCTTTCGTGAAGTGAGTGATCCAACCAGGAAAGCGAGAAGGAAGGCCCACTGCCTTTTCTGACCTCGCCTCAGAAGTCACACATTGTCACTCTGACATATTGGAAGAGAGTCACAAGTGGAGAGGAATTAAGCTCCATCTCTCTCTCGAACAATTTATGGACAGAGCACACATAACGGGGTCACACAAGAGGACTTTGAAAGTTCCTCTCTACCTGAGATTCTCCAACTGTATTCATGAATCAGTAAACAAAGGACAAACCTTGAAAGGGCATGTAGTTGAGTCATCCCACTCTAGAAGCGGCCCACTGGGGCCCTTGTAATTGATGTATTTGTCAAGAGGGGAGGCTGGGTAATGGCTTCCTGGAAACTCCATCAAGTAGCAATGGGGTCTGATTGAAACTGCTTTTGTGGCGTAATGGAAATGCTATTGATGATTTTCAGAAAAGAGTGAATACGGAAAAAGCTCAAGTTAGAGTTTGTTTTGATTATACTATTCTTGGGACAAAAAAAGTGATCGAACAATATACAGCAGTTAAGTGTTTTGTGTGGGTTCTTTTTTATTATTTAATTTGGGGAATTGTTTTATTTGGATGTGTAGGACAGAAACATTTCTGAGCCTCCTGGTTACTAGATATTACCAAACATTAAGGAGCTACGAGTTTACGAAGTTATACTTTCATGAGAGTTTTATAAAGTGATAAATGAGAAGTCATGGTCCAAACATGAAGCAAATGAAGTTGCAGCCTGATCTGGAGCAATTAACATGGTAAAGCACAGGAGAACCCACTTGAGCTTGATGTTTGAAACATTCTCCTTTTACAGGAAGAGGCTTATGGCAGACACTTACTTCCCTTCTGATGGGTCTAATCTTCCACTACTGGAATCTGCAGTGAATAATATTTATATAATCTTGATACTGTCAATGCTGGTACTAATTGTCACTATTTGGGATCAACATCTAATCAGAGCATAGAAGGCAAGCTGCCTGTAGGACCGAATGCAAATACTACTATCTATGACAGTAATGGCATGGTTCCTAGAGATTGAGGAGAGGGTTGGGAGTCAGGGAGGAAGAGGAAGGAAACTTACATAGTCCAAGGGGTGAGGGATGGTTGGCAGAGATGATAGAAAGCTGATGAATCAAGAAATAGTGCATTACAGATGAAATAAAATAAATATACGATTTCAAGTTAGAGTTCTCACAAAAGTCATGCGGAAAGGTGGTGGGCAGTGGTATGAGCTATGTTCATAATTTTTTCCCCCGAAGGAGTCACTAGTTACTGATTGAGAAACAGAAGCATAAGCACATTCTATAGAGTGAAGGTGAATCCCATGAGAATAACCAGAATCAGATGCTGGCAGCTCTGGAAACTGGATGGCAAAGGTGACTTTCACATCTTATTTCTATCTTTCTGTAGCACGTTTACTTTCTCACCACCCACTGAACATATGTAACTTTCTTAAAGCAAAATATGTAAAACCCCACGTCATCGGTAGCACCTATAAGTTGATAGGAGCCTAAGTTCACCAGGTTTTAGTAGATAAACTTCACAAACATCAGTCCCTCAAGCTAACTTTAACAAATGGCAAGATTTCACTTATTTCATAAATTGACAGTTTTCATTCTTCTCCTTGAGACAGAGAGTAGGGATCCGTTTACAAATTACTACCTTGGTGATAAAAACTATTTAATATGAGCTAAAATTCTATGACTTATCCTAAAATATGCATTTCTATACTACACCACCAAAATTGAAAGGACAACCAAAAAAAAACCCTTACAATTTTCAGGATTAACTTGAATGGACAAGAGTCCAGGCTCAGTAAAGTACAGAAACTCTATTCTAGCAACAGTCTATGAAGCAGTTTTAATAACTGTCCCCCACCCTGCCTCCCAGTACTAAAGACTTATTCTGAGTTTTTATGGAAGGCCCAGGTATGTCCTCTGCATATTTTAAAAGCAAACTCCCTGCTACCTAACTGTGGAAGATATTCAAAGGTTTTGACAATGATTAAGATACCGAAGAAGCAAATGGCTGCTTGCCTCAGTTTAACAAACAATGGCCATTAAAAACAAACAAACAAAACATTTGCCAGGAGCAACCTGGGTACCAAGTGTCGTGGGTGGAAAGAGAAAGAAAATATAGTATGAAAAACAATGAAGTTGGTGATCAGAGTCCAGGTGGAGAAAGACGCATTTCCTATAAAAGTGCATTTTTTTTTTTCTTTGACAAATGAGAGGAGAGATTTTATGAAAGTTCTTCAGGCTTTTATAGAAAAAATAATTTTTATTCTCATAAGAAATGCTCAGTCTTTTATTTTACAGACTTATAAAATCTCAAGGTATGTAGGGACTTGTACTACAACAAGGCACAACAATCATACAATACAGACCAGGTACCAACTATACTTGATAAAAGGAATTTTACACAAAGAGCTGAAGTACCACATCCCTGAGAATGACTTGTAGTGCTTATATATAAAAAAAAAAATGTGTAGAGAAGAATGGATAACTACAGAGTGCTATAACCATACGTAATGTAATACTACACAGCAATGAAAGTGAACAAACTACTGTCACAAGTAACGTAGATGAATCTAACAGGTTTAACATTTCCTTGAAGACATTAGACACCAAGAATACATATTCTATGATTCCATTTATACAAAATATAAAATCAAATAGAACTAATCATGGTGTTAGAAGTCAGCATGGTAGTTAACTTTGAAAGGGGTAGAGACTAGGAGGGGTTATGTGAGAGCTTTTAGAGTTGCAGTGAAGTTCTATTTTTTATCTAGATGCTGGTCACATGGGTGGGTTCAGTTTGTAATATTTGCCACGCAGTTGTAGTTAACAATTTTTTCTGAGTGTATACTTCAATTAAAAAGTCAACTAAAAAAAGAAAAAATAACATATAGGGCTCCCTGCTAGCTTACGTGGCACCTTTATGCAGATTTTTTAAAGTGCGCCTCTCTGGATGGATGAATTAGAAAAAGGCACCCCCATGGGCAGAGGCAGCCCCACAAGTTTGTGCCTTGGCAAATGGAGGGTGGGCTGGGCTCCATTCCCACTGGTATGCTTTGCTAGACACAAAATCACACATCTGGATGGACATCTGCAAATCTGCAAAATACTCATGGGACCCTTCCATAAGAAGGGCAGGGCAGACATCCTTATTGTACAGATGAGGAAGTGGCATAGAACAGTGAGAAGGATGCGCAAAGGCATCACAGCTAATAAGTCATGGAGCCAGGGTGGACTTCTAGGCCAGTAGCTCTTCACATGGTTCTGATTCCTTTCGGGGAGGGGAACACGAAGAAGCTTCTCTCTATGTTACTGTGTATATTGTTATGGGTCATCTCAAACGCTCTGTCAAATAAGGCAGGGGATAAATACATGGTCCGATAGTCTTAATATTGGGCTTTAGTAAAGGTGCTAGGTGCTAAGTCCATTTGAAAAATATGCTATAAGCATATACTCCAAAATGAATATTCACCTTGTAGATGTTGACCTAGGCAAAAAGGGCAATGGAATAGAGATGTTTACATATCAACAGAGCATCCTGGCCCAACCGTAGGTTAAAATGATCGACTTAAGGATATAAATCTTTCCATCTCTTGGAAAAAATGAAAGAGAAAGACACCCACGTAATGTGTTTGTCTAACTTACCCAGAAGCGTCTGCTTATTTGGGGAGGAGTTAGGCTCTGCAGAGCATCTGCAGGATCGGAGGACAATCACTCCTCCGAGCACGCCGTCTTCGCTGGCCAGGAAAGGTGAGCCTAGGCAGAAATGACTAGTGGTCATTTTCAGTTAATTTTACTCTTTTCCCTTTCAATTTTCATTTGATTACTGGAACAAACGTGTGGTATGAATAAGCTCTTGAAAGATGCCCACTTTCTGACACTCGCCATTGTTCGTACCTTGTACAGGCGGGATAGCAAAGGCAGGCTTGTGCCCGAACAGGCAAAGGCAGTGCCAGACGCCTCCAAGAAGACATGACTGGGGGTGGAGTGTGCATGACCGTATTCAGAATGGAATTGGAAACACTGCCAGATTAAAGGCCCAAAACACAAATACAGGAAAAAATGCTCAGCAGCTCCCTTTGATCAGCTCTTAGGGATCACTTACCAGGCTCTCCCTGCTGTCAGAGGCATGCCACCAAAAGCTTTGATTTACTACCTTAAATTCAACTTTAAACAATAAGCCACAAACTTTATTACAGACATTTAAAAATGCTCCTGATGGATACACAAAGAAGGGTGAAACTGTATTTCTATTATGAGAGTCTGGTGGTTAGAAACAACCATGCTTCGCAGAGATCTCACACAAACTAAACCATTGTGAGCATTTCAGGAACGCTGCTTTTTAAAACCCCTCATTTTTCCTCCCCAAGGACATCTTCTTCGAACATCTGGCATAGCAAGTGAGCACGTGGAGAACAAATGCAAAATGAGCCCAAGCACTATCAAAGAAAGTAATAAAAATAAAAAACAACCAAATTGGATTTGGGGGGAGCTTCTGGTTAAACTCAGTAGATTAAACACATGCATTTATCTCCACTCCTTTCTCAAATCCCAGTAAACTGAGGGAAAGGGAAGGGGAAAAAGGCATGGCCTAATAAGGACAGAGAGAGAGACAAGAAAAAAACTGACCTTTTAGAAAACAGAAAGAAGACGGACAAGCAGTTGCTCACCTAGTGGACCTGGGAAAGCTGAAACCTAAGCTTCCATGGGGGAGGGGGGAGCCTGGTTGGAGTCGAGGGACACCTGTAAGAAGCCATCCAGTTTTGTCATAAAACCGAATAAAGGACCAGAAATTGGAGGCATCAAGTTCTTCTGAAGGCAGGGGTGCAGGGTGGGCCTGGAATAAAGATGGTTGGTCAAGAGTGTCCAAAAGGATCCACTAGACCAGAGGTCGGTAAACTACGACCTGCCTGCTCTACAGCCTGTTTTTGTGCTGTCTGCAAGCGAAGAGTGTTTATTTTACATGTTAAACTTTCTTTTTTTAAGAGAGAGAAAAAGAGAAGGAAGAGGAAGAGAAGAATATGTGGTAGAGACCACAGTGTAGCCCACAAAGTTTAAAATCTAATCTCTGGCCCTTCATAGAAAAAGTTTGCCGACCCCTGACCTCAAGCCCCAGATTCCTACCTAGAGAGGAAGTTACTCCTCCCTAACCCTAGAGAAAGCAGGACATTTACTCTCTAGAGATGCTGAACCAGAGGGACTTGAGACTTGGGGTCATCAGGCTCAGCCCAGGGCAGACGGGAGGCTCCATGCTGGAAACAGGGGCTAAAGGGGAGCCTTTATGTTAAACAGTGAAATAACCAGCTCCCTTCACTCACAGGCTCTCAGGATGCAAGAAGGTAGGCTGTTATCCTCCAAGCAAGAGACTGGATAATTCCTTTCCAGTCTCAAGAGTATTTCCAGTCTCAGTCCCAACCAGCTCAAGCGTAAAGACCTATTTGAGAGAACCTAAAAACATAGCGTGTCCTTGCCTTGTGGGGAGGGCTTCCAGATGACAAGTGTGACTCATACACAGAAGGTTTTCAGTTCAGCTTCTTGGTACTTAGACAACCTAGGATCACTAGTTGTTTCCATTAGGCCTCCAGGAAACACAGAAAGCAAACAACCAAAAAGGTAACAGAGGGAAAACTTAGGCAAACACTTTGATCAGAAGAACAATTAAAAAAAAAAATGGGGAGGTGGATTCCCTGGTGGACAAGTGGTTAGGACTCAGCCCTTTCACTGCGAGGGCCGGTTTTGATCCCTGATCGGGGAATTAAGATCCTGTAAGCTGCATGGTGCAGCCAAAAAAAAAGAAAAAGAAGAAGAAAAAAGAAGAGAATCACAAAAAAGACAGAATGAGAAATGAGAGAAAAAAAAAATTTAAAATCAGAAGAACAGGCCAGAAGATCCAATATCTGAAGAGGAATTTCAAAGAGAGAAAATAAAAGAAATGAAAGGGAAGAAATTTCAAAAAATAATTAAAAAGCAATTCCAATAATTGAAGGATGAGTGTTCAGACTGAAAAGGCTCATGAACCTCCCAGCACAACACATGGGGGAAAAAAAAAAAAAGAGTGCCATGAAGACATATCACTATGAAATATCAAATACTGAGGAAAGAGAGAAAGGTCTAAAAATTTCCAAATGGGGAAAAAAGATCACAGGGAAGGCAAGGGGATCATAATGGCATCGGATTTCTCAACAGCAACACTGGGAACTAGAAGATTAGGAGGTATTATCTTCAAAATGCTGAGAGAAAATTATTTCCAACCTAGAATTCTACCCTTGGCCAAAATGTCCATCAAGCGTGAAAGGAGAATAAAGCTCAACAAAGTCTCAAAGAATTCACCTCCTGTGCACTCTTTCTCAGAAAGCTGTAGGATGAATGTGCCTCAGCAAAATGAAGGAGCAACAAAAATAATGAGAAAGAAAAGAAGAGCTGCAAACAGGGGATCCAAAACAAGACAAAAGTATTCCTGGGTGACACACGGCTACACACAGGCTTGGAAAGCCCAGACCAAAACAGCAGAAAGCCAGAGGAAGCTGGAAAGGTATTTCCAAGGAGGGGAAAAAATTAAACATACAAGATACATGTTGCATTTGAAATTATTGAGAAGAAATGTTTCAGATTTTGTGGGAAGACTAAGAATGAAAGAGTGATTGGTATAAAAAAAAAGTGAGGCAAATATTAACTGCAGAAGAAATAAAAATTTCTACAGGAAATGAAATAGAATCACAGCCCACTACGTAGCTCAGATGTCAACAGCTAGAGTAAAAAATATAAACTCGCGATACCGATGAACTGAAAAATAGGGATATAATACATTAAGAGGAGAAAAGGCCTGTGTGGGTGAGTGTAGGTTTGAAGTTGGAAGTATAAAGGAACTATTAAGTTCTTGCCTTCCCTGGAGTGAAGATGATAACAACTAAATCTGATATCCAAATAATATTTAAAATTGAAAAATCAAGCAATAGTAGTATAAGCATGTTATATTGAATTATAGATGTAAGTTTGAGAAAAAATAGCTAAGAGAGTTAAAAGTAGTAGCCTCCAGGGAGAGGAAAATGAGGGGGCTGTGGAGGGTTGGGACAGGGAACTACTCATTTTCAGTGTAAGCCTGGGGGTACTGCTTGTCTTTTTAAACCACACACACACATTGCTTTGTAAAGAAAAGCAACACAGATTTATGCTGCGGAACTAGGGTAAAGTATTTACTCCTCAGCCTCTTAGACAAGAGGGAAAGGAGACAGGGAATTAACAGTCACTGAGAAACTACCCTGTGTCAGGCCCTAGTTCCATGTTTTCATGTTCTGTAGTTTAATTTTCAGAACCACCACGAGAGGCATTTAATGATCACTTTACAGATGAGGAACCTGAGGTTCAGAGGGGTTCAATGACAAGTCACAGCCACGCCACAGCTGAGGAGGAAGGCTTCCCCCCACGTGTCTTGAAGCCCACGGTTCTGCCTGCTTTGCAGCAAAGCCTCTCAGGAACAGGAAACTCTGGATAAGCTTACGTCCCAACCGCCTGCTGGAGAGCTCCACCCCACCTGCACTCAAAGTCTTGGCACCTCTACAACTGCTCCTTTCTCACCAAATCTGGTCACTTCTCCTGGGGTCCTCACAGCTCACCCAAGCTCAGAACCTTCTACCTCTTCCCTCTCCAATGACTCAACTCTTCAAACCACATCAAGTCCTGTCAGTTCTCTGTGGGTGCACCTGTGCCTGCCTCCGCCCCATCATTCCCACCCACAGGACCCCCATGCACTCTCCTTCCTGATCCAGTCACTCACCTCTTAGAGAAATTAATCCAATGAATGTGTACAATGTGCCAGGGCTCGTTGGGCACTGGGGACACGGCAGTGAACAAATGAGGCACCTGCTCACATCGAGTTGAGCAGGTTGGGAGACAAGTAATAAAGTCACAAATCAACAAGGAAATCCACCCAGTTAGTAGGAAGTGCGGTGAAGAAAATGAATCCAGTCGAGTGTTATAGGGCGTGACTGGGGCTAATACTTTATATCAAGGGTCGGGGAAGGCATCTTTGATAAGGCGCTAACCATGTGAAGATCCAGGGAAGGAACATTCCAGGCGGATGAACCAGCAAATGCAGATACCCAGAGGTGGGAAGGAGTCTGGAAGTTCAGGAAATAAAAGGAGGCTAGAGTGGCAAAGCCAAGTGAAGGAGGGGGAGGGAGGGTAGAATCTGAGTTCAGAGGGAAGTGGGGCCACGTCACATAAGGTTAGAGAAGGCCCAGCAAGGAGTTTGGATTTTACTCCAAGTGTGATGAGAAGATGACAGAGGGCTTTAACCAGGTCAGTGATGGTTTTTATTTGTGTTTGTAGGAGGTTACTCTGCTGTGCAGAACAGATGGGCAGGGCAAGTGTGGAAGCAGGAAGCCACTAAAAGAGCTTGGTTGTGAGACTCCAGTGGCTTGGGTGAGCCTGGTGGCCGTGGAGACGGTCAGCAGAGGGTGGGTCTGGGATATGTTCTGCAAGCAGAACCAATATGGCTGTTCATAGGATGGATATGGGCATGGGAAACTGACATCAAAGTTTACTCTAATAAGAAATATGCACCCCAGCTATGATCATACCGTTAAACCATTCAGAAATTTTCAATGACTCCCAACTGCTCATGGAATAATGTCTAAACTCCTTAGCCGGGCCCAGACCTCCTCTCTCTTCCCAACCTTATCTCCCTATTATTTTTACACAGCATGTGCTCCAGCCAAATTGGACTTCCTATATTCCATTTCCCCAAGACTTCCCCCTGGGCCCATTGTTGTGAACTGTCCTTCCCAGCTCCCTCCTCCTCCCCTCCACGAACTGAAATCTATTCTTCAGCTCCAGTGCCTTGTATACAGACCCAAGCTCTTTGGGGTCAGAGTATCTGAGTCACCTTTGAGGCCCTCTTAGAGACTAACAGAGTACTTCTACTTATTCACCACTTTCCCCTATCCCCAACCTACACACACACACACACACACACACACTCCTGCCTACACCACTGCAGTGCAGTATCAAGGATGGAAAGACGGTACATGCGTGCTCTGAAAGGGGGTGGGGCCCCTGGGCACCATGGAAGCTTAAATCAGGGCTCCTTACCCTTGATATGCATTCATTCAAAGATTTAATGATACAATTATTAAAGTACTATATTTGAAGATTCCAAAATTTTCATGGAAAGTAGTCAGATTTCATATTATCACTGTGGTGTTTAAAAAAACAAAACAAAACGACACTGACTCAGACCGAAAACCCTGTTTTGACTCTCAAGGTAGTAAATGTGTGGTCTTAAGCAAGACATATTAAAAAAAATTCTATGCTTCAGTTTCTTCTTTAATATCCAATTATAAATCATAGATATTAAAAGATATCTTTCTTGGTTGTTGTGAGGGTTGAATTTATATATTAACTTTGTAACCTCTGAGGTGCTATTGAAACATTCGGTGGTAGTAATGTTAAGGGTAGGAGCACACTTCAGCATTTTGCTGGTTCTCAAAGATTATCATGTTGAACAAGATCTATTACTGTATTTACCTGGTTAACCTTCTACATCGGCTGGAACTAGTGCTCAACTGACATTCGGTGATTGGATGGTAGTGGTGATAGAGTATCAATTTCCCAAGTTAAAGTGTTAAACAGTGTCTGTATAAAAGGAGCCACTTTCTTGTTCTTCCCAGTAGGAAAAATTAACATAGAGTGACATGTTGGGCTCTGTGATAAGTGCTTTCTATAATCAAATAGGGAATTGAGGGAGGGGGGGGCAAAAATTAACTAAGACAATCCAAAGTTCCATGTGCAAGTAGGTGCATAAAGTAAAGAAGACTAATAGAAACAAAGAAATAATAAAAATTAAGCTTCATTCACCCTACTAAAATATCTCAAATTGATTCTTTAAATGCCCAAATCTATAACTACTATGGAATGAAATTATAATTACAGATGCTAAGAAACATATTCACTGTGATCAAATGTGTGTATCTGGATATTAAGATTGTAAATCCAGACTGTAAACAAATGAGACACCTGCTTACTGTATTTGTGCCATATCTTTAAGAATGAAGAATTTGAAGAAATTGGAAAAGAAAATCCCTGTAAGTATTAAAGTAGAGAAGTTAGCGGGAATATTAACCCATATTCTTTTGATTGCTAGTGCCAGAATCTCAATTAGAATGATTTTAAGTAAAAAGGAGGATTCACTGGCCCATAAAATCCAAGAAAAAAAAAAAAAAAAACTTCTGGAAGGGTGGGGATGTGATGGGTTTCAGGAACAGCTGGAAACAGCTTCTTCTGTATGGATGGTAATGGCCATCTATGGATAGGTCCAGAGCTGTATACCTGATACAACTTTCGCCACCAGAGAGACTTCCTCTCTTTATCAGGTTTCACATTCTCAGAGGCCATCAGACTTCGAAAGATAGGGAAATCTGACTGGCCTGGCTTTGCCTAGGGGTTAAGCCTAGAGCAATCAACTTTATCCAAGAGTCCAGTGAAGTGGGGTCATGCATGGACAGACAAATCCACAAAACACAAATGGATAGAAGACGGGCTACACAACCAGGAGACTGGTGCTGTCTACTCGAACTTGGACAAGCCACTTTATCTCTCTGAACCGTGCTTTCTTCCCTCATCTGAAAAACTGAGAGACTGGACTAGTAACCTCTAATGTCTCTAACAGTTCTAACGGGCAGGAGTTTTTTCAATTTTAAAGATTCGTGTCTCCCCACCAGCAGCAACCAGCCATTACTGGATGCCAGCAAGCCAAAACTTTAGAGCTTTTGCAAAACGTGATACAACACTTCCTCTTCAACATGTGAGAACCTATCAAGAGAGTAATTCTGTAGTCAGAAGGCAGCTGCTATTCTTCTACCTTCCCATCACATTTAACAAAGAATCTCTTTTATTTTGTTTGTTTTGGTTTTTGTTTTTTGGGTTTTTTTTGGTGGTACGCGGGCCTCTCACTGTTGTGGTCTCTCCCGTTGCGGAGCACAGGCTCCAGACGCGCAGGCTCAGCGGCCATGGCTCACGGGCCCAGCCACTCCGCGGAACGTGGGATCTTCCCGGACCGGGGCACAAACCCGTGTCCCCTGCACCGGCAGGCAGACTCTCAACCACTGCGCCACCAGGGAAGCCCGAATCTCTGTCTTTTAAATACAGTTCTGTGTATTGCTTTCTTCTTTTTAAAATCTAGATGACAAACCACTTGAATGGCATTTTCTCTTCAAGGAATTATACATATATTGAGAAAAAGAGATACAATGACAGAGAGAGAGAGAGAGAGAGAGAGACATGGTTTGTTTGGAGGTCAAGTGAGAAAGAAAATGGACTAGGGAATAATGAATGTTCCCTACTGAAAACATATACCTCTAACTTCAAAAAAAACAAGAGAGATTATAAATATTCCTTAGACACAAAAGCAGGATAACAGTTTATACTTCCTGAAAGATCAAGGACCTTTCCTCTAAAGATGCACTTCACTTACCATATCTTTCATGGATGTGAAGTATAGCAGAATGACATGAAGACCACATAACATAACGAGAGGAGCTAGTCCCTAAGTTCAGAGGTGACAGTGCCATTAGTGAAGTGCCACTATATCCTACCTCTGAGGAGACGCCTACAAGACTGTCGCCATCATCCTATAAGATGTACATTAACTTAACTGCATTCTCTCCTTTCCTGCTCCCACAAAAATCCCAATGGGACAGTTATTACTACATTCATTTGGCAGATGAGAAACCGAAGGAATGAAAGGAAGAAGCTGAGGCACAGGAAGGTAAATGACCTACGAAAACACAAAGGGGAAGAGGGGAGCGAGGCACCAGATGCCTGATCCAGATCCTCTCACTACATACCCTGAGGACACACCTGCCCTCAAAAACCCACCTCTATCACAGCTCTAGAGTGTCATCATTATGTGCGGCTTTCAGGTGATAAGTATAGTTTTAAAGACTCCAACTGAATTCCTTGGAGAGAAGAGTTGAGTTGGGTTTAGTTGAGTTAAGCTGAAGAAAGCTAAGTGTGGCCAATGACCCTTTTGAAATCCCTTACCTAACAAAATCTGAAATACAAGAAAAGTCAATTTATTTCAAAACAGAAAATTCTAAATTATAATCAGAACCTAAACATATCAGAGAAACATTCAGTCTTTGAATAAATTTATTGATTCTGCCACAAAGATTTGGAGCAAGAAACCAAATTAAGGATTCCATTAAAGCCTCTGCTTGTTGGTTTAACCAAACATAGAATGTACACACTTCATACTGTTTTAGAAATGACAGGAGATTTTTTTTTTTTTTTAATTTGACACAAGGTTTCTGTCTTCAAGGGAACAATTCAGCTGAGGAGAAAAGACAACACACTTCAAAAATCACGAAGCAATTCAAGCAGGATCGGGGGTTATCTTCTTTTTCTGAATATTCCAGCCCAACATTTTACCTGTATGTGGAGGGAGCAAGGATTCCACAAACTCACCCTTAAGCAACGATGACAGGATGAGAATGTGATTCCCTGACAGAGAAGCAGGTTAGAGCAGCCTACAGAGAACTGAAGACTCACGGGAGGGGAAGCCAAAGGGCTGGTTTACCAGCCCTGGTCCTAGAACTTTACATGTTAATAACGTTAACAAGTAAGACAAAGATCCTCTGCCCTCAGACTCTGCGGGGTCCCTCCAAGCTGCTGGGGGTTGTAGAGAACACCATCCCCACCAGTTACAGCTGCCAGAACTTCCATCTCCAGGAGTGTCACAAGGCAGAAATGGTGATAGTGGCAGAAGACAGGGGTCCAGACCAGGTAAAGTGTCTTCCGTGAGGGTACAGTGGGTGGCGCAGTTCATACTTTCTTATTAATGCTAGACTAGAAGCCATGAATTTGAGAAGTACAACATCCATTCAACAAATCCTTCATATTTTGTAAATATTCACTTTAAAATATTTAAGAATCAACCTTGTGCCAAGCACTGTTTATGGGGCCTTGGGTACATGATGATTAAGGCAAAATCTGTATCCAACATGGTCTGAATGTTTGTGTCCCCTCAAAATCATATGTTGAAAATCTAATGCCTAATGTGACAGTATTAGGAAGTGTGGCCTTTAGGAGGTGAGTAGGTCATAAGAACAGAGTTCTCATGAACATGATTAGTGTCCTTATAAAACAGGCCCAAGAAAGTTCCCTTTCCCTTCTGGCCATGTGAGGATACAATGAGAAGTCTGCTACTGGAAGAAGGCCCTCACCTGACAATATGGGCCACTGGATCTTGAAGTCCCAGCCTCCAGAACTGGGAGAAATAAATTTCTTTTGTTTATAAACCACCCAGTATGTGGTATTTTGTGTGGGTAGCGCACCTGGAAGAAGACACCAAGTCATCTATGATATGACAGACAACAAACAAATACTACCAGTGGTAGAAAGGAAACTCAAGCAGCATAGGGGAGATAACAGTAATATGGTGGGTACACAGGGAGACAGCATTTTAATCAGGATGGTCAGGGATAGCTTCTCTGTCCTGGGATAATGATAAATAAATGACCAGCGAGACATCTGAAGGAAAAAAAAAAAAACTAGGCAAATGAGAGAACAGCAATACAGGTATTGGGGCCTTGGGGCAATAATGTTTCCAATGTAGTTAAGAAACCTATCCCCGTGTATAATCATGCCAGACCACCAGGGCGTTCCTCATTTCAAGTCAAGAGAAGGAAGGGCTAGTATTCAGCTGCCTGTTAATGGCTGGTGTCCCTACTGGTAATTAACTCTCTTGACTCTCCCCTGACAAAAGGCACATTTTCAATTTATTACTGTACTTTAAAAAAATGTACTATGCATACAGATTCTAAATACTCAAACAAACAAACAAACAAAATAATATACAGTTAGCTCTCTGTATCTACAAGTTCCACATCCACAGATTCAACCATGGATCAAAAATATTTGGGAAAAAAATCCCAAAACTTGAAATTGCTGCACTCCAGCACCTATTTACATAGTTTTTACACTATATCACATATTATAAGTAATCTAGAGATGATTTAAAGCAGACAGGAGGATATGTATACATTTATATGCAAATACTACACCATTTTATACAAGGGACTTGAGGATTAATATCACCAGGGGGTCCTGGAACCAAACCCCTCGGCAGACACTGACTGTAAATGAAAGTATGCCTTACTGCAGTGCCATTCCATAGAGGTGAGTACCACCAAGAGCTCCCTGTATAGTCTTTCTGAATTATCCATAGTGACACACACATCCTTTTTCAATTTTTCACTCAACTGGACCATGTTACATAAACTATTCTGTTTCTGGCTTTTAAAATTCAATCATTTAACTTGGAGATCCTTCCATATCAGCACACACAAATTTAGCTCACCCTTTTTAACAATGACTATACTCTTGGACATATATGCTATCACTTCTTTAATTAGTTCCCTAGGGGTGGGCATTTAGGTCATTTCTAGTTTTGTTTGTTGCCATTACAAATAATGCTGCAGTAGACATCTGGACATGTACCTTTCATACATGTATGAATATACAGGATACACTTCTCAATGTAGAGTTGATGAATCAATCAGCATATTCACTGAAATTATTTGCTACAGATTCCCAAATGGCCTTCTAAGAAGATTTATACGCATAGGAAAGTGATTGAGAGTGCCCGTTTCCCCATAACCTTACCAAAACTAGGCATCAGCAAACTCTTTGATTACTACTAATCTTATACATGAAAAATGATATCTGATTGTTGCTTGTTTTGCATTTATTTAATTATGAAAAATGTTCAATGCCTATGAGCCATTTGTATCTCCTTATCCGTGAGTTGCTTTCAGATCTGTGACACACACAACTGGTTGCCTACCCATTAGCCATTCTCCCTTTCTTCCTTTCAGACAAACATTAATTTTGTTTGGGACAGAAGTTTGCCCAGCTTCCCAAACTCCTTTGCAGTTGGCAGGCTAAGGGGCAGAGTTGCTAGCAGAGCTTGTTAAAGGGCAGACCTGATTAGCATGTATCTTATTGGCTGCTGCCATTTGCCTCGGATGTGGTGCCTAGAGGTGGAACAAAGAATGAAGCCACCCATAAAGACAGCCAAACAGGAAGAGAGTCTAGACCCCTGGTGCACTGTGCGGCCACTGTGCCACCTCTGGGCTGTCAGACTTCTTAGGTGAGAAAAGGAAAGCCCCCTTTTAAGACCCTATAGCTGGGTTTCTGTCGTACAAAACAAACAGAATCCCAAACCAAAAATTTCCTTTACCCATTTCTCTACTGGGTTTTTGGATTTTTTCTAACTAATTTGTTAAATTCCTTGGTCATATGTATTGTAAATATTTTTCCTTGGTTTATCATATATCTTTTGATTTTGTCTATGACTTTTTTTGGGGGGGGGTAATAGAGAAGTTTTTAACGCTTATGTGGTCAAATTTATCAGTCATTTTCCTTTATGGCTTCTGTGTTGGGAGTTTTTCAGAAAGGCCTTATGTAACCCAAAATTATGAAAATAAGTTGTCCATGTTTTCTGTTAGTGCTTTAAAATTTCAGCTTTTATATTTAAAACTTCAGTCTATCTGGAATTAATTTTGGTGTAAGGACTGCAGTGGAGATCCTGCCTTATTGACCAATATAAATTTGTTGTAAAATTCATCTCTTACCCACTGACTTGAAATGAATTTTTAATCACATATTACATTCTCGTATATATGTGCATCTACACCTAGATTGTCCTTTGTTCCACCGATGAAACTATTCTCATACAGATACCAGCTGGCTTTATTATAGTTTTATAGTATATTCTACCTGACTGGGACTCTGCTTATTCATTATTTTCCTCTCACTGTTCATTATTTGCATAATATTCTTTGTTACTTTCATGTGATTTTTTTCATATGACCTTAAAAATAGACTTGTTTAGTATTCTTGCCTCCTACTCTCACTGGAATTTTCATATGAACATACTTTAATAAAATTAATTGTGATTTTGCTTAGAGTCAGGGTGTCCTGATAAATTTCTCTGAGGAAAACCTACAGATGGAGTTAGTTACATTCTTGACACCTACAAATGCTGGGGCCATGTGGATTTTAGACAATGAAATGTGACATGGTACCCCTAAAACAAAATCTGCAAGCACACCTCTCTATAGTTTAAAAGGATCAAGTATCTTTACAGAACGTCTTCTGAGATGTAAACTTGGTATGAAAAGTCAACAAATTATTTTTTCTCCATGGTCAGTTCTTATTCTTCTGATCCATCTTATCAGATTTACTACAGGCTATAGTTACCATCTATAATATTCTCAAATCAATAAAATCATTCTCAGCAACCCTTGGCCTGCTCACACGAAACAAGACAAAATCAAAACAACAAATACCCCTCAACTCTATGAGACTGGATAGCAAGTTGTCTGTGAGGGAAGTGAAAATACTCTGGATTTGCAAATCTTTAAGTTCACTAATCAATCATAAGTATACAAAAGTGTTTAAAACATGAAAAAAAATTTTCTGGGTAAAGTTATTGCTCATGAAATTCTAGATTCCATTTGTGCTAAATACCATATAGTATTTACAATATAATCCAAGGCACCAGTGTTCATGAGCAAGGCCTTTTGCTTCAGGAGGACAAAGCTAGTATTTTTTTTTTTTGAGGTATAGTTGATTTATAGTATTATATAAGTTTCAGGTGTACCACATAGTGATTCACAATTTTTAAAGGTTATACTCCATTTATAGTTATTATAAAATATCGGCTGTATTCCCTATGCTGTACGTTTCATTTTACACACAGTATTTTGTACATCTTAATCCCTTACCCCTATCTTACCCTCCCCCATCCCCACTCCCACTGGTAACCACTAGTTTGTTCTCCATATCTGTGAGTCCGTTTTTTGTTGTTGTTGTTATATTCACTAGTTTATTTTTCAGATTCCACATGTAAGTGATATCATACAGTATTTGTCTTTCTCTTTCTGACTTATTTCACTAAGCATATTACCCTCCAAGTCCATTCATGCTGTTACAAATAGAAAAATTTCATTCTTTTTGATGGTTGAGTAGTATTTCTGTGTGTGTGTGTATGTGTGTGTGTGTGTGTGGTATCACATCTTCTTTATCCATTTATCTGTGGATGGACAGTTAGGTTGCTTCCATATCTTGGCTATTGTAAATAATGCTATGAACATTGCATATATTTTTTTGAATTATTGTTTTCGTTTTCTTCAGTATATACCCAGGAGTGGAACTGCTGGATCATATGGTAATTCTATTTTTAGTTTTTTGAGAAACCTCTGTTTTCCACCATGGCTACACCAATTCACACTCCCACCAGCAGTGTACAAGGGTCCCCTTTTCTCCACATACTCACCATGTGTTATTTGTGACCTTTTTTTTTATACATTTATTTATCTATTTTATTTTTGGCTGCGTTGGTCTTTGTTGCTGTGCGTGAGCTTTCTCTAGTAGTGGTGAGCGGGGGGTACTCTTTGTTGTGGTGTGCAGGCTTCTCATTGCGGTGGCTTCTCTTGTTGTGGATGGAGCATGGGCTCTAGGGCACGCGCAGGCACGGGCTCAGTAGTTGTGGCACACAGAGTTAGTTGCTCCGCGGCATGTGGGATCTTCCCAGACCAGGGCTTGAACCCGTGTCCCCTGTATTGGCAGGAGGATTCTTAACCACTGCGCCACCAGGGAAGTCCTGTGATCTTTTTTGATAGTTACTCTGGCAGGTGTATGGTAATATCTCACTGTGGTTTTGATTTGCCTTTCTCTGATGATTAACAATGTTGAGCATCTTTTCATGTGCCTGTTGGCCATCTGTATGTGTTCTTTGGAAAAATGTCTTTTCAGGTCTTCTGCCCATTTTTTAATTGGGTTACTTGTTTTTATGTTGAATTGTATGAGCTGCTTACATATTTTGGATATTAACTCCTTATCGGTCATATCATTTGCAAATATTTTCCCCCATTCAGTAGGTTGCCTTTGTGTTTTGTCGATGGTTTCCTTTGCTGTGCAGAAGCTTTTAAGTTTAATTAGGTCCCATTTGTTTATTTTTGCTTTTGTTTCCTTTGCCTTAGAAGACAGATCAAAAAAAATATTGCTACAATTTATGTCAAACAGTGTACCACCTTACGTCAAAGAGTGTCTCGAAACACTTTTCTTCTAAGAGTTTTATGGTTTCTGGTCTCATATTTAGGTCTTTAATCCATTTTGAGTTTATTTTTGTATATGGTGTTAGAAAATGTCCTAATTTCCTTCTTTTACATGTAGCTGTTCAGTTTTCCCAGCACCGCTTATTGAAGGGGCTGTCTTTCCTCCCCTGTATATTCCTGCCTCCTTTGTCATAGACCATAAGTGTGTGGATTTATTTCTAGGCTTTCTATTCTGTTTCACTGATCCATGTGTCTATTTTTGTGCCAGCACCATGCTGTTTTGATTACTATAGCTTTGTAGTATAGTCTGAAGTCAGGGACCATGATACCTCCAGCTCTGTTCTTCTTTCTCAAGATTGTTTTGGCTATTCGGGGTCTATTGTGTTTCCATACAAATTTTAAAATTATTTGTTCTTGTTCTGTGAAGAATACCATTGGTATTTTGATAGAGATTGCACTGAATCTGTAGATTGCTTTGGGTAGTATGTTCATTTTAAGAATATTAATTCTTCCAGTCCATGAACACAGTATATCTTTCCATCTGTTTGTGCTATCTTCAATTTCTTTCATCAGTGTCTTATAGTTTTCTGAGTATCTCCATTTGACTTGGTAAACAAAGATGTGATCAAATAATGCAGATAAGCATAGTGCAGATAAGCACTTGGGAGTGCAGGGGACTATCTCCACCCATTACTGCACAAAGACCATGAAAGGACAACAGACCTTTACAACATTATACACTCATCTATTGCTGTTCCTTGTAAGTTTTTCCTTCTCTGAGTTGTTTCCTCACATATGCCATTTTTCCCTATAAACAAACTTTGTTCACTTTTACTATGTAAGGTCAGATCCTGCTCACTGACTGTGCAGAAGCACATGATATTGAGGCTTCCCATTATGCTTTTAATTCAAACTTAGAGTCAGTTTAATGTAGCAACTACTTTGCTGTGCTCTTGTAAACTTTACCTTTAAGTAAATAAATCTATCTAGCTCACTGTGGTAGAATGACTTCATACAGTATGTGTCCTGATAGAATGCTGTGATATTTTGATATAATAAGAAATATATATTTTGATCTTGATTCAGGTCTCCTGGCACACAATTCCTAAGACCTTGTGATTTCCTATGTAAGAGCTATAGGTGCATCTTCTGTTACAATATTTACTTTTGTTCCCAGTTCCTGAAATAGTTCCAGAGCAGTAAAAGTGAAATGAACGGTTTTGGTTATTCATAATAAGCCCCTTTCAACCACACCAGAGTTTATGTTAATGTGGTGACTCTTGGAAAACCCCTAGGTAACCTAAGGATGAGAGCTGTTTGCCGGGGAACCAACCATGTGATTAGAGGGTTGAAACTTTCAGCTCCACACCTTCCACGTCAGGACAGGGAGGAGAGTTAGAGGTTGAATTAATCACCAATCAGCAATGATTTAATCAATCCTGCTTATGTAATGAAGCCTCCATAAAAACCCAAAAGGATGGTGTTTGGAGAGCTTCCAGTTTGGCAAACACGTGGAGTTACCAGGAGAGCAATGAGCCCAGAGAAGACACGGAAGCTCCACATACCTTGCCTTATGCATCTCTTCCACCTGGCTATTCATGAGTTATATCTTTTTATATCAAAAGCTATATCTAGTAACCTAGTAAGTAAACTGTTTCCTGAGTTCTATGAGCAAATTAAGAGATCCCAAGGAGGCAGTGGTGAGAACCTCAGAATTTTCAGCTGTGTCAGAAACACAGGTGACAGCCTGGACTTGTGATTGGCATCTGGAGTGGATGGGAGAGGTTCGATCCTGTGGGACTGAACTCTTAACCTGTGGGATGTGATGCTATCTCCAGGTAGAGAGTGTCAAAATTGAGTTCAACTGTGGGACACTCAGCTGGTGTCCAGAGAATCAGAGAATTGCTTGATGTGGGAACTAACCCCCGAACACATTTGGTGACCGGAAGTGGCAGAAGTGAAGCACTGAGAGCAGAGGAGACACACAGGAGGGTGTTTTCCCTTAGCAAATGGTGACTGCTGATACTGCAGTTCCTATCAAGTTTCTGGATGCCTCAATATTTTTTATATTTGTTATCGTATTGAGAGGGTATACAGTTAGATAATTACAAATGCATGTTATCAATACTGTCTATTAGTGCTTGAGTTTACAACTGTAGGTCTAGAAACACTTCTGTGTTTACATTGTGAACTATAAATGAAGTTGTCATGTATCCATATATACTGAGCTACTGTATCTTGAACCCGTAACAGGAGGGCATTTACACAGAAGGCTAGACTGTAATTGTATCAAGGCAATAGCATGTAAGGTTTTGTATCTCACTTGAATGTATTTGTCTATGCATTCCATTTTTTGTGACGTTATTGACCATACTAAATACCTACTCTGTACTCAGCATTCTCCCAAGCAGTGTGGTACACAAAATAGTAAAAAATAAATTTGTTTCTGAAAAACTTAAAACCCTGTTGGTGAGATACAATTTACTTAGATAAGAGCTAGAGAACAGTGTATATATTACATTTTATACATACAGACTCATATATACAAATACTTATACTATACACATACTATAAATATGTACATGTGTCCACTAGAATGCAATGGCAACTAGAACATCTTGTTCACCACCCATGACCTAGAATAGCGCCTGACATATAACAGGTGATCAATAAATACTTTTTAGATGAATGAATGAATAGCCCAATAGTTAAATTGGGCCTTGTGTTAAATAGTTTAGGACTTGATAAAGGCACACTCACTTTATTAGAAAAGGGCCTCAGGGTGGAGGAAAGGGGAAAAAAATCTGCCCTTGGACAATGGGTCGAACTTGGATCAATATCATGGCACCAAGCAAGCACTAGAATGAGCGGTCATAGCTCTTCACTATTTGGACAAGATGAACCCTGAGAAAGATCAGAAGGAAGAATACAGAATATTCAGAATACAGCAGGTTAATATCTGCTAGATGTTCTAAGGCCTAGAGAAAGGCTGAAGGGCTGCTTGGTCATGAGCGTGTGGAGGGATGCTGCCCTGGCACAGGCAACCCGGGGGAAAGAGACCACTGGGTCTGGACACAGATGGCAGTTTAGCCAAATCAAGAAGTTGAGGTTAATAAGAGGAGCAAAGAGGAAGGACAGGAGCAGAGCCTGGAGATCCAAGGGACAATGGTGCACAGAGTGTCTAGGGGACTATGTGGTGGGAGAAACAGGGCAAACTTACTAAACTGAAAAGATCAGGGGGCGGGGGGTGGGGGTGTGTGAAGGAACCACAGTGTCCAGAACTGGTCAACTTGCTGAAATGGGAACAGCAGAGGAAGAGAAAGATCTGTAGGGTCGTGTAGCAAAAAAGAAGGATGAAGCAATAGCTATAAGAGGCAGCAATCGGTGACCAAGGAAGTCAAGAAGGTTGGTGTCATCTCTAAGAACTTCAAGCTGATGACAGTGGTCACATTAACCAGGGACAGAACTTTCTAAGGACAGAGCCCCAACAATATTTTTATGTGTTTCAAAAAGTCAAGCAAGCACAGCTCTACCCAGAGCTCCCACAGCGAGAGCTGAGTAAGCCTTCCCTTCCTGCTGGGAGTGTTGCACGCAGGAACTGGGTTAAGGAAAATAAAAAAGGCTATACTGAAAAAGGACGGGGGACAACCAAAAGATGACCTATCATCTATAAGAGTGTGTGGATATCACTGTTACTTTTCCTTCATTTGTCTACAAGGATTCATTGCATACCGATGCATTATATGCTCGACCCTATTCTGGGTGCTGGGATTACACTGGTAAACAAGACTCACTTGGTCCTAGCTCACAGCGAGACTACATGCTGAGGAGGGTGATGGCTAAACACGTAAATATACGCACGATATTACAGTTGTGACGGTGCCGCAGAGGAAACACTGGAGGGGATGAGATGGAGACTAATGAGGACGAGCAGAACCCACTGTTGACAGGCCTTTCTGAGCAGGTGGCATTTTAATTTAGACTAAAAGATGATGAGAAAGGAACCAGGTAAAGATTGGAAAGAGGAATATTCGAGACTGAGGAAACATCGTGTGCCAAGGTCCTGGGGTATGAAAGAACCTGGGAATTTAGAAAAACAAAAAGAAGACCAAAGAGGCCAGCATAACTAGCAAGGGAGGAGACTGACCAGGCATGAAGTTGAGGGGACAAGCAGGAATCACATCACAGAGGCCATGAGGTCATGTCTGCACTTTATCCTCTTTACAGTGGAGGACAGTCAAAGGGCTAGAGAAGAAACTGGAACGGGCTGCCTTGTGGAGAACAGACAGGCTTGGGGGTGGTGTCAGGAGAAGAGAAGAGACAGGAAGCTTGCGGAGAAGGCTGGTGTGGCCCAGATGAGAGTTCCTCCATGTGCGTGGAGAGATTACCTGTGCCCCTGGATGGCCTCCCTTCCCCTGGGCCCAGAGAGGCGACTGAATGGCCCGGACCCTCCCCATCAGGCTGAGCACACGCTGCCGCAGATGCTGCTTAGAGGAGAAGCGGGACAAGAGGAAACTGCTCTGGGTACGCAAGGCAGGTGCTCTGCCAGGAGAGCACCCGGCTCACTGTTCCCCACGAGGAGGCCCAGGCACCACACTGGAACACGTACAAGGGGTCCCTGACCTCAACGTGTCAGTTCAATCAGGTTATTTACATGTCCCCTCGCCATGATGTAAGATCAATGGCAGTGCCCCGAGGACAGCTGTCAGAGAATCCTGGGCACAGAGCGGTCCACCGCTTCCGGTGAAATTCCTTCCCTGGTCCAAGGCTCTGAGTCCTTCCCTTTCCATCCATCACGGCCTTGCTCATCTCTGGACTCTCTCCCTGGCCCCACTCAGCACAGCTCTAGTTTGTTAACCTTAGCAGCTGGGCAAGATCTATTTTTCAGCATGTCCTTCTTTACTAAATAAAGCCCTGAACTTTTTTTTTCACCTTCAGTGTGGAGTTTTAGCTGCCCTGTATGATTTAATTGTGGATTTTTACAGTCTACACCTGCCTAGAAGCCTTGGGCTGTGGGTAACCTTTTACCAGAGGTCTAATAAATAAAATCAAAAAAGGAACTGCTGAAGTAAACCATAAATGTCTTAAAGACCGGCCAATAGGCAAAAATGAGAGCCGTAAATTTTTTAATCTTTTAAAACATTTTTTTGGAGAGTGAAATCCTATCATTACAGAACAGCTAGAAAGAAAGCAAAGGTAACAAAAAATTTAACTCCTTTCCTTAATTTATATTTGTAAAAGTATCTCTACTAGAATTCATATGACATCAATGGCATTGAAAGACCAAATTAATTTGTCAGTCACCTTTGTTTTAATTTATAGAAGGATGGCAGGAAACCACCAAACCTAAGTAACTCTAAGAAAAAAATTTTTAATAAAATAAAATAATAAAATAAAATAAAATTTAAAAGCTTTGTAATGAGAAAAGGGCCCAAAACAAAAGTAGGTACTTAGTAGAAAGAAATGAGCAATATAACCCACAAGGAAAACTTATATTTTTGTCCTTAACATAGGAGAAGAGGGATAAAAATTGAAAATGGAGTTCTATGAGTTATCTACATCGAGAAACCCCATCATCCAGATAAATAAAATTTGAAAAACAGAATGGTGTATATATATATATAATAGGATGGCTTTAGGAAAGTATCAATCAATAAAAAACGCTTTGTGTTCAAAAACAACTTTTTAATAGAATTTTTGTAAGGAAAAAACCCCAGAAAACCATACTACAGATCTACTTGAAGGGTTTAATTAATCTAAAATTAAATGAAAAAAATGGTTTTATATAATTTTTCTGTATAAATATACACAGATGAATATTTGAAAGTATCAAAACTTCATAAATAGCCAGTAATACTCTGGGATAAAGCTGAGATTTTTTTCTTACGAATATTGGGAACTCCACCTACAGATTAGCAAGTTTATCCAGAGACACAGATAGACACACACTCACAATTTCATAAAGCTTCTGTTAACAAGCTGAGATAAAACACGAAAATGTCACTCTAAGAACTGGGGGAATTCCATATAAGCAAGGTCTATTTTGGACCTGTTTCCCAGAAGGAGAGAATTACTAAACAGCAAAAAAGATCCTCTACCCACAAAATTGTCCAACAACATGGAAATCGAGTGAAGTACCACTGTGAGACTCATAAGAAATTCTAAATTTGAAGAGAGGCATGTTTTCGTTTGTACATTTTCAATTATGCATCTCCACCAAGACAGACAACTAAAGACAGCCCGGTCAGTGGTGGCAAAAAACCTTAATTGTAGTGAGCAACCAAAGGGCTGACAATCCAAGACGTTTCAAAACAGCACACCTATTTTAGAGCCATTTTCAACAGAGCAAGATCTATGCAGACAGCCGAGTGAACAATGCTGTTTTAATAATGAACACCCTGAAGGAAAGGGGGCAGTGCTAGTGATTCAGATTTTTCATTTTCATACTTAAGTTTATGCATCAATTTCTGGGCTAAAGAAGAGAAGAACCACTCACTCGCTGTACCCATCCAGCTGGACTCCGGCCCAGGACCCCTGAGCCCTGTGGCTGTTTCATGTCCTTGTCAGTTAATGCCACAGCTCAACAAAAAACAGCAGATCTGAGGACGTGCAGGTTGACTTGCCAACATACAATGTTAGTGCGTGTGGGTTCAGAGGACAGTGCATTTTTCTTTCTGTTTTAATTGTGACAAACAGCTGGCATTTCCACACTTATTGGGGTGTACAAGGTTTGAAAGGGATGCTAACGTAAATGAGTTTTGTGGAAACAATAAAATATCATGTTGTGCCTGGAGTAGGGGAGTGTATTCCTTCTTCCTCAGGGCTGCCCACAGACCCTTAACTGGATCTGAGTTTCCTGTCATCAGACTCGTCCGTGTGGCAGTTCAACTACTGGCCCCCAGAGGTCACTCCCCATCACTCCTCAAAGATTTATGCCCCTGGATCAATATTTCTCTGACATCCGTCCTGCCCTAATTCCCAGTGATTTCATGCTGTGGAGGGTATGCTTCCAACTCTCTGACCTCTCAATTCCTCGACCTTTTCTCTCCCAATAATCTTGTCCTTTACTCGATGTCAGCCACTCACTCCCGCTATCATACCCTAGTCCCTGTGATTGCCAAGCAAGCATCTCACTAACCACTACCCCTGACTTTTCAGTGCACACCCTCTAGTACCCAGACTCCAACCATCTTTCAACCTGTCCCTCACAGCCTCAAATCTTCACTTTGGTCCTTA
Source organism: Globicephala melas (assembly GCF_963455315.2). Taxonomy (NCBI): domain Eukaryota; kingdom Metazoa; phylum Chordata; class Mammalia; order Artiodactyla; family Delphinidae; genus Globicephala; species Globicephala melas. The sequence continues at coordinate 47,119,489 of NC_083328.1, read as the reverse complement.
AGCGGACTAACATCCATGGTCCGTCATGATCATTAACTCCCTGCAGAATCAGCTATCGTGGCCTACTCTTGCCCATTATACTCCCCTGGCAAAACTTCAAGCATAATTAAACCCTACCCCATGCCTGCATCCATAAGCTGAATTTGGCTGAAGAACAGCGGTACCATGCTAAGCACTCTCTTTAAATTCATGAGCACTAACCTCAATTTGGGCCTTTAATGCTGCCCAGTACTCATCATACATTTCCCAAGTACCGATCTATACTTTCTCATTTCTCCTCCAATTTCCAATATCTCCTCCTCCATCCTAACTCTGCAGTTGACCTTGCTTCCTAGTTCCCTGAGAAACATGGAAGCAACCAGAGAGAACCTCAGCAAGCTCCCACGACCCCTTGATTCGGGCACAGGGACTTCCTCTGGTTACTACAGATAAAACTGTTCAAGGTCATCGGCTCTGCCCATTTACTAGGTCCATCCCTTCTCACTCACCCCAGGACCTCACAACGGTGATTCACCCCCCACCTTCTCCCTCCCCAAACACACACAGCATTCTTTTGTCTCTCTCCTGGATCATTCTCCTAGATGACTTGCTCTTAATTTCTCCTATATAGAAAAACATATCATTTGTCTCCTACATAGACAAAACAAAACCCACTTCCCTCTCCAGCTGTTACTTCATTCTCTTCTTCCTTTTAAGAAAGGAAAAATTCCTTGAAAGATTCGTCTGTGCTCACTGTTTCCTATTTCTCTCCTCTCATTCTCTTTCCTTACCCACTCCAATTGGGATTTTTATCCCCATCACTGCACCCAAACCCTCTCTGCGAGGTCACCCACAACCTACATAGGGTGCTAAAGCCAAAGATTTATCCCCAGGGCCTCATCTTACTACTTGTCAGCAGCATTTAACCTGCTGACCACTCTTTGCTGCTGGAAACACTTACTTTACTTGACTTCTAGGACTTCACAAACTCTAGACTTTCTCCAGGAAGAGTACCAGCTGCTCCTCCTCAGTCTCACTGCTGCTTCCTCCTCATCTCCTTGACCTTAATTCTGAAATATGCCAGAGCCATTCAACATCTTCTTTTATTTACATTCATTCCTCTGACGACCTCATGTAATCCATCACCTTAAAATATCATCTGCACACTCTTGATTCTCACATTTATTTGAGCCCAGGCCTTCCCCGGAACTGGAGACTTGAATATGCAATTGCCTAATCAACACTTCCATTTGCGTATTCAAAAAGCATCACCTGAAACTCCTGATCTTTGCCCCAAGACTTCAACTTCCTGGAGGCTTCCCCACATCAGTAAAAAGAAACTCCATTCCTTCAGCTCCCCAGGCCAAAAACCAAGTCATCTTTGACTCTCTTTATCCCTCACCCTATATCAACTGATTAGCAAATCATGTTAGCTCTACCTGTAAAACCTACCAGAATTCAACCAATTCTTTCACTTCAACCAGCATCACTCTAGTCTAAGCTACTATAGTCTCTTGCTCAATATAGCCTCATAGCATCTGACTGGTCTCCCAGGTTCCACTCTGGACCCCCATAGTCTACTGACAGCACGGTAGCTAGAATGACCGTGTTAAAATGTAAGTTAGGTCATGCTGTTCTCCTTCTCAACACTCCCTATGGCTCCCATCTTACAATGGCTTATAAGTCCCGACATGATGGTCCGAGCCACCTCTTTGAGCTCATCCCCAACCCTTCTCCCCCTTGCTCACTCTGCTCAGGCCACCCTGATATTCTCAGCCTCTCCAGACACACTGCAACCTCCTTTGCACCTGCTATTCTGGAATGTTCTTCCCTTCACGTGCCAAATGGCTCTGTTCCTCACCTTTGGATTTTTGTTCAAATGTCTCTTTAAAAACCTCAAGTTCCTCTCCTGCACTTACTATCCAACTTTCCTACTTCATTTTCTCTGTAGCTCTTATTACTATACCATAGACTGTGAGTTTTACTATGTATTTATTATCTGCCTGACTTGATAAAATATAAATTCCATGAGAATATGGACTTTGCTTTATTCATCTCTATAGCCCCCAGGGCCTGGTCTAATGCCTAAAATGTAGTGTATGCTTAAATACTTACTGAATGAATAAATAAATGCATGTTTTTGCAACTACCAAGATGGAAGGGCTCTTCTGGATCATCTAGGCCAGGGATTGGCAAACTTTTTCTGTAAAAGGCCAGACAGTAAATATTCTCAACTTCGCTGCTGTAATGTAAAAGCAGTCATAGATAGTATGTAAACCAGTCAGTGGGGCTGTGTTTTAATAAAATTTTCTTTCTACATGTGGCTAGCAGGATTTGACCTGTGGACCACAGTCTGCCAAACCCTGATGTAGATTTTTAGATCTGCTGCACTGAGCATTAAAGCCTTAACCACCAATTCTCCCAGAATTTATTAAACAGACTTCATAACTTCTAGAGCTAGAATGGACCATCTAGACCAAGGATCATCTAATCCAACCCCTGTGGCAGACAGTAGATGTATACCTAGTATCCATTCTCTCCTTCTTTCTAACTAAAACAAGTCCAATTTTACTGAGGGGACAGTGATGGGCCCCGCTCAGAAATTTCTCAGTCTCTCTGTAGCTAGAAGTGACCACAGGACACAGTTCCGGCCAAGAAGACACAAAGAGAAGTTGAGTGGAGGGCCTTTTAGGAAAAGTCCTTTAATTCGCAGGTGACACACTCCTTTTGCTCTTTACCCATTTCCCCTCTTCCTATTTAAAATGCAAATGTGATCCCAGGGAATGGTGAGAGCCACACCCTAACGGCAGCAGAGCAGGAGGAGAGGAGAGGGGGCAGGAATGTGGAAGACACAGTGGGGCAGGCCCTCTGGATGTCTTATGATGAGAGGAAAAATTAATCTCCGGATAAGCCATGATAAGTGGCTTTTAAAGGAAGGCTTTTAAAGAGAGAAGATAAATCTTTGGTTAAGCCACTATAAGTAGCTTTTAAAGAGAGAAAATGAATTATCCAAGACCCTAAAAGAGAATAGAGACTTGAACTGACCCTGACCCCCACTTCGGTAGCCTTCCTCTCATGCCTCTCCCCTCAGAGTAAATTCCTCCCACAAAATGCGATTCCATCCAAAGTAGACGACATGTGAATTAGACAAGCGTTGCTCCTATCCCAAAAAGATCATTTCCCAGCCTCAAATAACTTGGAATTCTGGAGATTTTATCTAGCTTCAGACATGGTTGGAGCCACACTGCTCATCCTATCATTTGCAACCTAAGCAGAAAGAGATGGTTCCTCCACAGAGCTGTGGCAGAAAAGCCCAAGGCAGGATTCTCATTGGCCTGACTTGGATATTGGGCTCATCCTTGAACCAACCACTAGAGCCAGAAGGATTACTATTCTGATCTGCTTAAACTGGGTTACAGGCTCACCCCTGTGGCAGGAGAGATAGGTCAGCCCCACCCAAATGGGGTCTGAATGGTTCCTCCCAGTAAAAAAGGGCTCTGACATCAGAAGACACGGGGAGGGGAGTGTTGAAGTGTGTATATGCATGTGCACGAGCACACACATACACACACACACACACACACACACACACATCATTTTTGTGTGTGCCTACCCCAGGAAATTAAGAGATGTGGGTTGCAGGCTTAGCTCTCTGACTAGATGCAGGTCAGCAGGTTGACACATGACCTTTGGTTCTGAGTTTTCCAATCATGTACAAAAAGAAGATAACTTATCCAACATTACCTTTAAGTTTTAAAAGATGGATTGAAGCAGGGTATTTGAAACGCCTTTGAAAAGTATAAAGTGCTATATAAGTATGTAGGATTATTATAATTAGTGAATAAATGCAACTGATATAAAAGGAAAAGAAAATAAGAAATAGAAAAATCATCCAAACCTATACAAATCTTTAAAACATCTGTTACTATGATAAGCACCAGAAAAGGCCTCAGATTGCAATCTTCCCAGACAGCAAGGACAGGCTCTCCTGTGCCCCACCTTCCGGGGACGACTAACAGGCCCATCATGTTCCTTCAAAAACAACTTGCCCCACTCTACCCCCAACCCTGTTCTAGTCATACCTCCTCACTCTGCTGATCTTTAAGAATCAAAATAATTTTCTAAAGTAACGATATACATATCATTTCAAATTTTAAATGACTTGGATAAATTGACGTATACATGGTCATTTGCTGTGGCATCTGTTTGCAATAGCAAAAGACTGAAACAACCTAAACGTCCATTAAAAGGTGACTAGATAATAAAATTATGACACATCCATATACAATGGATACTATGCAGCTGTTAAGAAGAATAAAGAAACTCTTATGCACTGATTCAGAGAGGACTGCCTAGATATAATTAGTGAAAAAAGGAAAGTGAAGGATTGGTATAGAGGTTGCTACCATTTGTGTAAAAGGCAAGAAAAGAACACTCACACCAGTCTACACCTAAATGCATGGGATTTCCCTGGTTGGATACATAAGTACCTTGGTTGCCTCTACAAAGAGGAGCTACGTTGGCTGAAGGACAAAGTGTGGGAGAGACTTCTCCCCGCTTATCCTTTTGTATCTTTTGAATTTGTACCCTGTGAACATATTACCTTTGCACCAAATAAATAACAGACTGGTGGGATAATACAGCATAAACCTTACGGAAGGACAAACATATCACCAGGTCATACAGATCTCTATTAACTAACCACAGAGGTTGATGCACTTGGCTGCCAGAATAATTAACTCTAAGCTTAATAGTCTAACACAATAGCTGTGTTCACATAAGGTAGTGGCTAGAATATAACAATTACCCCACCATCCCCTACCAACCTCATGGTGGGGACCATGAAGCACACAGCCATCCAATATTTAAGCAAATTCATGATTCTATTAGCAAGAACAGACAATGGATAAGGTGACCAAATAGGTATTCAAACAAGAGCATCCCCCTCATTTAAGTATGTAAGGATGTATATATGTATGTAGCTGTACACAAACACACACACGTAAAATAAATGAGTGGCCAGATTTTCAACACACTCTCCATTTCACAGATACAGAGTGTATTCAGCCACAACTAACAGAAACCCAGACCTGCTGTAACTTAAACAACTTGGGGTTTACTTTTCCCACTGAACAAGTAGTCTGCAGGAAAGTGGCTTTTGCATTTGCAACAGCAGGTTTACAGTGTCAAGGCCATGAATTCTGTGATTCTCCTATCTGTCTCCTCCTGGCCACAAGATGGTTGCTCTTACTCCAGGCATCACATTTACATTCAGGACAGGAAGAAGGGAAAAGAGGTGATGTCAGTCCTTTTCATCAAGAAGACAAAAGGCTTTCCCAGAAACCCTCAAACAGACACTTGTGTCTTGTTAGTTTGACCCAGATTGTATGGCTGTTCCTAGCTGCAAGGGAGTCTTAAAATGTAAATAGTTTTTACAGTCTATGTAGTAGAGGCATGGAAGGGCAAAGGAAGTTGAGAATGACTACAGGACAAGCCAGTCCACAGTGTGTGCCACTCTGTGTGTGTACTCTGATAGGGTGCAAAAGTTAGCATGTAGAGGTGATTAATGAAATGTTACCCCTGACAGTTTATATTCTTTATTGCCTACCTTAAGAATATTTTTAAATGTGACAATATAATGGATTTTAGATTGGATGCGTAAGCTGAGAAGTGGAAGTAATAAGGGCTTCTCATAGATCCAGAAATAAAACATTAACCTACTAGTCATATATTTATACTTATGTGCTTCCCTATTAAAATTTAATCCTCCCATCAAATAAATGCACATCTAAAAGTTAAACACATTTATTTTCTGTAGATTTCTCCTTAAATATGTTTTCATTCGTTTAATGAACTATGTTATAATTTTAATTAATTTCTCAGCGTTTACAAACCAGTTCTGTTCCCTCAGCTTTGTTAAATAGTAAACAGTTTTGTTATAACTTAAGTCTCAAAGATTTGCTACTTTTATCATAAGCTTTCCTACAAAGAAAGTCAATTACCCCACAGAGTCACCATCAGCCTTCAGTGCAAAAGCATTACAGTCATAAATACTTTTTTCTGAGCCATTTGTATATGTCAAACATTAAAACCCTTCATCTTAAATACCTCAGAAGATACTGCCTAAGAACAAGGACATCTTCTTACCTAGCCGCAACAATATTATCATGTGTTTTTTTCACAGAACTAGAATAATCCTAAAATTTATATGGAACCATAAAAGACCCAGGATTGCCAAAGCAATCCATTTATATGGAACCATAAAAGACCCAGGATTGCCAAAGCAATCTTGAGGAAAAAGAACAGAGCTGGAGGCATAACCCTCCCCGATTTCAGACATTATTACAAAGCTATAGTAATCAAAACAGCGTGGTATTGGAGAGAGCCCAGAAATAAACCCACACACCTACGGTCAATTAATCTATGACAAAGGAGGCAAGAATATACAATGGAGAAAAGACAGTCTCTTCAGCAAGGGGTGCTGGGAAAGTTGGACAGATGCACGTAAATCAATGAAGTTAGAACACACCCTCACACCATACACAAAAATAAACTCAAGATGACTTAAAGACTTAAATGTAAGACACGAAACTATAAAACTCCTAGAAGAGAACATAGGCAAAACATTCTCCTATATAAATCATACCAATACCAAAGAGGGAAAGGGGGTGAGGGAGGGATAAATTAGGAGTTTGGGATTAGCAGATATAAACTACTATATACAAAAAAGATAAGCAACAAGGTCCTACTGTAGCACAGGGAGCTATATTCAATATCCCGTAATGAACCATAATGGAAAAAATATGAAAAAGAATATATATACATATATATATATGAATCACTTTGCTGCACACCAGAAACTAACACAACATGGTAATTAACTATACTTCAATAAAAAAATAAAATAAAAATAATTATCATATCTAAAACTATTAATAATAATTCTAAGACTAATGTTTATAGTTTTAATATTTATAAACAACATTTATGAATAATAAGTACCATCACTTAGTCTATTAAAATTTCTCCAATCATCTTAAAAAGGATTTTTTTTTAAAAAAAAAATGAAAGGCTAATCACTCCCAAACATTTTTGTTTAAAAAGCTATTGCTTCGGGCTTCCCTAGTGGCGCAGTGGTTGAGAGTCCGCCTGCCGATGCAGGGGATGTGGGTTTGTGCCCAGGTCCGGGAGGATCCCACATGCCGCAGAGCAGCTAGGCCCGTGAGCCACGGCCGCTGAGCCTGCGCATCCAGAGCCTGTGCTCCGCAACAGGAGAGGCCACAACAGTGAGAGGCCCGCGTAATGCCAAAAAAAAAAAAAAAAAAAAAAAGCTATTGCTTCAAAATCATTCAACCAAAGGGAGTTAATTTCAACCTACATTATTTTTATTGGTTATCAGTCATTTGGTATTTGGTTCAGATTCTTTAAATACAGGTTTCTATATTTATAAAATGGCCATTTGTTTTGCATCTTTGTATCTAAATAGTTACAGAATACAACAAGGAGCTCTTCAGAGCATTATATTTTACAGGAAAAAAAAAGAAAAGAAGGGAAGGAAGACAGGCAGGATTGTTTCTGACCTTAAAAAAAAAAACCCTCTAAAATGCACACACAGACTAACAGCAAACCCATTCCAAATTTACCTCCCAAATACAATTACAGAATTCCTAATCACAAATTCAAATAATGAAGCCTGCTACTTGATTTAAGTGTTTTAAATAAATAAAAATCTGCTACTTAAAACAAATAAACAGAGAAGATACTCTGAGCTTACCCAATCTGAAACTGAAAATCAACCCAGAAATTAGGTAAATACCAGAAAATCATCAGTGTCGTTGAGCCTCAGGTGGTCCATGTGAGAAGCCCTCAGCGTGAGCTGCCCACGATTAATGCTAATGAATGGACTGGGTTTTACCACATTCACAGAAGGTTCAGAATAATGTTGTTTACATGCACTCTAGTCTTCCCTCATGAATATGTGGTTCTCACAGGCTCAAAAGTCATGGTTACTCTCAAATATCTGATGGCTTTTAAAAAATTAGGGTACAATGAGGGGAAGCAACTTCACAACCATGAAAACAATTCTAAAATCTATTATAACAATTATGAATTTCTTTATTTTACCCACATCCACCAAATGTAACTTAAGCCCTATTCAAACTAATCAGTCAGTATATGTACAACTCAGCCTTCAGTTTCATATGATTTAATTTTCCTTTCCTTCTTGCAACATTATAATTATGTGCTCTGAGTTTACTGTAACTAATATTAGTGATTTTTCTCCATGTGCTCACCGCGCAAGGAACAGACAAAAACCCTTTTTGATCACCTAATCAGTACCCTTTGGAGGAAAAAGAATTCTGATATGGAAACAAAGATCTTTCTTTTTCTTTTTTTTTTTTTTCCCAGCATGGGATGAAACAAATTCTTTGAGTGGTTTTAATTAAATCCTAATACTTCATAAACATCTTTTAACATAAAATTCAAAATAAAGTACATATTGTGAGTAGCTCAGCAGCTCCTAATTCTGTGATGGCACCAACCTTTATAATCAAGTCCACAGGCCCTAAATCTGGCCACCTTTGAAATCAAATAGACCAGCAACAAAACTATGGGGTTTTTTTAAAGTAACGTGACACTGCTTACAGAGTTGTTTTGTTTTGTTTTTCCGTTTTTAGTACTGTGCTTATTATTTGCTTTCCAACCAAATAATATTACCAAATTATTTCCAGTTATCAAAATTTGGTAGCTAATTTAAATGGTCTTTTCTTTGTTTCCCAAAAGGCTTGAGTAAGAACACATTTGCTGTTGTTGACACAGTCATCCCCTGCTATTTCAAAAGTTGCAAGTATCCAAAATATATGGGATTTCCAGGCTCTAAGAGAAGACTAGAGGTCTTATGTAAACAGGAAACCTAGGCCGGAGGGAGAAAACCAGCGTGGGCTGTGAATGCACAAAGCCCCACAAAGTCACACTTCTATTGCCGGCTACCCACTTCCACTTACTCTGATAAGTCCATTTTGTTAATCTGCTGCTGATCAATTCTGTTAGTAATTTAATACAATCACAAGTTTTTCTTTTTTTCTTATTTGTAAGAGGAGAGGAAGAAGAGAAAAATGATTGAGCTCCCTAGGACAGGATGACCCAGCTTTATCTCAAGACTCTCCTTTAGGAACAAGGCATAGGCCACCTCACAGAATGTAACCTCTGGGTTTCTTGGAAATTGTGATGATTCTCATTATGATATTCAACATGCACTGTAAAAACAAATTTGGGAGTTATTCAATTTAACAAGCAGATGAACTATTTATTTTCAAATGATGATTACCCGGGTCAATAAATGGGAGTTTTAACCATTCATTTTGGCCAAAGAAAGAAAATAATATCTCAGATTCTTACCACTTTCAACAATTCCACTGAGTATAATCTAACCAATCACTCTTCCTATTCTCCAACCTCCTAGCTTACAGCACAAGCTTTCTGCACCTTGTTTTAAATGAGATACATGATAATTTCTTAAGCCTCTATTAAAAAAAAAAAAAAGGATGTCACTCTAAGAGGTATTTCAGAGTTCAGCACAACAACTCCCCAAAAAGAGACAAGCAAAAAGCATTCAATTCTGCCATTAGCTTCCTAAAGAACATTCCTAAAGGCCCTTAGAAAACCACACACATTTCTAAAATGATTGTCAACCTTGTAGTCACTTGCTATCTTTCCTTTTGTCCCCATTCCACTCACTCAAGTTTATTCTGATTTGTAAAATCTCTATACACTTAAAAATATTCTGGGGTTCTATATATGTATCTTATGTCACATGGGAAAAAAAAATATGATTGATTTTGCAACTTGGTGACCCTCCATGAGATATACTCCTGTTAAAGAAGAAAAAAGATGAAAGGCAAAGTATTATTCTTCAGTAAGTTTGTGTGCTGTTGGTGCATAGTTTACATGCAAAGTTGTCGATGCCAGTCATCTATGGAAGTCTAACCCACCTAGCTTGTCGCCAAGACTGAAAGACTATCATTTCTGGTCCTCCTTCTTTGCAGCTGCTGAGTGAAGTTCTTTTCTTACCCTGCCACTGCACATGCTTGAAAGTTGATTCATACCCTCCAAATGCCTAGACCTAAAAGGTTTTTCTTGATATTCCTTTATATCTCTAAACACATGGAAACTCCTTGGTTATCTCAAAAAATTCCTTCTGTCTTTGGCTTCCAGATGAGTGCCCTCCTCGGTCGCATCTTTTCTCCCTCTTTCCTGTCTCCTCACAGGATACTCTTTCCACCCACCCTGAGGGCAGACACCCTCTAAGGTTTTTACCTTCTCATTCATTCATTCACTCCACAAATGTTCTCTTTGCTAGACACTCTTCTAGCTGCTAGGGAGACAGAAATGGGGGAAAATAACAGTCAAAATCTCTGCTCTCATAGAGTTTATGCCATGCTGAAGAGAGACGATAATAAAAAAGTACAGAATAAAACAAGTGCCAAGAAGGAACACAAACCAGAGTAAGAGAAGTTAAAATTTTAAGCAGGGTGGTTAGGAGAGACTTCCTTGAGGAGATGACGTGCAAGCAGATCTGGCTTCCTCAGCGGGATCATTCATTCTGTGAAAGACACCATAAATTCCGAAGACAAGCCCAGAGTCTCAACTTCCCTCTCAAGCTCCAGGCCCATATATCCAACTGACTGTCTTGCCTACAAACACCTCTATGCCAACGTACGAGTCAAAATCAACCCCATGGAACATGTCCAATGTTCCATGCATGACATTCTTATAATCTCTTATTGGCCTTGTAATTCCAAGTCCAGGAGACTCAAAACAAGGACCTACTGTATAATACAGAGACCTCTGCTCAATATTATGTAACAACCTAAATGGGAAAAGAATTTGAAAAAGAATAGATACATGTATATGTATAACTGAATCACTTTGCTGGACACCTGAAACTAACACAACACTGTTAATCAACTATACTCCAATATAAAATTAAAAGTTAAAAAAAAAAAAAACCTCCAGTTACTTTGATGCCTCTTTCACTGCATCCATTCCATTCAATCAACATCAAGAATCTCAAAGATTCTCTCTTTGAGAGTAGTCTCTGGCACCTAACTCTCCTTTGATCCACTCTAGCTCTGTTTCTCTAATTGCCATGCCCTTCAAATTAGTAGCTTCACCTACAGGGCCTCCCTCCTCCAATCCATCCCATATCCTACTGTAACACTCCACTGCCAAAGCCTTATGTGGCTCTCTCCACTTCAGTAGGTCCAATTTTGGGATTTTCTTTTTCATTTATAATTACACCACTCTCCCTAATATACTCTGTCCACTTGTTAAATCAGATCATTTGCTGCTCACAAAACCAGTCCTAGATTTTCCCTCCTGAAGGTACCTCATTCATGACACTCTCCTCAATCTACCAGATATGACACCTCTTCCTCTGCTTCTTCTTTTTTTTTTTTTTTTTTTTTGCAGTACGCGGGCCTCTCACTGTCGTGGCCTCTCCCGTTGCGGAGCACAGGCTCCGGACGCGCAGGCTCAGTGGCCATGGCTCACGGGCCCAGCTGCTCCGCGGCATGTGGGATCTTCCTGGACCGGGACATGAATTCGTGTCCCCTGCATCGGCAGGCAGACTCTCAACCACTGCGCCACCAGGGAAGCCCCTCTGCTTCTTTTGAACTCTCCTTTTCCTACTTTACCATATTAAGAGTTTAATTATGAAGTTTTTCATAAAACACAAAAAGAATTATATGGAACATATAATTTATGAAGCATATTAATAGAACAAATGTCCATTAATCCACTAAACAACTAGAAAAATCCAACACTACTAATACCGTTGAGACTCCCTAGGTATTCTCTCCCAAAGGAAACCACTACCCTGAATTATTTTCCAATAACTTCCTGCTCTCTTTTATAGTTTTACCATATGTGCATGTATAATGAAATAGTGTCTGGTTTTGCAAAGTTATATTAATTGTGGCAACACTGACTGCAGTCCTTTGCGAACTGTATTTTTAACTTAGTATTATGATTTTAAGGTTTATTCATATGGATATGTGTCTTTGTAATCCATTCATTTTCACTGCCACACAGTATTCTCCTCCTGATGGATGTTAGAATGGTTTCCATTTTTTTGTTGTTAAGAAAAAGCCATGCTGGGCTTCCCTTGTGGCGCAGTGGTTGAGAGTCCGCCTGCCGGTGCAGGGGACACGGGTTCGTGCCCCGGTCTGGGAGGATCCCACATGCCGCGGAGCAGCTAGGCCCGTGAGCCATGGCCGCTGAGCCTGCGCATCCGGAGCCTGTGCTTCGCAACGGGAGAGGCCACAACAGTGAGAGGCCCGCGTACCGCAAAAAAAAAAAAAGAAAGAAAAAGCCATGCTGTACATGTTCCTGTGTGTGTCACCCAGGGCACATGTTCGTAGTCAGGACTAGGATTTCTGGGTTGTGGGGCATGCATGTGTTCCACTTCTCATGAATATTTTTCCAAAATGATTATACCTACTTAAAAACAGCAATGTCTAAAATATTTATTTCATATTTTCTACCTAGTGATTCTAATATCTAAAGTCTTTGGTAGTCTGGTTAAAGTTTCTATTGACATACTTTCTCTCATGGTAACTCTACTTCATGTGTGTTTCATTTTAATTTAAGCTTTTATTTTGAATTCATAGTTGAGCACTTCTTTGAGATCTGAGTTGAAAGAGTATTGCTTCAGAAAGGATTTTCATTTACGTCTGTCAAGCCCCTGGGAGCTTCATATAACTAGGACAATCTTAAACGAAGATTCTCACCCATTCATTTGAAAATGTGATTTTGCCATTAATATTTCGTCCAGCATTGTTAGATTATTTGCAGTCAAAGGTTCCAGGATCTCCATCTGATGAAACTGCCAGGAATGGAAGTCCCCTATATTTCCTGAACTTTAGTATGAAACTTATTGCATCTTACTTTTTATTTACTGTACATTTGCCTTTTTTCTTCTCCTAGATTGCAAATTCCTTGACAGTAAGGTTGATATGGTGTATTTATCTGTGTATCTGTCACAGTAGCCAGCAAGGTACATTCATGACTTTCATGAATATTTATTAAATAAAAACACGTTAAAAATTCTGAAAGGGCTGCCCTGGTGGTGCAGTGGTTGAGAGTCCGCCTGCCGATGCAGGGGACACGGGTTCGTGCCCCGGTCCGGGAAGATCCCACAGGCCTCGGAGCGGCTGGGCCCGTGAGCCATGGCCGCTGAGCCTGTGCGTCCGGAGCCTGTGCTCCGCAATGGGAGAGGCCACGGCAGTGAGAGGCCCGCGTACCGCAAAAAAAAAAAAAAAAATTCTGAAAGTATTTATAAAACCCTAAGGCCCAAGAATTAGTGATAAATAATGCTTTGGGATGCCTAATTTATTATTTTCCTGATTTTGCAATTTGGACATGTAAGTACAACACGCTATATATATCACAATGTTTATGATAATGAAGGAGGATAAACCAATTTTTTGAATTGGTTTAAAAAAAATACGTTCTCTTACGAAAAAGATTTTAGTGTTTGAAAAAAAGAAATGTGCATGAAGAATAGGAGAAAAGTCTTGTAAAAATCCAAAAATGCACTACTGGTAAAGAGATGAGTATATATTTTAAGTTTTCTAAATTATAAAGAAACTCATGAAACATAATATATGACCTCAGATAAGACGTTAAAATGTGTAATGACAATGTACTTTTGTTCCTCCTATCAAAGCTAATGCTTATGAATTATCAGGGTTTTAGCTAAGAATTTGGTCATTAAAAGAAAATATTTATCAAATATAATTTCTCAAGTTGGCAGAAAACCACAAGAGTAGACTCCCTTCAATCTCAATTTTTGATAGCATTCTGCATTTGACAGTAAACCTATGATGTCAGAAAGAGTGTAAGCATTCCCCAAAGGGATAAAATAAAAGAACATAGAGCAAAAGCTTCTTTTTTTAATTGTAATACTATATACCACATAGAATTTTTCAATAATAGTCACATAGACTGTAGGTTGATGATACCAACAAGTTAGCTTAGAAATTCAAAGAGAAGAAAAGGGAAATTTGGTTTTTACAGATAGCATTTTATCAACCATTATATTTAGTAGAGAGCCAAACCAACTAAAAAAAGTACTATGACATTACTTGTTGAGAACTGGGCAGTAAGCTATAATGCCACCCTGAAGTTCACATACCACACATGCAGCCACAGTTTGCATGAAAAAGGAATAATTCATGAAACCAAGTTTGTTCAAAAATAACCATGAATAGGAAAAGTCACATCTGAATCATTGTAAGAGCTTTTATATGTGTGTGTCTGTGTGTGTGTGTCTGTGTGTGTGTGTGTGTGTGTAATTTAAAAAGCTCGACTAAAAAGGAAATCTATTTATTTCTTTTCCTTACTTAACTAAGCATTCAGTCTATAATCAGCTGGTTAGCATGAAGTATTATTAAGGAACTATTTTTACAGTACCCATTTTTATGGATTTTGTACGTTACACAAACAGTGGGTTTTTAAAAAAAAAATGCACAAATCGGTTATTCTGTTTTATGCTTCCTACATTAAGTCAAACCAAAGCTCTGGATCTTGGCATAATGGTAATACAAGTGGAAACGAAAACATTTTAATCTTCAAAATGTCTTTCAATTTTACCCTATCACATTAAAGCCTCATTTATCAAAAATAGATTTTTAAAAGAACCCTACACTTAAGATAATTTCAGAGTTTGTTTCAAACTACAAAAGAAAACTGGAAAAATCTTTATTTTAATAAGTTGCTGACTACTTTAGAAAAAATACATAAAAACAAATTATTTAATCCAGTGTAAAATTACTTTTTTAAAAATCCCTCATTATTGCAGAAGGTCACAGATATCAAACATAACATCACTCAAAAAGAGAGGGTTATTTTAAAATTCTGTACAAATGGTTATTGCTGTGTCATTTTAGAATATTTTAGTTAAGGTAATTTTACCATTAATAAAAGTTAAATGTCAATTAAAAGAAAATCACCCAAACAGTACAACAGAAAAATGGTCTAAAGCTATTAGCAGATAATTCACAGATTAATATAAAAGGTCAAGTTATATTTGAAAATTTACTCATCAGAAAAAGACAAATTAAAACTGGAAATCATTTTTTTTAATCCTTGATTATAGAAAAAAATTTTTAATGTGATAATAACCGGTGGAAAAAGACTGCGGAGGAGACTTCTGGTTTCTGGTCCAGCATGTAATGACTTCAGGGGTCACCGCTCTATCCTAACAAGTAAAAAGTTAAAGAAACTGAAAAATCAACAACTCTTCTTAGATCCATCAGAAAAGTGAGATCAAAAGGTAAACAACTTCCCCTACAACTGGAGAGACAGACAGTCATATATAGAGAATCACAGCACCAGAGCAGAGCCTCATGAGCAGAAACCGCCACAGGAACCAGTGCCTGGGCAGGAAAACCAGAACTGTGACTGAAGAACCACCGGAGTCTTAGAATAAGTCTGTCCTGATTATTATATAAAATGTTTCTAAGTATATACTGCAGTGAGAATCTCTAGATATATTATTTATGCAAATCTTTTTTTTGTTTAAGAAAAAACAAAGGAAGCAAGAAAGGAAGAGTATCGTGATGCCTTTCCACAAAGGTGGCTAGCTTACCACAGCCATCACCAGAAAGGATTTCGACCAAATCACCTCAATAGAAACTTCCAATCCACCTTTAATAGCTTTAATTTATAGTTTCAACTAAGGACTAAATTGCTTTACGACTGTACTTTCACACACACAGTTTAGATTGGCCTGTGAACAAACCAGGGACCAAATAGAATTTTGGAGCTAGAAAGGATTTTGGGGACCATCGAGCTAGGCCCCCTTGTTTTATACACGAGGAAACTGAGAACAAAGAGGCTTGTCCTAAAACCAACAACTAATTTCATCACTGTTAAAACAGGAAAGAACCAGACCTTGCTTCTCATCCAGGTCCCTGGTAAATTCAATTTATTTCATTCTAATCACTTTGTAAATATCATCCATGCTTCTTGATAGTTCCCAAGTGGTCCCAGAAATTTTTGCTTTTCCAATCCCAAATCACCTGATTAAAAAGAACCACATATTTACAGGTGTAATACGGTACAGAATTCATAAAACTTAGCATGGTGGAGGAATTTAGAAACTGTCTCTTGTCTAACTTTTTTTTTTTTTTAAGAAAACAAAACAGAACTTAAGTAACTTGATAGATTCAGTGAGTCAGACACAGAGTTAAGAGTGGAACTCAGCTGTCTTAACTCCCAGGACACTGTTTTTCTGTATTCCACATTTTATTTTGCTTAAAAAGGTGGGGGGGGGCAGTGTGACCTTGCAGAATGAACACCCACTGACTAACCAGGTGACTTTGGACAAGTCACTGAACTACTGCAAAATGTTTCTTCAACGATTTAGTGAGCAGGGTTGATGAGTTCTGAAATTTCTGATTCCTTTCCAAGAGTCTGGAATTTTTAAGATGAGTGTTCAATATGAATTAGGTCATGGGATCCAGTGGAAAAATGAAGTACTACAGCCCAACTCTCTGAGGAGTTTCAAGAGTTATACAAAGAGGACAACAAAGCATCAGAAGAGAAAGGAGTGGAGCTCAGGAACTCCTCAGCATGGACCCAAATCTGGAGATGTACAACTAGCTAGTGAATCTGTGGTTTCAGACACAGTAAAGAGTTCAGGTCACTCTCAACAAGGAGAAAATTACCATGTGCCGTCATCACACACCCATTGCAGGGTTCCCAGGAAGTGAACTTCTCCTGAATGTCGAGTTTTCACCTCTGGTGAAACTGGTATAGCTGGGCAACTAATAGCAAATTACATAAATTACACAAGCTGTTCAGGCCAAGAATTTGGTTTCCCTTAAAAACAGCATTCCACGATGGCAATTGTTAAAACAAAAGAACAAGGAGACCCAAGTCTGATTCTGATATATTTGAAGCTGTAGTAACATGAACAACATCAACCTTTTTCTGAAAGATCACCAAAGGCAGACCTCAAAGTCCATTCCTAATGCATTCCTCAGCTCACAATTTGCCATCAAGTGATTCTTACCAGCATGCCTGTAGTTCATACCGTTATCTATGTTTTCATGACCTCAGGTGAAATAACTGGAAGAAAGCACCTGTATAAAATCTCTTCATATTGAAATGTTTTCTAGTTATTCACTCTGTTCTTCCTTCAGATAAATCCAGTTGTTTCTTGCCTATAATGTGTTTTTCTTTCTCTCTCTACCCTAAAAATCTTTCCTAAGAGGGCATAATACGTATTATAGGCCTAAGCAACAATGCTTATAAATCTGAGGAAGTAATTCAGTTTTTTTTTAATAAATTTATGTATTTATTTATATTTTTTTATTTTTGGCTGCATTGGGTCTTTGCTGCTGCAGGCGGGCTTTCTCTAGTTGCGGCGAGC
Organism: Globicephala melas; assembly: GCF_963455315.2. Lineage (NCBI taxonomy): Eukaryota > Metazoa > Chordata > Mammalia > Artiodactyla > Delphinidae > Globicephala > Globicephala melas. Next base: position 47,102,070 of record NC_083328.1, on the reverse strand, counting down.
GGGGCCTACTCTTTGTTGTGGTGTGCAGGCTTCTCATTGCAGTGGCTTCTCCTGTTGAGGAGCACAGGCTCTAGGTGCACGGGCTTCAGCAGTTGTGGCTTGCAGGCTCTAGAGCGCAGGCTCAGTAGTTGTGGCGCACGGGCTTAGCTGCTCCACGGCATGTGGGATCTTCCCAGACCAGGGCTCAAACCTGTGTCCCCTGCATTGGCAGGCAGATTCTTAACCACTGCGCCACCAGGGAAGTCCAGTAATTCAGTTTTATTCCCATCCCTGGAATGCCCCATCTATCCCACCAGTTGCATGCTTATATTATAAAACTTATATTTTATCCTTGAGTGGATTTTCATAAATTCTAAGTAGAGACAGCTTTGAGATGAAAAGTGTTTTAAACAGGTAAAGCCTAAATTTTGGTAAATAGTTTGGGGCAACCCTTGCTTAGCCAGGTCCCCACCAGTATCCTAAGGGTAGGGCTGGGGTAGGGGTGTGACTGGACACCTTGACATTTTTGGGAAAACTAGAAGAAAAGCATTGATTCCTGGTATGGGTTTCTGTACCTCTTCCCAAGCTGGTGAGGGTGGAAGAAAAAGAGGAGCCAGTGACAAAGCCCTAGATTCAGAGGATCCAAGAACAGATGAGGCTTAAAGGAACAGGAAGCCAGGTAGGGACGTTGCCCATTGCCATGCCACCTTCAGGCCGGTAAGCCTCTCTAGGAATAGAGTGGAAAAGTAGCCTGATATGCTTGGGCCAAGAGGGCTTGACAATCCCCTTATTATTCTATGTTTTCAGACCACCTGACCCAATTACCACTAGCATCTGCTGTCAGTGGATGCTATGTGTACTGCAGAAGCCAGAGGTTACAACAAGACCACAGACACCACAGTGAATTCATCGGGGAGAGAGGCCAGTGACCCATGGGGAGGTGGAGCACGAGCCCCATCCCAGCACAAGCCAACAGAGGGAAGAGGGCGGCCATGAGCCAGATGGTCCCTCCACAGTGACACAGAAAGTCCCTGGAATCCAGATGCCACCCAACGAAGACAAAATGGCAGCAAAACAAATATAAAGTGCCATGTAAAAAGAGACCAGGCTTACATGGAGAGGACTAACAGAACGAGGAGAGACCAGGCTTACATGGAGCGGACTAACAGAACGAGGGGAGACCAGGCTTACATGGAGCGGACTAACAGAACGAGGGGAGGCCAGGCTTACATGGAGAGGACTAACAGAACGAGGAGAGACCAGGCTTACATGGAGAGGACTAACAGAACGAGGGCGAGGAGTCAGGCATTAAACCGAGTTAGAGAACATTAAAAGAGTTACAACAGGCACCCTGCCTGCACTGTCCACCATGGGCTGGGGAGAAGAGTCAATGTAGGTGTGGGACATCTGGTAAAGTCTGCCCCAGACACAGGCCCAGGACGCAGCCCTGCTGTGACCTGGCAGGCTGGGCCCTGTCGACATGGAAACCAGAGGTCCCCAGTGGTTACACACAGGTGCCCATCGGGACTCCCTGGGCCAGGCCCTGCACAGCCTGCACACAGCCCTTGTGGCCCAGGTGGTCACACACTGAGCATTCGTCCCCTCTGCAGGGGCCCTGTGGCCTGTGTGTCCTGCAGTTCTGTGTCCTCTGCACGCCCCCTTGATGCTGGGCTCCCACGGCATACCCAGCCACCAGGTGCTGATTATCTGTTCCCCATCTACACTGCACTCCGGAGGGTGGCCTATTGTTTGCCCAGCAACTCCAGACCAGTCCCAGCCAGGCCAAACCAGTGAACTTCTCTGCTACCTGCTGAACCACACCTTCTCCAACAAGGTCTGAGCCCCTCCCAAGCATGTCTTTCCCTGGACACTCTCAGATCTAGGGCACCACAGAGAGCTTCTTTACAGCCTCCAGTTACTCTTTCATCATAGTTAACAATTCCTTATATTAAACTCCTCCTGATTAACCTAATGTATGGTTTCTACCTCCTGACTGGACCCAGAGGGCTACATACTCCTAGCAGCAAAATCTATCAATATTTCCACTTCCTCCATGGACGCCTCCCTCAAAATCACCACTTCCTCTCCATGGCCTGGACCATTCCAGCCCCTAATGTCGGTCTCCTATAGAGATGGTCTTGGACAACCTGAGATCTGCTTTATAAACCCTCCCCTAAAACATCATTTTATTGATCAACTTAAGAAGACATAAGGGTTCTCTCCTTTCTATCAGATCGAACAGGAACTCCTACACAGAGATTTTAAGGCCCTCGGGACCTGGCCTCACCTGGCCGATCCAGCCCCGCTGCACATCAGGAACACTTCCCTCTAGGTGAGAGTCATGCAGGTGTCAAGCCCTCACCACGCCTAACCCCACTGTCATGTCTGTGCTCACACTCCTTTCTTCCCCACCTTTCCCGGCCTCCTGGGGCCAGTTCTAGGAGTTCATCATCCATGAATCCTTTTCAGGTGATTTCTTCCTACACTTTCGTCTGTGTTGTCCTCACCACATAATTAGCACCTTATATTACCCTGTCTTGATTCTCTACATGGAGACACCCCCCAGGTTAACCCTGTGATACTCTTCCCCTCATTTATGTGTTCATGGCTTATTACCCTAACTTGTTTTTTGGGTTTTTTTTTTTTGTTTTTTTGTTTTTTATGGGATAGGGTTGCTGGGAGGAGTTAGAGGAGGTGTCTTTTTTTTTTAATTCAATTTTATTTATTTATTCATTCATTCATTTATTTTATTTTTTCGGCCATGCTGTGTGGCATGTGGGATCTTAGTTCCCCAACCAGGGATCGAACCCATGCTCCCTGCCTTGGGAGCACGGAGTCTTAACCACTGGACCGCCAGGTAAGTCCCCCTTATTTTTAACTACATTTTATATTTTTTATACAACTTCACAAGCCTTTACCATAGTGGTAAGCTCAATGTTAAATGATGGGAAAAACCCGAGTCAAATAGTTTTAATCCACAGTAACAGTTATCTACAGGGCCATTGCGAGGCTACACAAAATCTTCCTGCATATTAGAAAAAGCCATCCCTTCCTCCAACCAGATGCAGCCTCACATCAGGTTATATGGGTTTGGCAAATGGAGCCAGGCCAGATTTCAACTCAACCCTAGACAACGGTGTGTGGCAGCACTGGATTCATGAATACAACACTAACTTTTTTTAAAAAAGAGTCAAATTGCATTACAGAAAAACTTTTAAATGAGGTTGCCCCTTGAATTTTGTTTTAGTAGAATTTTATTCCACTGTGTATGATTCTAATCCTGGACAGTGTCTCACAACTTGGGCATTACATTGGTTATATGGTAAATTTCATGCAGTAGTAGCTATTTTGATGGAATTTCTTTTCACAGCCAATGTTAACTTAGGGTCTAAGTCCATGCTAAACCCTGGACCTAGGTCTAGCAGTACAAATGTGGCACCTGACTCATGAAGCTTACAGCTCAGAGGAACAACCTCTATTTACAAGGAAGTAATTTTCTTAATGTTATACTTACTGATAAACTTGTTTTGCATAGTTTCCAGCAGAGCTTGGTGGGCATCTTCAGCTTGTAAAGCGTGTGAACATTCTCTAGCCAGTATGGTGCGCACAAGATGCTCTCCACATCCTAGAAAGCCAAGGAAACCAAGAACGGTTGAGGAAAGGCAGTACTAAACATCCTTCTTGTCTTACTAGCATTAAACCACCCCTATGCACCACTGAAGAAGTAGTTATGTTGGAGAATAATTCAGTGAGGGATGAAATGATTTCTACGAGCAATCTAGTAATTTTAGTAAAGAGATTTGACAGAAACTAAAGAAACACATGTCTAATCTTAAAAGGAAACAAAGAAAAATAAAAGGAAACCCCTTTTTCATAGGAATTATTCACATAATACATGAATTTAGACTCTCTACCTAGGAACCACCTAGGGTTCTGTTTCATTTCCATTGCTGGATAACCACAAAAAACTGTTTTATAATTTCTATACAGTAGGCCCTTGTTGGTTATTTATTTTATATATGGTAGTGAATATATTTTAATCAAAAGTTCTTAAATTCATGAAATTTAAACCAACACAAACTGATATAACACACATTTTCTGTTTGGCTAGTAGGTACTGTGACAGACATTAGGCACTAACAACAAATCTCCCTAAAAATGTTGTCTGTAATTGTTAAATCATGTTGGTGCCATTCATTTCAGAAATTTTCTCTGCATATGTACACCTCTCCTCCTTCCCCCCCTTCCTCTGCCCCCCATATACACATGCATGTATGTATACACACATATATGCATATTATGTATACACATACATTATACACTCATTGCCAAAAATACAAACTGTTCGAAACTTGTGAAAGTTTTGTTTTTTTTTTAAATCACCTATGTTTTGTCAGAAATAACTTGCCTGTATTTTTTGGTAAAGTAAATGTAAATCTCCTTCAAGATCTTTGTGAGTATCTACACTTAGATCTTCATCTAGGTATGCAATTTAATATATTACTTTGTGGGCAGGATTATGGTGATCCTTATTTTGTTAAATGTTTGCAATATTATTTTTATAATCCGGGAAAAATTAAAATAAAGCTAATAGAAAAGAAACCATTTTCGACACTTACTATGTAGAGACACTGTGTAAGCTCAGGAAACTCCATAAATTTTAATTCCCTTTGTGTATGTATTTGATGTTGAACAGTGAAATGTTATACTTTAGAACAATAATAATTGTTAGGAAACTGGCATATTATAAGCTAAATGGGTGTTCAGAAGGTTATGTACACATGCCTCAAGGCAAACAGCTAAACCACATGAAGTTAACATTACAGCAAAAATACACAGTATGTGTCAGACTTTTTCCTCTGTAGTTATACAGGAATATATAGGGTTTTCCAATGCTTGATTTTTTTCCAAGAAATTTAAAATTATGACTTCTATTCTGACATATATCACCTTTAACATAAGAGCCTTGACACCAAAAGCTTGTTCTGTAGGTTCCAGTCAAAGAAAAGTTTGATTTTATGGTTTTATTCACAAATTTCCAAGGTTTCTTAGAATATGCTGCCATATAGCTGAAGTGTGATTCAGAGGCAAACAGTTCCATTCTTTATTCATAGATATTAGAAATAAGTCTTTCAATACATCTTCCTTCTGTCCTTAATCATGCAAGCAAGAGTGTATTTATATTGTCAGATCTTAGCAGAAGACATGGATTATACAAAGAATGAAGACCTAACTACAAACCTAGAGGGAAAGTGATAAATACCAAATTCTAAAAGAACTTAGAAAAGTACACAATTATTTATCATCAATAAGAATGACTAAATAGACTGAAACACATAGTGAATTCATAGCTTTTGTTTTAAAAACACCTTTGGAAGATGCTATGGAACCAATTCACTATTCTGAAAATGGATAAATGAAAGAAAACAATCAAGCATTTCTCTGTCCTTCCTATAGGAACTGCGTAGCAGGGTAACCAGAAGGTTTATGAAGGAAAATTTTCTCCATAGTAGTATCCCAGTTAATAAATGAAGAAGAAATTAACAAAATTAGAATATAACCGTTTGTAACCTATAATTTAATAATTGCTATAGGCAACAATCGTCAATGGCTGCTAATATCACAAAAAGATACAAATATTACATGTCCCTTGATAAAATTACACCTTTGTAGTCTTGCCCCACACCAAAAAAATTACACCTCAATCTGATCAAGCCTCTAAATTCAATTATTAATTTCTAGAAATAAAGAACATCTGCAAAAAACCTACAGTTAACTTCATACTTAATGGTGAAAGACTGAATTATTTCTCCCTAAGATCAGAACAAGGCAAAGATGTCTGCTTTTATCGCTTTTATTCAACAATACACTGGAGGTTCGAGCCATTGCACTAAGTCAAGAAAATGAAGTAGAAGGCTTAAAGATCAGAAAGAAAAAGGCAAAACTGCTCCTATTTGCAAATGATATAATTGTTTATGTAGAAATCCCAAAGGAATCTACAAAACCACCACTAGAGGTATCTCTCCAGATTCTTCCTGTTTCGTTAGGAGTCTAGGGCAAAGGTTGGAAGCAGATTCCTGCCTGGTACTTATCAGTCCCCAAAATATCAACTTTATTTTCATTTCTTTCCCCATCTGTTCACACAACAGATTGTTAATGAGCACCTACTTGGTGCTAGGACCAGAGGACACAGTAGTTGGCAGAGGTGCTGCTACATTTTGTCAGATCTCCCCAGAGGTGTTGGACCCCTGGTTGGCTACTGAACACTCAGTTAACTGCCATTCTGGCCAGTCCAGATGCCAGTGCCTTGACTGTGTGCTCTACAGACCAACCTTGAGGATTTAGCTGAGAACTCTGGACTCATCAGAAACCCTGGACATTCCCACAGCCTGCTGAGAGCCAACCTCCATGGCCATGTCTCTCCCTCGAATCCCAAACCTTAGCCCAGTCCCAGCTCACTCTTTCCTAGTGTGTTTCCTATTACTGAGACTCCAGTATGCCCCATACCCAGACATCTGAATTATAATACATTTCCTTGGCATCTCAAAGTCCACATCAGAATCACGTCTTGATCTGGTAGGTAACAAGCAGTGGTGGTTTGGCGGTGGATGTGACCTTACCCCAACATACTTGAACCAAGAGGATGCAGTCCATTTTCATGGGACTCTAAAGGAGGCTTGTGACCAGCATGGTGCAGATCTCTACCCAAAATTTTAAAAATGATGTGACGATGACTTTTTTATAGCCCATCATGGGGAGCGGAGGGGTATTGGGGGTATCTTTTTTGATGACCTTGACTCTCCCTCCAAGGAGGAGGTGTTTCACTTTGTGCAGAGCTGTGCCCAGGCTGTCATTCCTTCTTACATTCCCCCTGTGAAAAAGCACTGTGATGACTCTTCACCCACCAGGATAAGTTGTGGCAGCAGCTCCAGAGAGGATAGTATGTAGAATTTAACCTGCTGTACAATCAGGGTACAAAGTTTAGCCTCTTCACTCCAGGATCCAGGATTGAAAGCATCTTGATGTCTTTACCTCTAACTGCCTGATGGCAGTACACGCATTCGTCCTCAGAGAACTCCACAGAAGCTACAATTCTGGAAGTTCTGTGCTATACAAGGGTACACTGATGCAGGCAGAGCAGCCTTCTTGGGTTCTGGGGGATACACAATGCATACCCCTGCTCCACTAGCCAGCACCACTGCCACTGTGTGGCACTTAGTCACCTGTGTCTTACAGCTCCAGTCTTCTCCACCATGGAGTCTGCCTCCTTGGCAGGTGGTGAAATGTGTTTTAAGCACCACAAGCTTCTGTTGGATGCTATCTGTGGTAGGTGGTGGGATGGCAGCTTGTCAGAGTCAATTGGTTGATGTAAACTCATTTATAATTTTAGAATCATTTTATATGACCAGTTTACAAACAATGATGTTGAGTTTCCAAGAATTGGTTGAGGGGATCTAAATATTATAATATATTATAATTTGTACCCGGAAACTTCTCGTGCTATTTTTGTTTCATATGTTTTTTAAAGGACTAGGTTTTGCCACAATAATCTGTCATGGGATACATTTTATTTTCATTAATTCAATGAGGTTGAGACTAACTAGTAATTTTAGAAAGCAACTGAAAATGAAGGTAAAAATTTTACTTTGTCATTACTGAAATTTATTTGTTCATAATCTTTATATATCTTTCTCTAGAGATCATAATAATCATAATTTTACATAATGTAAAATATTCATTTTTATAATGATATTTAGGAACACTTGAAATTTTCTTCATCTCTGCATGCATTACAATCCAGTGATTGCCTACAGTTAACTCTAAAGTGACATCACTGTTATTTAAATAAGGGACATATAAGTTGTAATTTTGATTTTTGTAGAAATATAGTTTGTTGATGTTGAGATTCTCTGCACTTCTGAATGTGAAAGGTTACACACTTGGGATTCTGATATTTAAAAATTTGTATTCCAGACATTTCTATATGGAAGTTTAGACTAAGAACAACCCTGGGGATGTGATTTTAGGAAATGTTTCTCACTTGGGAAATGAGGAACATTTTCCTTCCTTAATTAAAGCAGACATAACTAGTGTAAGAAGTATGTAGGCAGTTTATAAATATATTTCCTTGAAGATGGACTAGTTGAAATCATCCTCTTTTAAAATTAGAGATTTTGCAACTCTTACCTTTGCTCTAAAGAGAAAATCACAACAGAGTTCTCAATAAGACTTCTTTGTTCATATATAATATGAATGCATTTTATTCATAATATATTGAAGTTTGTAAAGAACAGTATCTTCCTACATGTTAGTAAGCATTATCTTGGAATACGTTGAATGTATATAGTGTGTGACTCTTCAGAGGTGGAAAATGCATGAGTTCAACTATCTCACAACAGGTGTGCTGATAAATTTTATTATGAAATATGACTAAGAAATGTTTGTATTTTTCATTTTTTCCAGGGTAATTGACATAGGAAAGATAAATATTTCTTACTACTAAAACCACAGTTCCTCATTCCTAGGTACCTTATCCAAGAAAAATATAAGTTTTGCACTTGCATTTTCATAGCAGCTTTATTCTCAATAGCCAAAATTTACAGCAGCCTAGAATGATAAAGAGAAGGAAAATGAGGAGTTGAGAATCCTAAAGTATAAAATGAGAAGATCCAACATATTAACAGACATTTTGAAAGAGAAGAGAAAGAACGGGGGAGGGGGCACTAATCTTTGAAGAAATAATAAATAAGTTTCCAGAATTTAAGCTATAAGGAAATCCTAAAATTAAAGATGCATACAGAGTTCCAAAAAAAGTAAATAAAAACAAATCTATCCTTAGGTATACCATAGTGAAAAATGCCGGAAGAAAGACAAAGAGAAAATATTAAAAACTAATCACAATGGACTTAATTGATACTGATAGGACATTCCATCCAAAAACAACAGAATACACTTTCTTCTCAAGGGCACATGGAACATTCTCCAGGATAGATCATATCTTGGGTCACAAATCAAGCCTCGGTAAATTTAAGAAAATTAAATCGTATCAAGTATCTTTTCCGAGCACAATGCTATGAGACTAGATATCAATTACAGGAAAAAATCTGTAAAAAAATACTAACACATGGAGGCCAAACAATACACCACTAAATAACCAAGAGATCACTGAAGAAATCAAAGATGAAATCAAAAAATACCTAGAAACAAATGACAATGAAAACACGACAACCCAAAATCTATGGGATGCAGCAAAAGCAGTTCTAAGAGGGAAGTTTATAGCAATACAATCCTACCTTAAGAAACAAGAAATAAACAACCTAAACTTACACCTAAAGCAATTAGAGAAAGAAGAACAAACCAACCCCAAAGTTAGCAGAAGGAAAGAAATCATAATATCAGATCAGAAGTAAATGATAAAGAAATGAAGGAAACAATAGCAAAGATCAATAAAACTAAAAGCTGGTTCTTTGAGAAGATAAACAAAATTGATAAACCATTAACCAGACTCATCAAGAAAAAAAGGGAGAAGACTCAAATCAACAGAATTAGAAATGAAAAAGGAGAAGTAACAACTGACACTGCAGAAATACAAAGGATCATGAGAGATTACTATAAGCAACTATATGCCAATAAAATGGACAATTGGGAAGAAAAGGACAAATTCTTAGAAAAGCACAACCTTCCGAGACTGAACAAGCAAGAAATAGAAAATACGAACAGGCCAATCACAAGCACTGAAATTGAAACTGTGATTAAAAATCTTCCAACAAACAGAAGTCCAGAACCAGATGGCTTCACAGGTGAATTCTATCAAACATTTAGAGAAGAACTAACACCTATCCATCTCAAATTCTTCCAAAATATAGCAGAGGGAGGAACACTCCCAAACTCACTCTGTGAGGCCACCATCACCCTGATACCAGAACCAGACAAAGATGTCACACAAAAAAGAAAACTACAGGCCAATATCACTGATGAACATAGATGCAAAAATCCTCAACAAAATACTAGCAAACAGAATCCAAGAGCACATTAAAAGAATCATACACCATGATCAAGTGGGACTTATCCCAGGAATACAATGATTCTTCAATATATGCAAATCAATCAATGTGGTACACCATTTTAACAAATTGAAGAAGAAAAACCATATGATCATCTCAATAGATGCAGAAAAAGCTTTTGACAAAATTCAACACCAATTTATGATAAAAACCCTCCAGAAAGTAGGCATAGAGGGAACTTACTTCAACATAATAAAGGCCATATATGACAAACACACAGCCAACATCGTTCTCAATGGCGAAAAACTGAAACCATTTCCTCTAAGATCAGGAACAAGACAAGCTTGTCCACTCTCACCACTATTATTCAACATAGTTTTGGAAGTTTCAGCCATAGCAATCAGAGAAGAAAAGAAATAAAAGGAATCCAAATCAGAAAAGAAAAAGTAAAGCTATCACTGTTTGCAGATGACATGATACTATACATAGAGAATCCTAAAGATGCCACCAGAAAACTGCTAGAGCTAATCAATGAATTTGGTAAAGTAGCAGGATACAAAATTAATGCACAGAAATCTCTTGCATTCTTATAAACTAATGTTGAAAAATCTGAAAGAGAAATTAAGGAAACACTCCCTTTACCATTGTAACAAAAAGAATAAAATACTTAGGAATAAACCTACCTAAGGAGACAAAAGACCTGTATTCAGAAAACTAGAAGACACTGATGAAAGAAACTAAAGATGATACAAACAGATGGAGAGATATATCATGTTCCTGGATTGGAAGAATCAACATTGTGAAAATGACTTTACTGCCAAAGCAATCTACAGATTCAATGCAATCCCTGTCAAACTACCAATGGCATTTTTCACGGAACTAGAATAAACAATTTCACAATTTGTATGGAAACACAAAAGACCCCGAATAGCCAAAGCAATCTTGAGAAAGAAAAACAGAGATGGAGGAATCAGGCTCCTGAACTTCAGACTATACTACAAATCTACATCAAGACAGTATGGTACTGGCACAAAAACAGAAATATAGATTAATGGAACAGTATAGAAAGCCCAGAGATAAACCCATGCACATATGGTCACTTTATTTTCAATAAAGGAGGCAAGAATATAAAATGGAGAAAAGATAGTCTCTTCAGTAAGTGGTGCTGGGAAAATCGGACAGCTACACGTAAAAGAATGAAATTAGAACACTCCCTAACACCATACACAAAAATAAACTCAAAATGGATTAAAGACCTAAATGTAAGGCCAGACACTATCAAACTCTTAGAAGAAAACATAGGCAGAACACTCTGTAACATAAATCACAGCAAGATCCTTTTTGACCCACCTCCTAGAGAAATGGAAATAAAAACAAAAATAAACAAATGGGACCTAATGAAACTGAAAAGCTTTTGCACAGCAAAGGAAACCATAAACAAGACCAAAAGACAACCCTCAGAATGGGAGAAAATATTTGCAAATGAAGCAACTGACAAAGGATTAATCTCCAAAATTTACAAGCAGCTCATGCAGCTCAATATCAAAAAAACAAACAACCCAATCCAAAATTGGGCAGAAGACCTAAATAGACATTTCTCCGAGGAAGATATACAGATTGCCAACAAACACATGAAAGGATACTCAACATCACTAATCATTAGAGAAATGCAAATCAAAACTACAATGAGGTATCACCTCACACCAGTCAGAATGGCCATCATAAAAATATCTACAAACAATACATGCTGGAGAGGGTGTGGAGAAAAGGGAACCCTCTTGCACTGTTGGTGGGAATGTAAATTGATACAGCTACTATGGAGAACAGTATGGATGTTCCTTAAAAAACTAAAAATAGAACTACCATATGACCCAGCAATCCTACTACCGGGCATATACCCTGTGAAAACCATAATTCAAAAAGAGTCATGTACCACAATGTTCACTGCGGCTCTATTTACAATAGCCAGGACATGGAAGCAACCTAAGTGTCCATCGACAGATGAATGGATAAAGAAGATGTATTTATTCCATATATACAATGGAATATTACTCAGCCATAAAAAGAAATGAAATTGAGTTATTTGTAGTGAGGTGGCTGGACCTAGAGTCTGTCATACAGAAGGAAGTAAGAAAGAGAAAAACAAATATCGTATGTTAACACATATATATGGAATCTAAAAAAAAATAAAAATGGTTCTGACAAACCTAGGGGCAGCACAGGAATAAAGACGCAGACGTACAGAATGGACTTGACACGGGGAGGGGAACGGTAAGCTGTGATAAAGTGAGAGAGTGGCATGGACATATATACACCACTAAATGTAAAACAGAGAGCTAGTGGGAAGCAGCCGCATAGCACAGGGAGTTCAGCTCGGTGCTTTGTGACCACCTAGAGGGGTGGGGTAGGGAGGGTGGGAGGGAGACGCAAGAGGGAGGAGATATGGGGATATATGTATATGTATAGCTGATTCACTTTGTTATAACGCAGACACTAACACACCATTGTAAAGCAATTATACTCCAATAAAGACGTTAAAAAAAAGAGAGCTTTTTTTACTCTCTCAGTAAGGAGAGTCTCAGCAAGCACCTGGGCAGATGGGCAGCCTTGAAGAGTTGCTGTGCCCTCTCATGCATGGGAGCAACCAAATGATTTCTGTGTCCCCGAGAGAAGCGGGGAAATCACAGAGGGGCCCTCCAGACCTGAAGGAGTCATACAGCTGGGACCTAGGGACACCTCTGCAGCACCCTGCCTGGCTGATGTTCAAAGTCCAGTCCAAGTGACTGCCATTGCTGTGGGTGTCAGTGTGAGCGGATGGCACTAGGGACTCTGCACCCCTCCCCCACTCCTTAAGTCCCCAAGAAAAGGAGGAAACAGGAATCCCCAAAGCCACTAATGGCATCTTCTTTATGCCAGGCACTTGTTAGGCACTTGTATTAAAGCAATAAATAAAACATAAAAATATAAAAAATAAAAGAAAACTAATCACAAAGAAAAAGGTGATCTCCAAAAAAATTTTTTTTAATTTAAAAATTTTACTGGTAAGTTACATATTCCCAAGCCACAGAAGAGGCCAGAAGGCTAATATCTTAAAGATGCTAAGGCAATAAACAAACAGAAAAACACCTGTCAACCTAGAATCGGTTAGACTACCATTCTGGAGTGAGGGTGAATAGAAACAGTTTCAGACTTACAAACTCATTTCTTTGAGACTTAAGCTCCCAGCTTACTTCTACTCTGCGCAACACTATACCTTGTCATAATTCTTACTGATTTTAATATATACTAGATATTAAAATATTAGGTATTACCCAATACCTTAGCTTCTGGATTTTCTGAAATCCTCTCTTCAAATTATCCACACTGCCTTGTAAGTTCACTCCCACGATTCTGCCATAATCAATAACACTAACTTCTCCATAGTCCCAGCTGCAGTCATCCCACCCCTCCTAACTTTCCAGCTCATCTCTTGACTACTCTAATTCCAACATTCCCTCTACCTCACCAAAAGTGCCATCCCATTAATTCTGCTGCTTTGTAACTATCCCTCACTGCCCTTAGATCCTCACTTCCTTCCTTATCCAACTAAAATTCCATGCTTCATCAACTTATACCCTTTCTCTTACTCCTGAAAGCCTCCATGTTTTGCTCACTTCATCAAACTTATCTGGCAAAAGCCCACGCTGGAGTATCAGTCAGAATAACTATACGAGCCTGCAACAATAAACACCCCCCAAATCTCAGTGGCTTAACACAACAAAAATATAATTTCTCATTAATGTTATAAGTTGTACCTGGGTCACCAGGGAATGTGCTTCCAACAGTCACTCAGGAACAAACCCAGGCTAATGGAGGCTCCATCATCTATAACTGCACCTCCTGGATCATATCCCCTCCAGGAGAATGAGAGGGCTACCCAGGGCCACTTTACAGCTTTAGCCTGGAAGTCACACATATCATTTCCACGCTAGTCCACTGGCCAGAAATAGGCAAATGGTCTCGGGCAACTGCAACGGGGCGCGGCCGGGGGGGGGGGGGGGGAGGTGGAGGGGGGTGCTGTGAAACACAGAGGAGTGTATGGATATTCAGGGAGCACTATGCTAAATGTCTCTGCAACATCTGACTAAATCCAACTTCCCATGCCTGCACCTGCACAGCTAAACGAGGTGCAGACGCCATCCTGTGAGCAGGGGGTGACATTCATGGGCAGGAAGGCCTACCCATTGAGGAAGGTGGGAGACAAAGGACAGACCCAGGTACCAGACAGCATTGCTGGGTAGCCCGACCAGCCCCAGTCTCCTCCGAGGTGTCTTGTTACATGAGATTTAAAACAAAAGAAAATAAAATCTATCTGTTTAAGCCACTATAATTGAGTTCTCTTTTTTAAGCCCAAATGAATTCTTCTTTTTTTCTTTATTTTGGTAAAATATATATATATATAACATGAAATTTACCATTTAATCATTTTTTAAGTGTACAATTCAGTGGCATTTTTACTCGCATTGTTGTACAATCATCACCACCATCCATCTCCAGAACTTATTCATCTTCCCAAACTGAAACTGTACCCATTCAACAACTCCCCCATCCCCCCTGCCCTCTAGCCCTGGCAACCACCATTCTACTTTCCATTTCTATGAATTTGACTACTCTAGGTATCTCATGTAAGTGGAATCATACACTTTTGTCCTTTTGTGACTGACTTAATTCACTTAATGTAATGTCCTCAAGGCTCATCCATATTGTAGCATGTTTCAGAATTTCCTTCCTTTTTAAGGTTGAATAATATTCCACTGTATGTACATACCACATTTTGCTTATCCATTCAACCACCAAGCGACATTTGGGGCCAAATGCATTCTTTTTTTTTTTTAATAGATCTTTATTGGAGTGTAATTGCTTCACAATACTGTGCTAGTTTCTGTTGCACAACAGAGTGAATTAGCCATATGCATACACATGTCCCCGTATCCCCTTCCTCTTGAGCCTCCCTCCCCTCGTCCCTATGCCACCCCTCTAGGTCATCGCACAGCACCGAGCCGATCTCTCTGTGCTATGCTGCTGCTTCCCACCAGCCAACTATTTTACATTCAGTAGTGTATATATGTCAATGCTACTCTCGCTTCGCCCCAGCTTCCCCCTCTCACCCCATGTCCTCAAGTCCATTCTCTATGTCCACCTCTTTATTCCTGCCCTGCAACTAGGTTCATGAGTACCATTTTTGGTTTTTGTTTTTAGATTCTATATATATGCGTTGGTGGGAATGTAAATTGATACAACCACTATGGAAAACAGTATGGAGGTTCTTTAAAAAACTAAAAATAGAACTACCATATGACCCAGCAATCCCACTACTGGGCATATACCCTGAGAAAACCATAATTCAAAAAGAGACATCTACCAAATGCATTCTTAATCTATATAGATAGCCATTTGCTGGTGAAAGAAAATGGCTCAGAAAACTTTACATGGAAAGAAGACGACTTCTTCCATTCAAACATACAACTTTGTATTGAGTCAAATACAATTTCTGATAAGTTCATGTAGATGTATTTATCAGACACCATTAGCAGGAAGACATGAAAAAGATTATTTGGCTTGATAACATTTATCTTAACTGAGTTCTTTTGGAAAATTCGTGATATGTTTAATTTCTACCAAAAACCAAATTTCTTTATAATTTGTTTGAATAAATAAGACTGATTTGATTAAAATAAATCCTTATGATGCCTGAAAACGGAGTCTTAGATATTTAAGAGCCCCTTTTATCCACGTAAAGGACGACCACTTCCCTGAGCCGTGTGAAACCACTTCCGCGAGGCCATCGTTAGAGTGCCTATTTGTGGGTTTGTTTAGAATCCAGAAAAAGTTGGCAACTCTGGGAAACTAGAAGAGTTAATAGAGTATCTTTGTTTTTTCCTCATCTTGATGTTTCCAACAACGCCATCATTTCTCTAGTGAACACTCTGGCCTACGTTACAGAAGAGCTTCTGTATCTTTACTAAAGGAAAAACCTGAGAATTGTGGGTTAAGCAGCAGGGTCGCCTTCTGTGTTCTACGTATTCAATTTTCTCATTCTCTCATTCATTCTCTCCCTCTCCCTCTCTTTCTCCCTCTCCCTCTGTCACACACACACACACACACACACACACACACACACATCCCTCCCTACCTTAAGGCCATAAAGTCCTGTAGAGTAAGGGTTAGTATTTTCTATTCGGCAGTCAGACTGATGTTTGAATCCGGCTGAGTTGAGTCTGGGACTCTTTATTTAAGCCTCAGTTTCCTTTACTGTGAAAATGGGGAATGGGAGTAGTAACTACCTCACAAGGACAAAATGAGACAACAAACATAAAACATTCAGCGTGGGGTTGGGCACTGAGTAAGCACTTCATACTGCAATGGATAATGACTGCCTTAAGAAAAACCATTAGCTATCACTTTCTTGTCTCTCCTCATCCTTTTCTCTGCATTTTGCTTCTGTTAGAACAAGGTGATTCCCAGCTAGCCTGACAATCATCACTGAGAGCCTAGAATACATTTAAAGAGGAGTTTAGCCTTTGACTTGCAATTCTGAAAGCTGCTGCTTCCAAGAAAGCTGAGCTCTCACCTAGGGTCAAAACGATCACGTGGGTAAACCTTTCATTATCAGAACAAAACAAATAATATGATAAAGATTTCACTTAGTTTGGTAGGAAACATTTTAACTGTGGTTATCCAGGGATTATGGGTTATGCACGATTTTTGTTTGTTATGCATTCCTTCTGTTATTTTTCCCAATTTCCGTAATAAACACCTATCTTTTTTTCCCAAGAGGTTCAATGCCCAACATCAATGCTACACTCCTGCATTCACCATACTTTCTCTTCAGGTACAATAGTAAAGGGCAAGGCAGGGTCTCCCATTATGGGATTTGGTCCCATACACTTCACTGCCCTATATCTGAGTTCGTGAAGAATGCTCCAGGTGTTTTATTTCATCCGCCCTCCGTCACACATTTGGTATTTTCACTTCAGCATTAGTGATAGATGCAGTCTTCAAATTAAGATAATTAAAAATATGTAACATAATAGCCCAATAAAGTCATATTGTCAAATCACATTTTAGTTCCAAAAGGTTAAGTGGCAAACTGAAAAGCATTTGCAATAAGGACAGAGAAACATGAAAACTTACCAACTCTTGGCTGACATTTAAGATATATCTTCACTGCATCTCAAGATAATTTTTAATTGTTTTATATTCATCTCATTTAGTGGTGGCAGCAGTGGTGGGCATGAGCCAGATTATTACAAAACGAAAATTAAAAGGCCGTTATGTGTCAAGTTTTTAATGTAGGGTTTTAATGGACTGTTTAAATGGTAGAGGATTAGGATATAATTCCTCCAGAGGACCTAAAAATGAGATTAGGATTTTTAACTATAAATCCTAATCCCACAGATCTTTCTCTTCTTCTGGAGACTTTATTTCTTCTAAACCACTCTAACCTCAGTTCTGATACAAAGACCCCCAGAGAGGGAGAGTGAAGCTGCATTCACAGGAGAGAAATAACCCACATTCCCAGGCGGCCTGCATCCCAGAGCAGGATCAGCAGCAACAAAAGCTCACATTCAGTACCCCTGGCACAGTACACATCTCCAAGGCTTCCTGATGATCTTCAAGTATTTATGTCATCTTATAAACGCTGCCATCCACTCTCACTGCGGCGAGTGGGCATCTGAAAAATCTTTCAACACATCCCCTGTTAGAAGTCCACAGGGACAGATAAGTAATGAGGAAAGGCCTTTCCAAATCTAAAAGGAAACATTTGGTACTTCAGTTTCCACTATTGCAACATCTCTTTCTCAACAAAGGAATTTATTACACAGTACGTCACCTTTTCCCTGTCAGAGGATTTACTGCCAATTTTGGAGTTGGGTTACTTCTGGTTTTCAAGTCTGTCTTGTGAAATTAAAGAGAGGGCTGCCTTAAAAGTGATAGAACACACGTGATTTCAGTCTTCACAGTGTCCCCATGGCTATCAAACCTGGAACCTATTACATACAAGAAGAAAACATAAGGAGCTTTATAAAGAGATGGAATAAGTAGTGAAGATGTCTGATCCAGTCTAGTCCAAAGGGTATGGTTCCCAACACACATTTAGTGCCTCCCCAGTATTCAGTTCTCTCTAACCTGTAACCATCAGCATACTTTGGCTATTTACAATAATCTATCAAAAACAACTCAGGCTTTTCCGATTTTTTTTAATAAATAATAAATAACCAATAGAAAAACCAATTTTACAACTATCTCCTAGAGACCTCTCTTACAAACTAGGATGCAACTGATATGTGCTTTAGCCTTTCATAATTATTTAAAATACAGAAAAATATACTAGAATGGTGACAATTAAACAGGAAAATCTCTCATGTAGAGCACAGTGCTAGGCATATGCTAAATACACTAAATGCTTGATATTTATTATTTATTATACTAGTATCAATTTTATTGAGAAGGTATAACCAAACCACAAAAGATTTATCTGAACAAGTTGCATAAATGGGAAGAATTCCAGTTTTGCGAATGCAAATATTTTCATAGACTGAAATCTATTTCAAAGAAACTAAGACATACAAACAACAAAAAAGTTTCAAAAAAAAAGACATGAGTGTGAAAATCCTTGATCCAATCTGTCACAGCAGAGTGTCAGAGATCTGTGGTTAACAACACAGAGGTGCCCACCCCAAAGCTTGAGTCACTTCTTCTTTCCCTGGGCCCCTCTCTTTGTCAAAGTCACATCTCAGTGTGGGAACTTATCCAATACTCATGAGCATGAATACAGATGATGAAATAGGATCTTGCTTTCTGCTCTAAATTTTCTCAATTTAGTTATCTAAATACAACACTCTAATCAGGGCACCAGGGACACATGGTCCCAGGCAGCAGAAAGAATCAGAAAAATCACCCCAGCAGGAGTGGTGTTCCTTGGCTACATTGGAGCCCCTATTGCTACTATTGCATTTGTCTGGAAAACATACTACATGTATGAGCGTTAGACTTCTCTCCACTTGAGAACTTCATTAGAGCAGCAGCCATCACAGAAGCAGCACTGCTAGCCATGTTCAGTTGCTGCTCCTGTACAGCTTCTATCTGGATTTCTGTTCCATCAGGGAGGTGAGGGGAACTACCTCCAGCTGTGGAACCTGAAATGAGTCACGTAAAATCTCCGTATCTCAGTTTCCTCATTGGAAAAAATAAATGGCTTAGCTTAAATGATTTCAAATTCCTCAGGACAAAATTTTATAGCTGGAAGTACTTTTGGAATTTCAATAACTTTCGGTAAAATTTAGTTAAGAGGCTTGCAATGAACTGACCACTTAGGAGAAAACCCTTTTAAAAAGCTGTTAATTCATGATATAGTATAGTTAGATTACTTTTTTTAATCTATTTCTTTTTTAAGGGGGAAGAGAAAAAGTCACTGACTCACTGATTCACCATTAACTGATCAACTACCGTGTACCTGGGGTTTTCACAAATGTCATCATTTAAAGGCCCTACAAGTAACTTGCAAAGAAGGTACTATCATCCCAATTTGACAAATAAGAAAAGTGAAGTGGAAGAGCTAAGAGTCTAAAATCCAAGTTTTGTAACTCTAATATAATTGTTTCAAGATAGTCCACCACTGCAGAAATAAGGCTAATATCAGCACGCAAATAAAGGAGATACAAGCAAAGAAAACTCAAAAGCCTCAAAAACCTGAATCCATGATAAAGATCAAAGTAATAATTACCTGCAGATAAGTAGCACAACAAATACTGATACCAATACTTAGGACTGTAGATAGCCCTCAATTTTAACCATGACATCCTAAAAACAATCACTAAACAGTCCCAAAGGAATAATGTTAAAAGTGGAGATTTCATTTTGCATCAAAACCATAATGTGCATTTTATGAGTTAAAAAAAAAAAGCCAAGACATAGCTGTAAACATCTACAATAATGTAGATGTGATGTAATGTAAAATAAATATTTCAGCACACATATTGATTATATATGTAGTATGAAGCCCACAGACAGAAAGAGCATAAGCAAGACAGTTATACTATACTGTAAATTTATAACTACTAAGCCAATCAATATATTAAACATTTAATTAATAATTTTCCTAATGACAAAGTTTAGAAGTGATTTATGAGGGTGATTTGAATGGCCAGGGCCTCTTTAAAAGCCGAAAAGGGAAGTTTGAGTTGATGTTACATCTCAGTAACATCTCAGTTACATCTCAGAAATTGCTCTGTACAAAAGAGAGGCAATATATAAATCATTTCATCAGTTTCAAAGCTGTACTCAGAATTTAAAAACAACATTCAGTGTTTAGAGGCCTTGTGAAATAAGATGGAAAAAAAGTGTTAAATCTGCTCACCAGTCATTGCTTATCCCTTTCTCTACTCAACACAGCATCAAGGGTGGTTCTGAGATTTAAGAAAGGCAGAAAAGTTCTGAAGGTGGAAAGGAAAATGGTAATCATATTCATTTGTCTAGATCAGAGTAGAAATTAAGGAATAAGAATAAAGAAATGGTCCCAAAGCTTTCCTACCACCAACTAGCATAACCATCATATAAGCAGGTAAAAGAAGGAAAAAGCAAAACAGGTAGACCACATCAAATGAGACATGCAGCAAAAGGCAAATAAATAGACAATATAAAATTTAGCATTTTTCAAGGTTTTCGTTTCACACTATTATTAAGAAATAATGTTAGTAAAAGAAGGAAATACACACACTTGTATTACTTTTTAACTTTTTATTTTAGCCAAGAAATTTATTTACAATTTTATTCAATTACCTAAGATTATGCTTCCTAATTTCCCCAAAGTTATGAGAAAAAAAGATATATCTTTGCCTAAAATTAAACAGTTTCAGTCAATACACAGAATTCTCCACGAAAACCCATGCATAGGTTCCATAGGGTCCACAAACCCCAGATTAAGAACCCACACAGCTATCATTTTATTTAAAAATCTACAAGCATATAGTTATAAACCAGTAGGCTAAACTTTCATTTTGATTTCCAATAAAAATATTTACTGCTGAGACCATGAACTCCATATGAGAAAGCAACAGTGACAATATCATTACCCAGAGGCTAACATGGAAATTACAGTGAAAATAATAAAATTAGGTTATCATATTAGAATCATACCATTTCCTGTTAAAAAGAAATAGGGATCCTTGGGAAAATGACTGGTTCTGAGTCTGGCTAAAGAAGTGACCAAGAGGAGACTGAGGCATCTTGTTCTACTGAAAAGCAAGGAAGCTATCAAAGATCGTCATGGCAAAGACCACAGAAGCCAGCTTAAAGTGGCTTCCATTGACAAGAGATGGAACAATTTTACCAGCCAAAAGAATAAAAAGGTTCCAGACTCTTTACCATGTCTTGCAAGCCACCAAAACTGATCACTTGTATTTCCACTTCTAGTTAAGATGAAGAAATCTACAAGAGTCTATCACCCCCAACCTAACAACAAAAGCCAACAAGAGCCACGCTAACAATGAGAACCAATAAGCCAGTTAAGCTACAACACTACAGTTTTTTAAAAACTCAGAGAGATAACGATGCAAAAATACCTCAAAGAACTAAATTCCCAAAAGGGACAAGCCTTTCCTATGACAGAAGAGGCCAATGGCTTTTTTATCACCCAGAAGGCAGTGGGGAAAGGAGAAATGCTACAGACAAGGTTAAGGAGAAACTAGCTGAACTAGTCATTTAACAAACTTTAAATGACCACAGGTGCTGACAGGATGAATTAGAATCCAGAGAAGCCCCATTCACTGAGCAAATCTGATTTCACTCGTTGACTCCTTCCTGTAGGTCCTCACCAAGAGCAGGGCTTCCTGGGGCAGGGCTGGGGAGCTGAAAGATATCCACACCCTCAGGCACACAGGTCCTCCGTAAGTGTAAAGTAGAAGCTGCTGAAGGCTGGGAACAGAACAGGAAAGCTAAAAGACAGCCTCCTTGCCTACCTGGATGCATAGAGCTATCACCCAAGGCAAAGCAGTAAAAAAAAGAAAGAAAGATAAAGGAGGGATAGGGAAAGGGGGAGGGAGAGGGAGAAGGAGAGAAAGAGAGAAGCTTCCCCGTGATTCCAAAAGCTGACAGGTGAACAATAAATAACATAAAGAGATATCAGGAGTTTTGCTGGTATTCAGATCCCAAGCTCTGCCTAATGGTAAATCCTAATACTAGCATTGAAGTATCGAAAGCCAGGAGTGAATTGTATCCACTGCTGCAAGAATACCCAGCCCCAACTCAATTACAAATAACACTGCAGATGTATGTAAAAAGGAGTGTGTCCCTTTTTAGTGGCAAATATTTTCTTCAGTCTTGTCTGTATTCCAAACATAATCTTTAGCATACAATCAATAATTATGAGATAAATGAAAAAGCCAAAAACATGCCCTATAAACAAGAGAAGGAACAGTGAACAGAAGCAGACCACTAATGGCCCAGATGCTGGAAATATCAGACACAAACCTTAAACTAACTAAAATAATTATTTTATGTAACTATCTAATGGAAAAGGTGGAAATTTTCATAAAAATATGGGAAATCTCAGCGAGACAATCTCCAAATATGAACCAAATAGAAACACTTTATATAAAAAATATAGTATCCAAAATGAAAATGCATTCAATGGGCTTAAGAGCAAATAGGAGGAGGCGGTTAGGGGAACCCACCAGGCCGGAACCTTCTGGAACTCTTTCCTGAGGGAATCGTGACGAAGATGTGGACCAGTGGATTTGAAAGCTATAGCAGTTCCTCTTTTGGGGGAGCCGGAGGCTACACACAGTTCCCTGGGGGCTCTGGATCACTGACACCTTCCCAGGCTGAAAAGAAATCTAGAGCCCGAGCTCAGCATATTGTACCCGGTACCATATCTCAGCTGCTTTCTGCTACTCTGGTTGATGAAGTGTTCAAAATTGGAAATGTTGAGATTTCACAGGTCACTATTGTGGGGATAATCAGAAATGCAGAGAAGGCTGCAACCAACATTGTTTACAAAACAGATGACATGACGGCTACACCCATGGATGTTCACCAGTGGGTTGACACAGGTGATGCCAGCAGTGAAAACACTGTGGTTCCTCCAGAAACATATGTGAAAGTGGCTGGTCATCTGAGATCTTTTCAGAACGAGAAAAGCCTGGTAGCCTTTAAGATCATGCCCCTGAAGGATATGAATGAGTTCACCACACATATACTGGAAGTAGTCAATGGACACATGATGCTGAGCAAGTCTAACAGCCAACCCTCAGCAGGGAGAGCACCTATCAGCAATCCAGGAATGGGTGAAACTGGGAACTTTGGTGGGAATAGCTTCATGCCAGCAAATGGCCTCACTGTGGCCCAGAACCAGGTACTGAATTTGATTAAGGCTTGCCCAAGGCCTGAAGGATTGAACTTTCAGGATCTCAAGAATCAGCTCCAACACATGACTGTAGCCTCAATCAAGCAAGCTGTGGATTTTCTAAGCAACGAGGGACACATCTATTCTGGATGATGCTCATTTTAAATCCACAGACGCAGAATGACTGGATCTAATTGGGTACCTGAGATATTTTCCAGCTGGACTTTTTACACAATCTCTCGTCTCCATCTGTGCATATATTTGGCAGGTTGACTTCTAGGAAGTAGGTTTCATCTATAAAAGGTTTCAATTGACATCCTTTTGAAACTTACTACTCTTCTGTGTTTTTGTTTTTGTTTTTTGTGGTACGTGGGCCTCTCACTGTCGTGCCCTCTCCCGTTGCGGAGCACAGGCCCTGGACGCACAGGCTCTGCGGCCATGGCTCACAGGCCTAGCCGCTCCGCGGCATGTGGGATCTTCCCGGACCAGGGCACAAACCTGTGTCCCCTGCATCGGCAGGCGGACTCTCAACCACTGCGCCACCAGGGAAGCCCCTCTTCTGTGTTTTTGAAGCTCAGAGGGATATGGGCAACTGACAGGGATGTAAACCAGGGCGGAATTTCTTAAAGAAGTTACAAATTAGTTAGTTACAATATCAGGATAAATGGAATTGGAAGAGGGATGCTACCAAGAGCATCTTGAGCATACTCAGGAGTTTTTATTCCTGAATTGTTTCCTGTTAAGAGTAGGACTAGGGCCTGTCAGCAGAGAGCTAGCCACGAAGCCCATTAACCTCTGCCTGTTTTTGTTCCCCACTTTGGTTATGTGTTGTTACTTTCAGAATTGCACTTTCTTTCACCTTGTCATAATTGCTGCCAAAAGTGTTTTTATAAGCATGGGGTTCTAGAATGGTGGCTTCATGGGGCAGAGAGAAAGATATGTGTTTTGTACAAAATAAGTACATTCATATGTTTAATAAAATAGTTCTACTATTGCAGTAACTTGTAAAAATGTTATTTTTTTTACACTGTAATAATTAATACTTTATCATCTCAGCTAATTCTGAGATAAGTTAATGAGGTGTAACATGCAAATAAAAGTTCTATAACTGCTTTTAAAAAAAAAGAGCAAACAGGATAGCAAAAGAAAGGATCAGTGAACTTAATAATAGTCATAATAAATTATCCAAACTGAAACATAGAGAGGTAAAGAATGACTAAAAATGGAACAAAGCTCTCCATATCTACAGGATAATGCATACAATGGCAATCCCAAAAGTAGAAAAGAGAACAGGGCAGAAGAAATATCTGAAGATATAATGGTTGAGAATCCTCCAAACTTGGCAAATGACATCAACCTAATAACCCAAGGAGCTCAGCCCAAAAAGGATAAACACAAAGAATAACAGATTTAGGGACATTATAATCAAACTGCTGAAAACCAAAGATAAAATATTAAAAATAGGCAGGAAAAAAAAAGACATACAAGGGGACAACCATAAAACTTCTCACCAGAAACAGCAGAAGGACAATGGAATGACATTTTTAATTACTGAAGGAAAAAACAGTCAATATAGAATTCTCTATGCAGAGAAAATATCCTTCAAAAATAAAGGGGAAATAAAGACATTTCTGATAGAATAAGATGAGAAGACTCATCACCAGCAGATCTGAACTATAAATATACTAAAGGGCATTCTAAGGAAAATAATACCAGCAGAAGACTGATGTTAGAAATAAAGCGTACTGTTCTCCCGGGGGAGTTGTCCCTGGATGCCGGGACCCTGGCAGTGGCGGGCTGCACAGGCTCCCCGGGAGAGGGGTGTGGATAGTGACCTGTGCTCGCACACAGGCTTCTTGGTGGCGGCAGCAGCAGCCTTAGTGTCTCCCGCCCGTCTCTGGGGTTCGTGCTTTTGGCCGCGGCTCGCGCCCGTCTCTGGAGCTCCTTCGGGCGGCGCCCTTGATCCCCTCTCCTTGCGCACCAGGAAACAAGGAGGGAAGAAAGGGTCTCTTGCCTCTTCGGCAGCTCCAGACTTTCCCACACTCCCTCCCGGCCGGCCGTGGTGCGCCGGCCCTCTGCAGGCTGTGTTCGCGCCGCCGGCCCCGGTCCTCTCCCTGCTCTCCGACGGAAGCCCGGGCCTCGGCTCCCAGCCCCGCCCGCCCCGGCGGGTCAGCAGACAAGCGTCTCGAGCTGTTTTACAGATACTGAAACCCCTCCAGGTGGAAGAAGTTAACTACATGATGACCAGACTGTAGCCATGACACAGCTGTTCCATCTCACACAATTCCAAGAACTGGCCTCAAGGAAATGGGAACAAACCAACCGTGGGACTGAAGATTAACTGTACTTAAAACAATCAAAATGGGGGCTTCCCTGGTGGCGCAGTGGTTGAGAATCTGCCTGCTAATGCAGGGGACACAGGTTCGAGCCCTGGTCTGGGAGGATCCCACATGCTGCGGAGCAACTAAGCTTGTGTGCCACAACTACTGAGCCTGTGCGTCTGGAGCCTGTGCTCCGCAACAAGAGAGGCCGCGATAGTGAGAGGCCCGCGCACCGCGATGAAGCGTGGCCCCCGCTTGCCACAACTAGAGAAGACCCACACACAGAAATGAAGACGCAACACAGCAAAAACAAACAAATTAATTAATAAACTCCTACCCCCAACATCTTCAAAAAAAATGTTAAAAAAAAAAAAAAAATCAAAATGATGCTGATCAGACCATCACGTGACCACTTTCTTTTTTTAAAAAAATAAATTTATTTGTTTATTTACTTAAAAAAAAAAAAAAAGAAATAAAGCGTACCAAAAAGAGAAATTACTTGGGTAAATTTTTTTTAAAAAAAACGTTAAAGCTATTAGGCATGTGTGGGTGTGTACTTGGGTGTGTACATGGGTGTAAATTTCTTTAAAAGACAACTGACTATTTAAAGCAAAAATAAATAATGATGAGATACTGTGGCATTTATAACATAATATGGACATTAAAATATATTCCAAGACCTCAAAGGGTGGGAAAGAAATAATGGATTTATACTGTTGAAAGAATCTTACATTGTTTGTGAAGTAATATATTATTATTCTAAAGCAGACTATGGTAAATTAATGATGCATGTGTAGTCTCTAGAGCAACCACAAAAAACATAATACACAAAAGTATAACAAAATGTTAATAGAGAAAAATAAAATGAAATATTAAAAATAACCCAAAGGAAAACAGGAAAAGAAGAACAGAGGAACAAAGGAAACAAAGAACAAATAGAAAACAAAAAGCAAGATGGTAGATTTAGCCCAATCATATCAATAATTACATTAAGTGTAAATGGACTAAACAGTCCATGTAAAAGGCTCAGATTATCAATGTGCATTAACTTTAAAAGGGGAGGGACCCAGTTTGTTTATAAGAAACATACTTTAATATAAAGACAAGATAGACTAAAAGTAAAATGGGTGGAAAATAATATACTAGACAAGCACTAAACATAAGAAAGCTGGTGTGACTATATTAATGTTAAGCAAGGTAAACATCAAAACAAAGAAGACTAGAGATAAAGAATATTTTGTAATAATAAAAGTATCAATTTGTCAATACACAATGAAGTATTAAAAGTTAAATTTTTTTTTTAATTTTACAGAGCAACTATATGGACAAATACTACAGAAACATAATATTTAGTGAAAGAAGTAAATCACAGAGGACCATATAATACCATGTTCCTACGGCGCAATAAAAAATCATAAAACTAAACAATATACTGTTTTGAGATACACACATATCTGATTAAACTTTTTTTAAGCAAAAAAAAAAAAAAAAAAAAAAAAAGATACACAAAATTCAGGATTGTACTTATCTCCGGAGAAGATGCAGGGGTTTGGGAAAGAATAGAAGAGGATACAGTACTATTACTTGTGTTCATTTTTAAGCTAATGATAAGTTCAAGGAATTTGATTTCATTTTGTTTCATAACTTACATATATAGTACATTATTTTCTATGTATCCAATAATGCAAATTTTAAAAACTTATTTCTTAATAAGAAAAAAATGATACAATTCATCGATATCCACCAAAATCCTTAAAAATGGCCATTCCTTTTGAGTCAGAAAGTATATTTCTAGGAATTTATGGTATACAAAAGCTATGTACAAGAAAATCACTGTTTTTAGAACAGAAAAAAAAACACCAGGAAATAACCCACTGGTCATTCTAAGAGACTAAAACAACCATAGAATAGAATTTTATGCAGCTATTTTAAAATAATTAAGTTACTATTTAAATTGCTACCTTAAGAGTTCGTAAATTCCTAAACTGCGTAAGTTAAACCGGGGGTACTTACCTGGACAATCATGGATTGTCCAGCTAGGAACTCCATGAAATTTTTCTAGAATTGTGTGTACACTTACGCAGATAACTGTGTTCACATGCATGTTTCTAGGGAGAGAGTCCACAGCTTTTAGGTTCTCAAAGAGAATGATTACTCCAAAAAAACAGTTATTAAGGTAGTTAGTCTTAAAGATGGCTCCCAATGAACAAAGCTGCCCAGTATTCACACTCATATGTAATCCCCTCCCACGATGAATCTGGATTGACCCTGTGATTCACTTTACCTAACGCAATGCCAGTCCCAGACCTAAACCCTAAAGAGGCTTGATAGCTGTTGCTTTTGTACTTTGAGTGTCCTGAGTGACCATGTAAGAATCCAGCTGCCTTGAGGGAGAGGCCACATTAGAGCAGGATTAGCCCTGATACTACATGGGTAGCCAGCAAGGTCAAAACACCCCAGCAAACCAGCTGAGTCCAACCTTCTGGCTGTGCCCACCAAACACCTGGTTAAACCACTATCTGAACGCAGCCACATGAGAATCCCCAAGCATAACCAGCAAAAGAACCATCCACTTGAGAACCAGTTAACACATATAATCATAAGAAATAAGAAAAGCATTATTCTTCTAAGTCACAGAGTTTGGGGGTGATTTGTTTAACAGCAATAGGTAGCTAAACAGCTACACACTGCTAGTTCAGACTGAGTAACCTCACCTAAGAACCTAATATTTTGCAATATGATGGCTGAAACAAAAATCAGCAGCTATCCATCAGAGGATACATCACTCCCCAGCCCTCTGTGCAATTCCTGTCCATACACACACACACACACACACACACACACACGACATTTATGTAATAGCTTCATTGAGTAAAAACAACTTTACTTTGATTTCATGTACTTTATTTACATAGGTCCTTTTATTACACATAAATGAAACACAGATCAAGCATCTAACTTTGCCCTTATATTAAATGAGATGAAAAGAAGTAAGACCCTCACATGACCCCTCATTTAAAATATTACAGTGGTAGAGACTTCCCTGGTGGCACAGTGGTTAAGAATCCACCTGCCAATGCAGAGGACATGGGTTTGATCCCTGGTCCAGGAAGATCCCACATGCCACAGAGCAGCTAAGCCTGTGCACCACAACTACAGAGCCCGTGTGCTGCAACTACTGAAGCCCGTGCGCCTAGAGCCCATGCTCCACAACAAGAGAAGCCACCGCAATGAGAAGCCCGTGCACTGCAATGAAGAGTAGCCCCGGCTCTCTGCAGCTAGAGAAAACCTGAGCACAGCAATGAAGACCCAACGCAGCCAAAACTAAATAAAATAAAATAAATAAATTTATAAAAATAAATAAAATATTACAGTGATTACTTATGTAAATCACTTTCCTTCCCTCTGAACTAAAAAAGAACAACAAAGTAGACTGAGGTTCCAAGAACACACATTTGAGAGGTATTTTATGATGCCAATAAAATAGCATTGTTTTATGTCATAGTAGGACGATTACAATGCTTACTGAACAGAAATACTTTCTCTTTATTAATTTCCACAATAATCCTGCAAATGATACTTGAGAGGCACCCAGATTCAAGCAGAACCAGGAATCCTGTCCCAGAACCAAGAAGCAAAGCAGAACATAAACAATATGAAAACAGCCAGATCCCATTTCATCTATTCAATTTGAGTGAAATGAAGATATAAACAAACTTTGTGGTGGCATGGTGTTTTTTTTTAATCTACTGCATTTGATTTTTCAAAACAAAAACATCCATTTTCCACAGCCAGCTTTCTGTTAGCCAAAAATAATGGCAAGAGGCATAGCTTTGGTAAGGACAGATTTAAATGATAACTACATGTTTTTAACTCTCTAGATACCTACCTATACCATTTCTAGTACAACAACAGCTGATTACATTTCTATTTGGCCCCTCTACTTCTTCACATTTCTCTACTGTCATTGAGTGAAGACTGTTTAGATTCTTTCGGCACTCAGGCACTGCTTGACTTTTCTAAACCTCAGTTTTCTCATTTGAAAATGAGAATCATTATGTAAAAAGTACTTAGCACAGTGCCTGACCATAGTAAATGCTCAACAAGTGATCAGTTTAGCTGGATACTGGTGGTCACTCACACAGCATTTACTTCCTTCTCCGGTCCTAAGAGAATCCTGATCTTGTTCTGCTTTCCACCCCCACCCCTGCCCACAGTCATGAACATGACCTACCTAAGGGCATGTTCTGTGCTCATGACTGGTTCATGGGTAATCCCCTTTGTCAGTGAGTAGCTCAGGAATGGGCATGTGACCCAACATTAGTCAATCAACAAAATGCAAAAAGTCAGCTGGGGAGCGTCTGAGAAGTGTCCCTCACTCCTAGAAGAGAGTTACACAAAGAGATTGTTTTTCCTTCCTCGAGAGATTTCATGTGATGAGTTTTTCTGGCAATGCAATAGCCATTCTGCCATCAGCCTGAAGAAGAGGCCAGCAATGATGACAGCATAGCAAGCAAGGGACATGGAGAACTGGATACTTGACGTCAGCAATGTAGCCTTGAACCAACGAACCTTGCAGTCCACCTACCTTGGAACCTCCTCCTTTGTGAAACCACTGCACTCCTTGTTGTTGAGCCAGTTTGAGTAGTGATTTCTGTTACCTAGAGCTCAAAGTACTCTAATTACCAAAATCATGGAAGCGTGTGAAAACTTCAATGGATTTTATCAAAACTAAACTAAACTAAAATTAAACCACCCTTCTCTTTAGAGCAGAGCTCTCAGCATGAATATCTAAAGCTCTTAAACAAGCAGGAGCACTAGCCCTGGTTTTCCAACGTGGAACGTGGAATTAAGTCATTTTGCCAATCAGAATCTGTTTGACAGTTCTTCAAAATATGCAAAGGGTTACTGAGTTCAAGTCAACAGACATTTATTGAGTACCAACCATATCTTTAAGGCACCAGCTTCTTCCTCAAGGAGCTCTCAGGCTTTATAAAGGGGAACAACCATAAATGGTACATGCGCTACCTCATGGCACCACTGACCACGAAGGGAGTAAATCTTTGGACTGGGCAAGGGAAGCAGGGAGGGTAGGAGGGAGGCTGAAGAAAAGAAAAGACACTTGAGCTCAACCTTGAAGGATGAGCCAGGCTTTTCCAGGTGTCATAAGGATGGAAGGCATTCTAAACAGGAGCAGAAAGAGAAACATGCACTCTTTCCTCAAGAAATTGCACTAAATTGTTTATATTACAAAGACGGATATAAAGAAATGAAGTAAATGATGATATCTAGGACTTGCTAATTAGAGTTGCCCAGACTTGAAGATCAAAATAAAACTTACCTGTGCAATGCACATAGTGAGTTCTGAAACATATCCGTGAACTTGATGACAGGGCAGGGTTTAACCTACAAAAGTTGTGCTGAGGAAAGCCCAGGGCTGTGCACAAACTCAAGTCTGTTGTGTGAATGCTTATTCCAGATGCAAACAGGCTACAACTCTAATGTGAGAGGCTCCAAAGAAGGAATTGCTACTAAGATATGAAATGAAATCAAAACTGATAAGACAAATCAGATGAATGAAGACATGTAAGACAAATATATGAAAAATATTTCCATTAAGAATATTATGTCTCGGACTTCCCTGGTGGTGCAGGGAATCCACCTGCTAATGCAGGGGACACGGGTTCGAGCCCTGGTCTGGGAAGATCCCACATGCCGCAGAGTAAATAAGCCCGTGCGCCACAACCACTGAGCCTGTGCTCTAGAGCCCATGAGCCACAACTACTGAAGACCGTGTGCCTAGAGCCCATGCTCCGCAACGAGAGAAACCACTGCAATGAGAAGCCCGTGCAGCGCAACAAAGAGTAGCCCCCGCTCACCTCAACTAGAGAAAGCCCACGTGCAGCAACAAAGGCCCAAGGTAGCCCAAAAATAAATAAATAAAATTAGCAGAATTCAATCAGAAGCTTATTATTCTATCATCAATATTAGTAAATAATGATTATTATGATAGATTATAACACATACAATTTACCAGGAAATTATGAAGAACCAGGAAAACTTTCTCATTTATGGCTAGAATACAGAGAAATAGATGGGGAAAACAGAATTCCTCAGTATTACAAAACATACAACACTGAATCCCAACTAACAGGAGGTGCAATGGTACAAAGTGATAACATCAATGATAATTAGCATATCTGTATGTCTCTCCTCCATAAAGAAAGATGCTCCAGTCCTGGTGGGAGCAGGTGGACACACCCTTCCAACCTGCTCCCTCCATTATGATTCCAGCCCAAGTCTGATTTCCAAGCCCACGATATCCCATACCCCAAAACCGCCTCTGGAATGTACCTGCTCTTCCATTCAACGTGGGTCCATGCAGACCTGAAATGACGACTCTGGAATTTTAAAGAACTCTCTAATTCTTTCCTGTCTAACTCATATTTTTTTAAATGACTATCCATGTTTTCTACTAGCCAATGCTCGTTAAAAATTTTTGTTTCATCAAAGACAAATACAAGAAACAAGTAAATGTACTTTTTCATGATATGAACAAAACATTCTGAAAATAAAAACGTAAGGTATCCTTTGGTCATGATGTGTTATACTATGGGCTCAATCATGCTGTGATTCACTAATGAGAACCATAACATGTATTCAATAACAAGCTAATAAAAATGCAAACTGACTGCTCCTACATTTTACACTTCAGTGTCTCCACGATTCAACAATAAATCTTTTGGCCCAAATTAACCAGCCACCATGGACAGAGCTGGTTAAAATAAAACACATTTGATTCAGCATTCTGCCTTTCTAACCCCTCTATCAGTACATTTTAGAGTTAGCAGGTTGTTTTATCCACTTCTGTTTGCAACACGAACTTGGTTAATTTTTATCAGGGTTAGGTGTATCCCAGATGAGTCAGGAAAGCTAATATCATTCCTGCCAGCACCATAATCCTGACTCAGTGGTCTCTATCCATGCTAGCCCATATGGTCACTCGTTAACTATCTGTTAAAGCTCTCAGGGATACCTAGGGTCAAGAATATATACCAGATCTCCTTAGCTTTAGATCCAACAGAACACGATGAGAGAAGAGACTGGTAAATTGTATGGGGTGAATGTTATAGGCAAAGCACAGTTGGGGACAGCACCACTTCACCCATCAAAATGGTGTTTTGCTACTTAAAATATGATGTATGGACCTGCAGCAATGGCATCACTTGGGAGCTTATGAAAAATGCAGACTCCCAGACCCACGGGATCATATTCTGCATTTTAACAGGTGATTCATACATACTAAACTTGAAAAGAATGGGTGTTTAATAAAAAAGAACCTGAGAAACTGTTTCCGAAGATACATCATTGAGATTATTATCCCAAATAACTCTCAGAAATAGAAAGCCTAAACCAAAGTTTGGGTCTGAACAACCATGTGCCTTACAGTGAAAATGCCCAGGGAAACCTTAAGAGGAACCAAAGGTCCAGCTTCAAGCATCTGAGAGCCAAAGGCCTGAATTCCCTGAGTATTGTTTTTTCATAACAGCTTGCAACATCAGACACACTATGTACCTTCAGAAAGTGATGAGTTATACCATGTACAACCTTCATAACAACAAATTATCAATTTACAAAACTCAAAGTCAACATATTGTGCCTCACAGTCATTTAAGCTGGCAGGACTTTAAAGTACACACAAATCTGAAGTAATGCGTTGGAAATATATGATTTATGTTAAACAGTGTACTGGAATTTAAACATTCGTATGCTTCACCAAGCCCTATTCCCGGCCAATCAGTTCACTTATCAGCTTACATAGACACTTCCAACATATACTGCCCAGCTAAATTTAATATTTAAAAAATTTTAAGACCTTTCTGTGTATTTTTAAAAATAAATCTTATTTCAAGTAAATCTCCTGAGCTGCAAAAATACCACCACCACCACAACAAAATAATACCCCAAACAGCCCTGTGCTATAAAAGGCGCTGCTGGTATTGAGAGAACTCTGCCTCTAACGAGAACCTTCTACAGAGCGAATGAAGATGGCAAAGCCACGAAGGCCTTCGGTCCAGTAAGGAACACGAAGCAGCGTGTCAGAAAGAAATTGTTTTTCTGCTCCTTTTGATGGGTTATGCTTTCAAGTCAGGAAATGAGAAACAGGTGTGCCAGAGGGCACACACAGTCTCACTCCACACTGAAAAACACGCGTTTTCAATTTGCAAACATGAAAGGGACTCCTGTTGAATGAAAGAAGAAATGAAAACCCAGCTCTGTTTCTGCGAACCATATGAAGGCAGCTCAGAAAGGCTTTGACAAGTTGTTCGACTTCCTCCCTCTCCGACTGACAGCAGGTAGTGCTCGACAATGGGAAGGAAAAGGCATTCTTTCAAGTGAGAACAATCAAAGGGAGAATTACATGAAGGATCAGAGTGCTGGCATTTAACCCATCACTTGATCTTATGCTTCTGTTTCTACCATTTCTTTACCTTGGGTTTTAAAATTAGAAGTCTGTTCTTTCACCAAACAACAACAAAGCAATGCAAAATAAGTATCTGGCCAAAAGAAAAAAGCTGAGAAAGTACAAACATCAAAAGAACATCTTGGAGCTCACTTGATCCGCAGTAACCCAAGTCTACAGCATCTTTCAGAGAAAGACTTACTTTTCTTCATGATGTCCTGAGCTCTCCTGGGGCGCCAGAGACATTTCGGTGGGGATATGAGTGTGATGGGTGGTACTAAGCATAAAAGCAACGGGTTTGGGTGGGACTTTGGAGAGAGGGTGTGTGGCAGGAAGGGAGAGGTACTAATGGTAGCAACAAGAGTCAGGTGGCCAGATGCACTGAGGTCCCTTGGGGAGGCACTGTGGGGCACATCCCTCAGGTGTAGGATGCAGCAGAGCCTGGTTCAGGGCAGCAAGCCTTTATTACAGCCAGTATTTCAATGTATTTCTGAACTGGCAAGAAACTTCCCTGTATCATCGAGTAAGGCCATAGATTTCATGTGCTTCAAGGACAAGGACTGTCTTTTTTTATCACACCCAGACACTAGAGCACAGGATAAGAGCCTCTAAAATAGCTTGAGAGCAGTTACAAGTCTTCTTCCATAAAAGCAAAATGCCTGAACTCGTGTTATGTGGGAAAGACATCCTTCATACCCTTTAAAATTATGTTTTGAAGAATATATAACGAATCATAAAAATGTTCGTTATATAATATAAAGGGACAAGGACTAACAGAAGCTAAATGATATTGTCGTTTTTGTTTTATCTATCAAAAATATACCAAAAAATATTAACACGCTATCACAGCATAGCAAAATTATCAGTTTCATTTTCCAATTTCTTTTCAATAACCATGTGTTATTTCACAATCGGGAAAATCTACTCATTGAAAACATCCAAGATACATGATAACCAAAGCTGTCACACTGAACTGGTTTCCTAGGAAATAACCTAGCAAAATTCAGAACCATCAGTGACCTTAGTTAACTAAAAAGCAGGAAATAATATATTAATAGTTCATCAGATATGAAGTGACTTAATGAGAGTAAGCAGCAGTCTTAGAATAGAACCCTCATCTCACATAACTAGTTTTGGGAAATGTGCTGGGAGTTTATCTACTCTGTTATCTGTAAATGAACAATATTTCTTCCCCACCCACACTAACCAATCAGTCCAAAGAGTCAAGTGCTTTTAAGATGATGATGTTTACAAATATATTAGGGTTTTATCTATGCTCACGTCTAGACGTCATAAATCACATAAAAAGATTTCTCACAGTATCATTCCCAGCCCTACATATTAAAACCCAAATGATTTCAGCCTAAGTGGCTGCCCTCTAAAAATCTTGTCGAGTGTGAAAGGTTATGAAGTTTATTGTTTCATAAAGACAAGAAGCTTCTGAGAAGCCACACTGTCAGCCATGTAAGAGAGAAAGAGGACGGCCTAGGAAGGCATATAAAGGAGGCAGAGTGGGCTGAAGAGCCTGGACCCCACCCAGCAGAACTAACAGCAGCGTACTGAACCCCTTGACCACTCTAGCCTCTCTGTCTGAATCACCACTCATCATTCCAGATTGACCCCAAAGACGAAAGCTCTGTCTTCATCTATTTTCCAAAACAATGAGCATCTCCCTCCTCAAAAGGGTTCCCACTTCATACTAAAGAAAATTTAAATACTTAGTCAAGGCCATCCAGAGAGAACCCAATAAGACACCAAGTTAAGATCCGCACACTTTGCACTCAGCCCTCTTCTTCAGGGATCCTCTGTTCTCATCAGAACACACTGCTCTCAACCCTGCACCTACCTTCCTCTCAGCCCTGATTCAGCTGGGCTTGACCTAATGCACTCCACCTGTTATGGATTGATTGTTGTGCACCCCAGCAAATCCCTATGTTGAAGCCCTAACCCCCAAGGTGGTGGTGTCTTTGGGGTGGTAATTAGGGTTATATGAGGTCATGAGGGTGCCCCCCCACCCATGATGGGATTAGTGTCCTTGTAAGAACAGGAAGAGAGACCAGAGCTTGCACCCTCTTGTGCTCCCTCTCTCCCTCCCTCCCTCTGTGTCTGTTTGTCTCTCAACCCTCTCTTTCTTTCTCTCTCTCTCTCTCCCCCTCACTCTCTCCCTACCATGTGATGACACAGCCAAAAGCTGGCCAGCTGCAAGCCAGGAGGAAAACTCTCACCAGGAACTGAATCTGCTGGCCCACGATCTTGGGCTTCCCAGCCTCTAGAACTTTGAGAAATAAATGTCTGTTGTTTAAGCCACACAGTCTATGGTATTTTGTTATAGCTGCCTGAGCTGACTAAGACACCAGCCCAATGTATTTATTTGTTCATATTCATTCACATCAATTCATTCAACAAACATCAGAGGCTCTATCTGATGAGCACCATTCACACATCAGTGAGGAAAGCTGAGGAAAATCCCAATCCTCAAGCAATTTCATAGTAGAGTGGGGTAGAAAACAAAGATAAAATAAACAGATAAAAGATATTAATTGTTAGACATGATACATTCTGTGGGAAAAAATAAAACATGGGAGGGGGACAGGGAATGTTGGCTGAGGGAAGAGTTACATGTTTAAGATGGGGTGGTCAAGGAAGATCTCAGTGAGAAGGTGAATTATCTGAATCAAGAGCTGATGAGGTGGGGGCAGGGGCTTAAGATATGAAGGGTAGAGAGTTAAAGGGAAAGGAAGGACTCAGGCAAAGGCCCTAAGGTGGGAGTGTGCCTGGCATGTCTGAAGCATAGCAAAGCAGGTGAATGAGCAGGGGAAGAAAAGCAAGAGCTGCAGCCTGAGGGGAAGGTGGGCAGCACCCTGTATAAGGCCTTGCGGGCCCTGAGTAAGGGCTTCGGCTTTTCTGAGTAAATTGGGACACGCTGGACAGTTCAAAGAGGAGGTATGACACGTGATTTGAGTTAGGTTTGAACATATTCCTTCAAGAGTTGTTGAGAACTGAATAAAAGGGAAAGGGAGCAGAAAACAAGGGACTAGCTATGGGGCTCCTGCAATAACCCAGATTAGAGATGCAGCACATTGAATGTGCCGATAGCAGTGAATGTGCTAAGAAGTCATTGGATTTTAAATATATTTAGAGAGGAGAGTAGACAGGGTTTGTTGCTGGAGTGGATTGGGTGAGATATAAAAGAAAAGAGGGTCAAGCATGACTCTAAGATTTTGGCCTGAACCAATGGGAGGCTAGAGGTGCCATTTGCTGTGTGAAGAATCAGGTGGGGACAGAGAGGGCAATATCTTGCCTATTACATACACAGGTGGGGGCTTTGAACAAGCAGTTAAAAAACTGAGTTCCGGGGGAGAGGCTCAGGGTGGAGATAAAAATGTGGGTGTCAGCATATATATGGTACTTAGCCACTCGACTGGATGAGAACACCAAGGCAGTGGGTATTCAAAGACAAAGAAAAGGTCAAGGACTAGGCCTCAGGGCACTCCAACACTGAGAGGTCAAGAAGATGAGAAAATTAACAAAGGAGACTGAGAAGCAGCAGCCAGTGAAGCAGGAGGACGACCAGTTTGAGTTTGATCAAAAATAGTATTTCCGGGGAAGCAAGTCATTCAAGCAACTGTGTCAAATGCTGCTTACAGGACTAAGGGATGACACTGGCTTTTGGAGGTGATTGTTAATCTTGACAAGAGCACGTCAGTAGTGTGGTGGAGGAGGACGCCTGACTAAAGTATATTTAAGAGTCAATGAGTGGAAATAACTAAGAAAAATAATAGACCTCGAGTACAGACGGTTCCTTGAAGAGTCACCTTGAAAGCTGCTAAAAAAACAGGGAAGAGAGTGTTGGAAGGGAAGCCAAACCCCTAGGTGACCTGCACCCAGGGTCCAGAGTAGAACAGGGCTCTAATTCATGATAATCAAGAGACTACGCCACCAAGAGCGCTTGTGACATACAGAGAGTACTAAGGAGAAATAATGGATACTCTTACAAAGGAAGCAGAAGCACAGATTCTGCCTGCCTCCCCATCCCATCCGGGCCCCCAGACAGCAGTGACCACAGGGCACATGTCAATGGCCCAGCAGTGGTGTCCCACTGGCTCTTGTGTCATGTGACTCGCAAGGAAGGCTGCATTGTGCCATCCTGACAAAGGAACCTGGGCAGGAGCTTTGCAGCACAGACTCGTTAGACAATCTCCCACAGAGGGGCAGAGGAAGACCTGTGGCTGCCTGTTAGGTGGAAGAATCAAGAAGGGGTGACATACCTCCCAGCCCCTGAGGAGGAGACTCCAATCACTGGCTCAGAAATATCAAAGCAAGAGCCTGGCCTCATTCTTTGCATTTTTTATCCCATCCACCTTTGAAGCTACTCTTAGCAAGCCGTGGCCACACCCTCAGTACTCTCTGATTTCTGGATCAGCCAAGACCTGGAAAATCAAAGAACCTAGAAAATCAGAAATCACTGGGTCTCCTATTGAGTAGCAGACCTTTCTCCATGCAGAAGCCTATGTCTTCTGATCTCTAGTCAGCTGCCATAAAACCCCTGGGCTTAACTGTTTCTCTTTAAGAAAAAAACCAGACTGCACAGACAAGTAACAGAAGACCAATGCTAAGGGCAGCCAGAGCATAAACTTAATCTCTTGCTTGTTCCTCCTTCTGATCTTCTGATCCTCAATCCGCTCTTCCTTTCCATAGCCAGAAAAAGACCACAGATGGATCTTACATTACACATCTGATGTGTTACTGAAAAATCATGTGTGAATCTGGTTTTGTCAAACTAAATCAAATTTTAAAATGCTATTTAAAGATATTCCATGATGAATAATCTTTTTGAAAAGACAAGAATCCCTCTAGAAGAGAGAAGAATCACATACACATTTCTTTTTCTTTCATTGAAATATATTTGACATATAACATTGTATAAATCTAAGGTGTACAACATGTTAACTTGATACATTTATTTACTGTAATATGATTGCCATTGTGTGGTAATTAGCACTTCCACCACGTTATATAACTATTCTTTCTTTTTAATGGTTGGAATAACTATGTTCCAGTCTCTTAGCAAGTTTGATGGTTATAATAAAATATTGTCCATGCATATACATTTTTAAATTTTAATTTGTCTATTAAGCATTTTCTAAGTGCAAAGCCCTGTGCCAGGCACTCAGGAAACACAAATATACCCACAAGCCCCCTTTTCTTTTTTTTTTTTTAATTTATTTATTTATTTATTTTTGGCTGCATTGGGTCTTCGTTGCGGTGCGCGGGCTTCTCATTGCGGTGGTTTCTCTTGTTGTGGAGCACGGGCTCTAAGTGCTTGGGCTTCAGAATTTGTGGCACACGCGCTCAACAGTTGTGGCTCTCGGGCTCTAGAGTGCAGGCTCAGTAGTTGTGGTGCACAGGCTTAGGTGCTCCACAGCATGTGGGATCTTCCCGGACCAGAGCTCGAACCCGTATCCCCTGCATTGGCAGGCGGATTCTTAACCACTGCACCACCAGGGAAGTCCTACAAGCCCCCTTTTCTCAAGAGCTTATGTCACCACTTAAAGAAAGCTTGAAACTAATTATTTATTTTCACAAAAAAGCTGAGAATAAGAAAAGCACACTTTTTTTCACATTTTAAATTTTTGGAAATTGGGAGGTGCACTGTAATTGATGGCATCCTCCCATGGCTGTCCTCTAGCTTGCAGCTGTGACACAGCCACCGTTGCCTCTAGAGGTCAGCTGTTCCCATTTCTTGACCCTTCGGTTGAGTTGTGTGCCATGTTGGAACTACATGTTTTGAGTGTAACTGCCATTTATAATGTCTTCAAAAGGATTACGGTATGATACACGATTCAAACCAAAAGTGATTGTATACATAGGAAGGCATGGAAATAGCAAAAGGGCATGACATTGTTACCAGGGAAGCAAATATTTCTCGTTGGAAGAATACCCCCAATTCTATAGTTTCTTGTAAAGCAACAGCCATGTGTTAAGTGATGAGAGAGCCGTGTGTCATAATATAACTGGCAGTCTCTTTTTCCCTCTAGTGTATGTGTCTTACATTGGTATATTTTATTCTTGGATATTACAGTAAATGTACAGGCAACAAAAGCAAAAATAGACAAGTGGGACTACATCAAACTAAAGAGCTTCAACATAGCAAAGGAAATAAGCAATAAAATTAAAAGGACACTTATGGAATGGGAGAAAATATTTATAAACCATACTTCTGAAAAGGGGTTAATATCTAAAGTAGATAAGGAACTCCTACAACTCAATAGAAAAAAAAACAATATTAGAACATGGGCAAAGGACTTGAATAGACATTTCTCCAAAGAAGACATACAAACGGCCAACAGGTGTATGAAAAAGGTGTTCAACATCATTAGTCATTAGGGAAGTGCAACTTAAAACCACAAGATATCACCATACATCTGTCAAAATGGCTATTATCAAAAAGACAAGAGATAGTCACTATGGAGAACAATATGGAGGTTCCTTAACGAACTAAAACTAGAACTACCATACAACCCAGCAATCCCACTAC
Organism: Globicephala melas; assembly: GCF_963455315.2. Taxonomy (NCBI): domain Eukaryota; kingdom Metazoa; phylum Chordata; class Mammalia; order Artiodactyla; family Delphinidae; genus Globicephala; species Globicephala melas. Next base: position 47,061,380 of record NC_083328.1, on the reverse strand, counting down.
TGGGCATATACCCTGTGAAAACCATAATTCAAAAAGAGTCATGTACCACAATGTTCACTGCAGCTCTATTTACAATAGCCAGGACATGGAAGCAACCTAAGTGTCCATCGATAGATGAATGGATAAAGACGATGTGGCACAAATATACAATGGAATATTACTCAGCCATAAAAAGAAATGAAGTTGAGTTACTTGTAGTGAGGTGGATGGACCTAGAGTCTGTCACACAGAGTGAAATAAGTCAGAAAGAGAAAAACAAATACCGTATGCTAACACATATAATATGGAATCCAAAAAAAAAAATGGTTATGAAAAACCTAGGGGCAGGACAGGAATAAAGACGCAGACATAGAGAATGGACTTGAGGACACGGGGAGGGGAAGGGTAAGCTGGGACAAAGTGAGAGAGTGGCATGGACTAATATATACTACCAAATGTAAAATAGATAACTAGTGGGAAGCAGACACATGGCACAGGGAGATCAACTTTGTGCTCTGTGACCACCTAGAGGGGTGGGATAGGGAGGGTGGGAGGGAGATGGAGGAGATATGGGGATATATGTATATGTATAGCTGATTCACTGTGTTATAAAGCAGAAACTAACACACCATTGTAAAGCAATTATACTCCAACAAAGATGTTTAAAAAAAAAAAAAGACAAGGGATAAATGTTGGTGAGGATATGGAGATATCTGAACCTGCATACACAGGTGGTAGGAATGTAAAATGGTTCAGTTACTATGGAAAACAGTATGAAGGTTCCTCAAAAAACAAAAATGGAACTACCATATGATCCAGCAATTCCACTTCTGTGTATTTATCAAAAAGAATTGAAATCAGGATCTCAAAGAAGTACCTGCACTCCCATGTTCATTGCATCATTATTTACAATAGCCAAGATATGAAAACAACCTAAATGTCCTTGACAGATGAGCAAGAAAAGAAAATGTGGTATATCCATATAACGGAGTATTATTCGGCCTTTAAAAGGAAGGAAATCCTACTGTATATGACAACATGGATGAACCCAGAAGACATTATGCTCAGTGAAACAGGCCAGTCACAGAAGGACAGACACTGCACAACTGCACTTATATGAGGCACCTAAAACAGTCAGACTCGTAGAAGCAGAGGGTAACGGTGACTGCCAGGAGTTAGCAAAGGGAGAAATGGGGAGGTGCTATTCAAAATTCATAAGGTTTCAGTTGTGTAAGATGAGTAATATCTAGAGATCCATACATCAGCTCATTAAATCCTCATAAATATTAAGATAGATGCTATTCCTGTGGTACAAATAACTCCTTGCCAGGATGTCTCAGCCAGTGAGTGGAAGAATCAGAACAAGAACCTCCCTAGCTCGGCAAATTTCCAAGATGCCGGAACATTAGTCAGAGTTTGCAAGGTCAGCTCCTGCCCCACTACGCTCTTCCCCACTCTCCACTCATTCCTCCCCGCCGTGATTAGAACAACATGCTGGAGTTTATCCCACAGGCTAATGACCACATCGCCTGTCTGGCCTTAGCAGAGCCCTACCCTGACCATAACTATCTTCCCTCTGTCTTTCAATTATCACCTTCCAAGAACTATAAACCTAAAATGTAGGCCAGGTCTCTGGATTTTCTGCAGCAGCCTAAGGCACATGTCTTTTTTATTTTGACCAAACAGTTGCAAAATTCTGTGCTCCACCTTTCTTCTGACGTGGTCACCCAACTCCGCCATGTGTTTCCATCATCAACCTCATAGCAACAGCCCCAGGAGAAACAAGGGTGAAGCAATCACACAAAGTTCCACAGATGGAAGCAAATGGAGACTTGCTCTATTATCCTCAGGTTCTGTAGGCTGATGATGGTTAGTTCTTAAACTTAAGAAGGATATAACATGATGAGCTGGGCATCCAAGTTAAAAAGCTACACTAGATATCATAAACTGGAAACCTAAAGTTATCTTTAGTCATATAAAAAACTATCTTCAGTGGATACAAGATGGGCAAAGAAGGAAATATTCAAGGGGAGAGAAAGACCTTAATTTTACAATTTTAACTTTACCCACCCACTGCCATCTACTTCAGAGAATCAAATCTATAGAGATTTAGGTGCTCTTATTCCACATCACCAAATTTCAAAAAGGGAGGTGGACAATCCCAAGGAGATTGAATTTCTTTTCCAAAGTGACACAGTGAGACAGACACTCATGATTCCAGCTTCAAGTAGAATTCAGGTCTCCTAACATTTAAATAGCAACAAACCAACTCATGAACTACATACTGACCAAAATTAAAGTCAACACAACACATGATACCAACTGATATTTCTTTAGGAAAATAAAAATGGAACAATGAATTACCTATTTTAGACTTTGGTTTGTTCAAATACCACAATTTTCCATAGACATGGGCCATACTTCATTATGCACAAGCTAATTCCTAAGTATTATGTGTAAAACTTTTCATGTGCCAGCAATATTAAATTAAAAATTAACTCATATTACTACATTATGCTCATTTCTTCAAAATGGAGAGACTGAAAAACAATTTTTTGTCTATTATATTAGTATGGTTTAGATTCAACATTAATTTGTGTTTGGACTTCACCTGAGTGGCTCAAAATCAAATTTTTCCACCAATGCAAATAATGGATCTGAGTCAGGAGGCTGCTACAACAGGCGGGCAGGAGCTTGGGTGTCTGAAGTAACAGGGTCAGGTCAGTAGAAATGGAAAGAAGCTACAAATATGAGAATGGTACCAAGATTTCAAGTCTGACCAAATAGAATAGTGATGGCAGTAAAAGAGAAAAAGAATACAGGAGAAAGATGGCCAAGGCGTGGGAATAAGGAACGAGGTGTTCAGTTGGGCTGCTGAATCTCATGTGCACACATGACACCCACAGGGATGTATCCAACAGGAAGGCAGAAAGAACTCAGGTGGACTTCAAGTGAAAAGTCCAGAGTAGAGATAGACGTGGAAGCCAATATGTTAAAAGATAACCGCTGAAATCATGAGAACAACAGCAATAATACCAGATCACCGAGAGGAAGCACACAGTGAGATGAAGAAAAGCCGGCAGAGGCCCACACTGGGGTCATTAGCAATGGGAAGAGTCCGTGTGACGAAGGACAAAATGGAGCAGGTCAGGGAAGTAGAAAAAAACCAAGAGAGGTTCAGGATATATTCTGGAGATGGAAAGAAAAGAGTGACTTGTGCCAGAGACCACAGAGAGGCAAGAGTGAGCGGGAGAGGAGGGCTCTTGGACTGGGTGGGTGGTCAGCGTGGTGGGACAGAAAACAACGTGGCAAGAAACTGAAGAGAGAAAGGAAGGAAAGGCAGCCATGTCTACCAGCCTCCTGATAAGGCCTGAGGACGTCGGGGAGAAAGGCCTAGGACTGTAACTTGAGAGACAGCACAGCAAAGGGGATGAACCAATATTATTATGTCAACCATGCATATCAACTACATGAAGAGCTTCAAGTACGTCTGGCAAAAGCATATGAAAACCTGGGTCTAGACAACAACCATTCTGCCCATTAAAATCTACTCCCCACTAATATATATTAAATAGATAACTAATGAGGACCTACTGTATAGCACAGGGAACTCCACTCACTACTCTGTAATGGCCTATATGGGAAAAGGATCTAAAAAAGAGTGGGTATATGTATACATATAACTGATTCACTTTGCTGTATACCTGAAACGAACACAACATTATAAATCAACTATACTCCAATAAAAATTTTTTAAAAAATCCACTCCCCCCAAACATACACTCACTCTCTCTCACGCACACACACACACACACACACACACACACACTTCTAAATGAAAACGACTCTTCTAATACAAATACAAAAAAAGGACCTACATTTTATCAAAAGTGTAGATGCCATAAACTACACAGTTTGAAATACACCTTGTAAGTTTTGTCAACATTTTACTCAAGAAATGACCTCTTAGCTTCTGAAATGCCTTGCTACTTTTATATCATTTTGACCTGAATTTGGTACTATCATGAGTCATTAGAGAAAAAAAATCCATTAAAAATACAACTAAATTTTAGTTAACTCCAAAGTTGTATTGAAAACGTTAGCAAAGCCTTTATACTCTATACTGTGATACTTACGTTATGAAACAATTCTCAAAAGCTCCCAAATATCAAACATTTTTCAGGCATCAATGTTCTTATCCATGTGACGTCTTAGCACATGCTTTGTGTTTACATAAAAATATGGTTTTCAATCATTAAATGACCTACAAGGTTGAAGTTATGAAAAATGGTCATGAAAGCAGCAAATACCTGAGGTACTCACAGCTGTGGAGTAGGGATTATGAGCTCCAGTATTTTCAGCCCAGCAGCCACATCCATAAAGAGCAGCCTGGGAGGAAAAATAGATAAATACAATATTTTAAGATTATTATATGTAATTACTAGCTTTCACCAGAAGACAGAAATCATACCCATCTAATAAAGCCTCATCTAATAATGATGTATAGCAAATGAGCGATAACCAGAGGCTGTATAAGACCTACCCAAACAATGGTTCTAACATTAACAAAACTATATTTTCAGCTATGTACTAATCTAAAATTTTTCAGAAAATAGCAAAACAAAGTTTCTTAGTCTCATCAACAGCAGTTTTTTCCTTCCCTGAAAAATCTTCCCTCTATTGTAGTTTGCCAGGTGTTGCTCTGGCTCCTTGAAATCACTGCGGTTGCCTTAAAATAACACTTGTCAAACTAGGTGTGAGTCAGATTTCTTGGGGAGCATGATGATAGGAACCTTGGTTCCCAGATATCCTGATGGTCTGGAGGTTGGCCCAGGGATCAGCATCATTAACCCAGGCCTAGGAGCCCAGAACGCGGGTGGTCCTCCTGCCACGCTCTAGCAAACGCTGCTTTAGGTTTTATTGACTTTTCCCGGCCTCCTTCGGGATGGCACAACAGGAACTGCAAACAGGTATACACCGAAGGGCCCAGTATCTGCTCACCACTGTGCTAGATTCTGCCAGATAGAAAGAAAGGAGACAAAAAGGCCTGTTCAAGCTAATTGCTTTGTGAGGTGGTGGAATAAATTTATATGTCTGAAACCACCAGGAACACAATAAGCTGCTGTGGTTTTATAAAAGTGTGTGACAATCATTCCTATTTTGTTTCCAACAGTGCCACCCAGAAGGTCTGGATTCACCTCTTCAATATTCACAATGATTTTCTCTGCCTTTGGAAGGGGAATCACAATTGATAACTGTTCCATTCCTTGGAAGCAGAATTAGAAAAACCCTTAGATAGCTATTACAGAGAAATACAAGGAGGCATGGTCAAGAATATTCATTATCACCTGTTTGATAAGAATGAAATACTGAAAACAACACACATTCAATCAGTACAGAAATGGCTAAATAAACATTGGCATAGCAATATGTGGAATTTGTTTCAAACATTAGAAAAAAGGATTAAGTTTCTTTAAAAAGATTTTTAAGAACTATTACAGAAGAAACTCTGAAACCTATTGAGTTAAAAAAAAAACAAACAGCAAACTACAAGACATTCAGTATTCTCTGTGATTGATAAAGGCAAAAGATACTCTCATAAAATAGTACTGTTATATTCTAGAAACTCACTTGTGAGGACTGGAAGAAGCTGCTTAGACTGAGAATGGTGACCAGACAGACTTCAGCTTTCTATGATATTTTATTCTTTTCTACAAGGACTTCAGAACTAATTTGCTCTAATATTCTACGCAGAACAAGGATTTTCGTGAAATATCCCAGGCACTTCTGATACTGAGAACCTCACCACCTCATGTGGGAACATATACCCCTTCTGGACACTTTCCATTGGTGGAAAGTTCTTCCTTAACTTCCACCCACCAATCCTAGGTCTACTCTCTGGAAATACTTTAACCCTCCCCTAAAGTTCTCCAAACTTTTGAAAACATCTATTCTAATGCCCTGATTCTCTTTTCTCTCTCAAAGAATTTGTGAACTGCTCCCCAAGACATTGAGATGCACACACCCACCCCACTTCCCTAATGACCCTCCTTGAGAAATGATCCAGAGTCCAGGATAATTGGAGGTGAAGTCTGACCACGTTCATGTGATCCACAGTTGCCATCCCCCACTGTCAATGACAATACCCCTCTTAAAAGTAGAACCAAGAACTGAACACAACACCCCTGATATGGCAGACACATTGAAAACACCATGCTTCTAAAACACACAAGAGAGCTGGGTGAGAGTGGCAACTAAAAGCTCTACGGAATTAATTCAACATATGGATTTCAGAATAAAATGGCAGACTTGTGGGATAAGCCATTCCACTGGTAGTACATAGGCTGGGTGTTGGGTCAGCCGAAGCCTCAGAGAGCATGTGACCTCGGTGGAAGGGCCCATTCTTCCTTCACTGGAAACCCTGGATCTTAGCCCATTGCCCTTTCCATTTCCCACAATTATCTTGACCAGGAGTCTGCACCTAAAAAATAGTAAATATGGCCAAGAGGACACCCTTGAGAAGCCCAGTGGAGGCCATGAAAAGAAGTTTGTTTTACTCTTGTTTCTCCTCTCTATGCTATCTCTCCTATATTTCATGACCTAAAGTTGTCTTCCTTCTTAACCTTCTGAAATTGGTTGGGCTGAGACAGTGTTGGCTAAGATAAAAGAAAGAATCAGAGACTGTCCATCTCTTATCCACTCCTTTGGATAAAACATAACAACCTTAAGCAGATCTTTAAAAACAAGGGCAACAGCAAAAGGCTTCCTTCTTTTTAGTAGTAAAATTTTATCAAAGCTATTATCATGCAGTAAAAGTAGGTCATACAAATGATGATATTATTATAATTTAATCTTCTCTGGGTCTTCGTTTCCTCTTTTATAAAATGACGGTAATAAAAACACCCACCTCACAGTCTTGTAGGCACACTTGCTGCACAGAGCCAGTGATTAATAAACAGCAGGCTGCAGCTGTTATTAGGAGGCACTATGATAAGCAACTGAAATGAATTATGTCATTTAACCTTCTAGAACTTTGTATGGTAGCTATTTATCCCCATTTTATAGCTGTGGAAAGTAGAACTTAACGGCATTGAGTAACTTGTCCATGGGGAGGGGACTGGTAAGGGGGGGGGGGGTGGTTAGAATAAAGTTTTACCTAAATCCCAAATCCACACTCTTAGCCCCTTAACTCAACTGCCTGTTTGTGTGCGGGTAGGGTGAGGGTTAGGGGAGAGTAGAACATAATGACAATAATTTCTCTCTCGTGTCCCGTTTGTAAGTTCTAACCATTACGATAAGCTGAGGAAGCAAACAAGTTCTAATTCAAATTGCCACTTCAGCAGCTGGGTAATACGGGTAAATATGCTAAAATTTTTAAAGAGTTACTTGTGCATTTAAAATGTATATAAGAATAGCTAGTTTCAGCACATTTTAAAAAAATAATTAATCTTTCCTTCTTTAAATAGTTTGCTTGAGTATTTTGTTTCATTCTGTCCTGATCCTCAAGAAGAACGGCTCTTTACCTCCCATCTGATGCGTGCATATTTCTAGGCTTATTGCTTCTCCTCTAGCTGAGCAATATAACACGATTAAGCAACTGTGTTTTCCTGTAAGCACCTTTCTTTACTCCTCCACACCCTTTCCTGATTTACCAGCTCTCACAAACTATGCATTCATAAACTGGACAAGTGGGGCAAATCAATATGCAAGGTTTTTTTTTTTAATTGAGGTACAATTGACACGCATTATATTAGCTTCAGGTGTACAAAATAATCATTCAAGGCTTCCCTGGTGGCGCAGTGGTTGAGAGTCTGCCTGCCAATGCAGGGGACACGGGTTCGTGGCTCGGTCCGGGAAGATCCCACATGCCGCGGAGCGGCTGGGCCCGTAAGCCATGGCCGCTGAGCCTGCACGTCCGGAGCCTGTGCTCCGCAACGGGAGAGGGCACAACAGTGAGAGGCCCGCGGACCGCAAAAAAAAAAAAAAAATAATAATAATCATTAAGTATTTGTATATATTGCAAAATGATCACCACAATTAGTCTAATTAACATCCGTCATCATACACAGTTACAGAATTGTTTTTCTTGTAGTGAGAACTTTTAAGACCTACTCTCTTAGCAACTTTCAAATGTGTACGTGTTAAGTTTTACAGTATTTCTTTTTCCAGGGCAACCCCACGTGCAGGGTTCGGTGTAATATCCTGCTAACGTAGTCCAGCACTATCCTTGGTTCTGTTGTTGCTATTTTGCTAGCGAAAACAAACAAAAACCAGTAAGAAAGTCATGGGAATTGCAATGCAATGAAGGCGCCTCTGCTGGCTTTTCTCTCTTTCTCCACCGAGGCATCCAGATCTGATATGCCGAGCTTGGTTTTCTTATTCCAAACTTGATAAATACACAGGGCTTTATAATGTGGAAAAATACCATGACCAGACAAAGGCTTTTTATATTGAGTTCAAAGCATTTCCACATGTTGAGTAATCATTCCTCATAAATCCCCTTGTATGGTAGGCAAAGAGTAGCACAAAATTAATTATTCTTCCCTTCCCCTTCCCACCATAGGACTGTGAGTGGCTTGTCCACAATAAAGGGCAGATCAGGGAACATCACTTGGGGCTTTGCAAAGACGTCCTCCACGAAGCAGATCACTCTGCTCCAAGCGCTAGCTAACCACCGTGTCCAAAGCAACTGTGGCACTGACTCTTCTTCAAACATGGGAGACAAAGCACACAGAGCATGCCAAGAGGTGCTACAGATGCAACACGAGATCCAAGCACTGAGCTTAAGCACACCCTGTGCAACAACTTTAACAGATTCTGTGAGGGTGTCCAATTCATTTGTTCACTCAACAAATATTTATTAAGGCTGTAAGTAATGTGCCAAATTGGTTTATTCCCAGAAAGGTTATTAGATCAAATGGATTGTTAAGTTTCATTCTCAGTTGGGTACTAAAGGCTGGATGGAGATGGGGAGTCAGGGGTGAAGAAGATGTACAAGTGAACAGGGAATAAGCCAGTTGCACATAAATTAGACACTTCTATCTAGATTTCTCAAGTGGTATCATGTGTTGGTGACTTGGACTACTAGTCAGTCTATAAAATAGCTGAAATGCCTAATCAGAGGAGGGATTAGAGGGTCAAAATGTTACTGTTCCTTGAATGGAGGAAATACAAAATGTAACTCTAAAACTGTTTTTCCACCTGGAAAGCAAGCAGCCATATAGTCAGGTGCTGGATCCTAAAGAGAATGACATTTACAAAGAAAGAAAATGGAAATGGATGCACATTTATTAAATGTCTGATAAATGCCCAGGCCAGTAGCTAGCCTGCTGAAAGTAGCCAAGCATAGGATTACCAATTATAAAGATCAGGAAGAACCCTATTACTGTGAGATAGGTTTTAATTTTAGAAAGAATCCTGAACAGGTATTTGATGATTTATACTACATAAGTGCTAAGAACAATAATCATTTGTTTTTTCTAAAGAAAAAAAAAAGTATCTCTACTGGTTCAAAAACTTGTGGGCTAGAAAATTCCATGTTTCGACTTGCAAAACTAGTTTAAAAACCCCAGAATCACTTACCTGCCCCACTCTCCCTGGATGTTTCAAGGCCAAGCCTCCACTGGAGACGGCGGCAGCCACGTTCCCTTCATGGTCCACGACCACAGCGCCCACCGTGTCCAAAGTGCCTGAGTCATTCTCCTGCAGAGCAAAAGTGGCCAGAGCGTTCGCTAAGCACAGTGTGTGACAATGATGTGACCACACAGCACTTGTCAGGACAATCATGACATAACAAAATCTGAGCTAATCCTTAACTGGAACATTCAGCAATCTCCTGAAATTATTTATTATCAAGTTGCCACTTAATCCAGTTCAAGTCAAAACTTATTTTCCACTGTAAGATCCTGAACCAAGGGTGTCTGGTTGCTTTTCTCTAATAAAAAGCCTAATGTGCCTTTCTAAGGGAGGAAGAAAAAAACAATTTAATATAAATTACAGTATATCACCGTGTCTCCTTAATCTCAAGAATTAAGTTCACGATTGAGAATTTATAGAGGAAAAGATCTATGATGTAAGTGAACTAATAAATGTCCTTATTAGTATTTTTTAAATATTATATACAAATTTCTAAAAGTAATATATTCAGCACAATAAATGAAGAGAGTGACATTTCTAGTCTTGGTGTAGACCATGCTACAATTTTCTTTTATAATTCCTTCCTTGTGAGAAAATGGCAAGCTCCCTTCTCTGCTATATTAATAACATGGTTGCCAATCATATGGCAGAAAACTGCACATTCTTGGGAGGCATCTTTGTGTTTCTGTGTATTCCAGGTGCCACATGCTTATTAAGGCATTTCACATGTAGTGACCACAAGCAGCTGTCTCCTACCTCAAAGATTTCTGGTTCACCTGTGCAAGGCAGACAAACTTTACACTGCTGGATAAAAATCAAAAGTAAAGGAAGTGGGAACAAAGTTTCATGAAAAATTATCTTTTTTATGTATTAAAAGGGAGGGCTACTACAGGTCTTTAGGCTCATAGCGGTCATGGTGGTACTCTTACACTAGGGCACTGGTGCCCCAGAACCTGAGACCCCTACCCTCACCCTAGCACTCAAGTCTGTATGAAAGAGTCAGGCAGAAGCCCATGTTCAATGAGACCAGCTCTCCCTCCTGTGTGGTTTATGCTCATACTACTTACTGAGCAAGACATCATTTGTGCTGAGGAGGTACCTGCCGGAGTGGTTTTTGAAATACCACATTAAGGCTAGCCCCAGAAAAGTCAATGGGATCCCAAGGCTGCCTCAGAAGCTGAAAAACATTGAAGGGAGTTTTGAAATATTGGAAGCAGAATGCAAACAAAAGATTTTTCCTTAAAGGAAACTAGAAGAGGCAGAGCATGCCACAATGAATATTATATTAAGTCTATTAGGAGAAGGTATATCTAGATGTTTGCATTTCTTTGGTTATTTCTCTAAATTCTAACTCCCCTTAAATATGCTGTTCCACTATGACAGTACTTACTTTGATACAACAGGTGTAACTGACTGAAATGAGTGCTGTGTCCCTACTCTCCCTTTTAACAGCAGCTGGGGAAGACCAGCCAGTGGATCAACATGGCCATATCCCAGAATATCACAGTTCTTCTGGTGGTAGGTTGTCTGACTTTTAAGGATAATTTCCTAACCTGACTGTAAACCTCTGAGGAAAGGTCTGATCCACTGTTTCATTCTGCAAACAGCAGACATTCAGGACATCCTTATTCTTTAAGACAACCCTCAGAATGGGAGAAAATATTTGCAAACAAAGCAACCAACAAGGGATAATCTCCAAAATATACAAACAGCTCATGCAGCTCAATATCAAAAAAACAAATAACCCAATCAAAAGATCTAAATAGGCATTTCTCCAAAGAACACATACAGATGGCCAAAAAGCACATGAGAAGATGCTCAACATCACTAATTACTAGAGAAATGAGAATCAAAACTACAATGAGGTATCACCTCACATTGGTCAGAATGGCCATCATCAAAAAATCTTCAAACAATATATGCTGGAGAGGGTGTGGAGAAAAGGGAACCCTCCTACACTGTTGGTGGGAATGTAAATTGGTACAGTCACTATGGAGAACAGTATGGAGGTTCCTTATAAACCTAAAAATAGAGCTACCATATGACCCAGCAATCCCACTCCTAGGCATATAGCTGGAGAAAACCAGAATTTGAAAGGATGCATGCACCCCGATATTCACTGCAGCACTATTTACGATAGTCCATCGACAGAGGAATGGATAAAGAAGATGTGGTACATCTTCTAAATGTCCATCGACAGAGAAATGGATAAAGAAGATGTGGTACATATATACAATAGAATATTACTCAGCCATAAAAAGAAACGAAATAGTGTCATTTGCAGAGACATGGAGAGACCTAGAGACTGTCATACAGAGTGAAGTAAGTCAGAAAGAGTAAAACAAATATCGTATATTATCGCTTATATGTGGAATCTAAAAAAATGGTACAGATGAACTTATCAGCAAAGCAGAAATAGTCACAGATGTAGACAACAAACTTACGGTTATCAAGGGGGGAAGAAGGGGTGGGACAAATTGGGAGATTGGAATTGACACGTATACACCACTATGCATAAAGTAGATAACTAATGGGAACCTACTGTTTAGCATAGGGAACTCTACTCAATGATCTGTGGTGACCTAAATGAGAAGGAAATCTAAGAAAGAGTGTATATATGTATACATATAACTGATTCGCTTTACTGTACAGCAGAAACTAACACAGCATTGTAAAGCAACTATACTCCAATAAAAATTTAAAAAATAAAAATAAAATAAATTTGGAGTGGGCTTCCCTGGTGGCGCAGTGGTTGAGACTCCACCTGCTGATGCCAGGGGACACGGGTTCGTGTCCCGGTCCGGGAAGATCCCACATGCCACGGAGCAGCTAGGCCCGTGAGCCATGGCCGCTGAGCCTGCGCGTCCGGAGCCTGTGCTCCGCAGCGGGAGAGGCCACAGCAGTGAGAGGCCCGCGTACAGCAAAAAATATTAAATAAATAAATAAATAAATTTGGAGTAAATAAAGCACATCTGTATCCCTGGTGTAACAAAAGCAAGCCCAGTAAGTGACGATATATGCCCTGCCATTCTAACATCAGTCTCCCATCTCCTTTTCTCAAGATTCAATTTCATACAAGGCCAGAGAATGACACTATCTTAGGGAAGATTAACAATAATCAGGTTTACTCATTTGGTATAGACTAAGTGGAGTCTGTCTTCTTTGGTAGATAAGATGGAATTATCAAAGTAAAGAAATTCATTGGACACACTTTATTCCAGAAAAGAGAGATAATCCTAAAGCCAAATGTATTTTTAAGATGAACATTTGTTTCATTTTTCTAAGAAATAATTCCTAAATCTTTATATCCTTGTAACCTCAGACAGAGATTGTTTCTTGTTCAGATGCCAAGTCTTATGTCATCTACAGGAGGGCTTCTCAAACTTTAATGTGCATACAAATCAACTGGAGAATCTGTTTAAATGCAGATTATGATGGAGTAATCTAGAGTCAGTCACGACTGTACATCTAAAAACCTCCGAGTGATGCTGATGCTACTGCTCCATGGACCCTACTTTGAGAAACAAGGTCTGATAACATCCCACAAGGTCATTATCAGCCAGATGTCTGCTCTACTCATTCTAAGGCAAATAATTTTATAGGCACAAATCTGCTGAAGGAGAAATTTAAACCACCTAAGACCAACATTATGTCAGCATAAAAGATTTAAGCTCTATCTTGTTCAACTACCAACTGGCAGCATATCACCACAACCATAACACCATGGACATACTACAAAGTATTTTAAAGTATGATCTTATTAATCTTACTGGTTCTTTTAGAAATAGACAACTCTCATGCAAATAAAGAGGCACTATAAAATAACTTCCCTCAAAAACAGCAACAACAAAGTCAGGAAGGGTATTCTTTATTAGTTCTTTTTTTATTCACTGTGACTGCTGATCCTACTCAAACATTCTATAAAGTAGAATCTTACTGAGGGGACACATAACAGATACACAATGATATACATTATCTGTAAAACAATTCTCTTAGCATTTCAATCAGGATATTGTGAACTATAACTCTTATCCCTAACCAAACTACTATAGAAAGCCACAAAAGGATTATACATAGATGGATTTACTGTAACTTGTTTTTCAAAAATGAAAAATCAAGCGAAAAATAGAGAATCCTGTTCCAAATTAAGCTAAATATTCCTAATGGCTTGCAACACCTGCAAAAATCAGAATTACTTCATAAATATTCAAGAATTAGTTCACAGATTTCACACACTGAAAAGCAACTTGAAGGATGATGAAATAACATTTAAGCATTTTTATGAAGTGCAGATAAACTGAGTGAAAAACACTGGTATTTTGGCTATAATAATTTCACAGAGCTCGTTTGTACAAGAATGAAATCTAAGAAAGGCTAAAAACACACAATGACTGTTATTATATAGAGCTGCTATTATACTCTTACACTCCATAAATACTTAGAAGTACATGCACCACATAGATACACATGGACCTATTGTCCGTGACTGAAACATGCTAGTTGCATTAATTTTTTAGATAAAATTGTGACTAAAAAGCAGTGGCATAAACTATAGTTCCCATCAGAATAAACACATGTATATAAAGTTGGCATAGAGATTGCATGTGCTATGGAAAAGACTGAAATAAAACTTTCTTGAAGTAACCAAGGATCTAGTAATCTCTGTTGGGCTTAATGTCAAAAGTTTTCATTTTTCTTGCTCCAAGTTGGAGATGGCTATTACACAGTTATTGTAAGAATTAAATTAAGTAACATATGTAAACTAATAAATCCATCAGAACAAAATGTAGGTACTTTCCACATGAAAATTAAGCCTCTAACCTGAACTCTGAAACCTGCCAAGAGACACCATCTATCAGTTACTTATCTCATTAACTTGGTCTTTCTTCTGTACAGAATTACTCAAATATCAAATAGCTAAAATATAAGAATAATATCTCAAGTGTAAAAGCGCATCCTGAAACTGATGTATGGTGGGATTATTCTAATGCAATAATAATACGTTGTTGTTGTCTTTTTAAAGATACCAAACCTTCCCAGTACACCTCTGTTAGGCTGAAAGCAACATTATGATTGGCCTGAGCTTCCACTTGAGAAACACAGCTGACTTAACGCCCTCTGTGACAGCACAGTAACTTCAGCATAAAGCTTTACCACCTTCGAGCATCCTAAAGATGGAATGATACCTCTGGCTACAAGAGACTTAGATCTGGCTCCAGGTCTGTCTCCTAAAACCAGCCCCCTACAGTGGGGCCACTGTGGGCTCAGAGTATATCAGCTGTGTGTGTAAAAGAAGTACAATTTAGCGAGAATTATCTACTTTCAAGTATCTGGCTTGGCTGAAACCAAGGAAAATTTGGATATAAGAATATCCAGTGACCCTTCAGAAAACCACCCTTCTGATGTCCAATACTACAAATGATGTTTCTGTAAGCTACAGTCATAATGTCTATTTTTAAATAATCCTTGATTTTCTTTGCTTAATAAATATGCATTAAAATTTTTGCAGCACTATATAATTAGTGCCAAATGTATCTAAAACAAAGAAAACAAATATATTATATAAAAATCTCTATTATTAATTCCCTAAATCATTCAACTCTGAAAACAGAAACATTTTCAGCTCAAAATAAAAATAAAGTGTGTTAACAATGCTTTTAAGGGGCTTTAATATATCTGGATTACAGCTTTAATTATAAATTCATATCATAACAAGTTCCAGAGGATTACCCCAAAATTCCAGACTCTCAAAGGACAATGTTTTCCAACTGGCAGAATTCCTATATAGTGTTCTGGTGGCTAATCTCAGTTGTTGTTGTTTTTTTTAATAATCTTACAAATAATGAATTACAGATTTTTTTCTCTTCAAAATGGAACCGTTTGAGAGCCTCAGTGTACATGTTGAGTGAGCACGTGTAAGTGATGGTAGAGACCAGATGAACATACTCATGACTTAGATTAGTACACAGTTGAACAGTAAAAACCACCACAATGATAGCTTTACACAGCTTTAAATCATTTTTACTCTTATTCATATGTTGTTTAATTAATATTATTTATTTGACCTCATAATGAACCACTGGTTAAGGATAGCAACCTAAGATATACTGGAGTTGAAATAAAAATTAAGGAATTTAAGAATGATGATAATTCTGACAAGTTCCTTAAGATAATATTAACTAGATCATTAAATTGCATCCATTTGATAAAAACACTTATAGAATACATCTCAATGACTTAAAATCAGTTTAAAAATTAATGATGAATATATCTAATTTGGCTTCTTGTTTTTCTGGAATAAGTATTACTCACAATTTTAAAATTCTAAATCAAAAAAAATTTAATTCTAAATGAAATATACACACCTAGCTGTGACCCAGCAACTACAGCCCTAAATATTTATCCAAGAGAAAGTAAAATATATATGACAAAAGACTTGTCAAGAATGTTTATAGCACCTTAGTCAAACTGCAAGAGTCAAAACCTGGAAACAACCCAAATGTCTATCAAGAGGGGAACGGGTCCACAAACTGTGATACAGGCAACAGTGGAGGACTGCTCAGCAATAAAAAAGAACTAGTGATATGTATAACAATATGGATAATCTTTTAGATGTATGCTGAGTAAAAGAAGCTGGACACAAGAGAGTACATAATATATGATCCCATTCATCTGAAGTTTTAGAACAGGTAAAACTACTCTATGGTGAAAAAGAATCAGAAAAATAGTTGTCTTGGGAAGGAGGCGTGGACTATGAAGGGGCGTGAGGAAACTTTCTAGAGTAGTAGCAATATCATATCTTGTTACATGGTTGTATACACATATCAAAATTCATCAAATTATACACTTAAGATTGTGTGTGTGTTGCTGCTTGTTAAGTTTTACCTTAAAAAAAGAAATCAACAGCTGATGTATCTATTTTAAAGTACACAACCAAGAATTCAAAACGTCAGGTCATGAACAAATTTTTCAACTTTTTCCTAATAGTATAATACAGTTATATTTATATAACATTTAATACACATTTGATTGCAATTGTAAGCAAGTGGGGGTGATGGAAAATATGAAAGAGATAGTAAAAAATATGAATGAGAAAAAGTCTACTGTATGCCCAACTGGAAAGAATTGACAGAATAGAGAAGTGAAAATATTTAAAGAGAAAATAGCTCAAATTTCCCCAGAACTGATGAAAAACAAGAATCCAGATCTCGTGGAAGCCAGAGAGAAAGAAAAGGAGCCAGACAGAAAGGAAAGCTCACCACAACAGAATGAAGGCAGAATTCCCAAAGTCCAATGGGAACCAGAAGGCACTGGTGTATTTTCAAGGTACTCAGAGAAAAGTAACTATAAACCTAGAAGTGGGTACCTAACAAAATTACCTTTTAGGAACAAAAATAAAATAAATACACTTATAAATAAAAAAATAAAATTCGTTTACCACCAAGAGACCTGCACTTAATGAAATCCTAAAGGACCATTCTATTTAATACTGCAAACTGCCCTCCTTCTAATCCTCCCTACCACCTTCTCATAGGTATTCCTAACCTTCCTTTCTTGACTCTACTTTATCTTTTTCCCATAACATGTCATCATCTTCTAAAATATACCACATATTTTCATATTATTTAAACTGCCAATCTCCCCCGAGACTGGAAGCTCGACAAAGGCAGTAATCTTTGTATGTTTTAGGGACTTCCCTGGTGGCCCAGTGGTAAAGAATCCTCCTTCCAATGCAGGGGACATGGGCTCGATCCCTGGTTGGGGAACTAAGATCCCACATGCCACGCAGCAACTGAAACCCACGTGTCACAACTACTGAGCCCGTATGCCGCAATCTACAGAGCCCACACACCCTGGAGCCCACACACCCTGGAGTCCACGCATGACAATGAGAGAGACAAAACCCGCATACCACAACTAGAGAGAAGCCCGGGCGCCACAACTGGAGAGCAGCCCATGCCTCAGTGAAAGATCCCACATGCCTCAACGAAGACCCTGTGTGCTGCAACTAAGACCCACCACAGCCAAAAAAAATAAAGAAGATAAAGAAATAAAGAAATAAATTTTTTAAATCTTTGTATGTTTTATTCACTAACATACGCTAAGCACCCAGAAAAGTACCTGATACCTCTTAAGCACTCAATAAATACCTGTTGAATGAATGAATTAATAAACAAATGAATGATATACTTTAAGAAGAAGGAAAATAACTGCTGTCATACGAATGTGTCCTTCCAAAATTTACATGTTGAAATCCTAATCCCCAAGGTGATAGTATTAGGAGGTGGGGCACTGGAAGATGATTATGTCATGAAGGCAGAGTCCTCATGAATGGGATTATGCCATTCTAGAAGAAGCCCAAGAAGCTCCCTTGTCCCTTCTGCCATGTAAGGTTATAGCAAAAAGATAGCCATCTAGGAAGTGGGTCCTCACCAGACAC
Source organism: Globicephala melas (assembly GCF_963455315.2). Taxonomy (NCBI): domain Eukaryota; kingdom Metazoa; phylum Chordata; class Mammalia; order Artiodactyla; family Delphinidae; genus Globicephala; species Globicephala melas. The sequence continues at coordinate 47,043,325 of NC_083328.1, read as the reverse complement.
CAAATCTGCCTACGCCTTGACGTTGGACTTCTCAGCCTCCAGAACTGTGATAAATAAATTTCTATTGTTTGTAAGCCATTCGGTCTCTGGTATTTTGTTATAGCAGTCTGAAAGGACTAAGACAATAATCCAAGAAGGAAAAGGACATTCAGGAATGAAACGAGGAATAGGTAAGCAAATAAAATGGCAAAACTTCATGTAAATCAAAATTAATATTGTCTTTAAAAATAATAATGGTTAGAGACTTCCCTTGTGGTGCAGTTGTTAAGAATCCACCTGCCAGTGCAGGGGACACGGGTTCGAGCCCTGGACCAGGAAGATTCCACATGCCGTGGAGCAACTAAGCCTGTGTGCCACAACTACTGAGCCTCCACTCTAGAGCCCGCGTGCCACAACTACTGAAGCCCACGTGCCTAGAGCCCATGCTCCACAACAAAGAGTAGCTCCTGCTCACCAGGGCTAGAGAAAGCCCGTGCGCAGCAACAAAGACCCCACGCAGCCAAAAATAAATAAAAAATAATAATGGTTATTATTAGAAGGTCAAGATTGGGTTTTAAAATCTGGCTATATGTTATTTATCAGAGACACACTTGAAAAATAAGGATATGGAAAAGCTGGAAGTAAGAGGACAGGGAAAAGAGAGAGAGATACCAAGCAGGTACCAATCCAAACAACGCAGATATATTAACATCAAGAAAATTAAGTTTTAAGACAAAAAGTTAATAGAACTAAAGGGTCTCTATGTGATAAATACTGAAAGTTTAGATACACCAGGGAGATATAGTAATTCTAAATTTGTATGTACCTAAAATAAAAAATAGCCTCAAATGTACGTAAAGCAAAAACAGAGCAACAAACAGAAATCAGCAAACCATAATACCTCACAATGAGATATTTTAACACATTTCTCCCAACTATGAATAGGTCAAATGACCATAATAATAATCAGTAAGAAATAAAAGATCTGAACAGCATATTAAAAAGCTTAATTAGATAGGCATTCACAGAATTCTGTACCAATTAGACTGGAAGCATTCTTTTCAAACACAAATCAATACTTACAAAAATTGACCATACATTAATCCATAAACTAAATCACAACAAATTTCAAGAAACATTATCAAGGCACAAAAACAGAAATATAGATCAATGGAACAGGATAGAAAGCCCAGAGATAAACCCACACACATATGGTCACCTTATCTTGGATAAAGGAGGCAAGAATATACAGTGGAGAAAAGACAGCCTCTTCAATAAGTAGTGCTGGGAAAAATGGACAGGTACATGTAAAAGTATGAAATTAGAACACTCCCTAACACCATACACAAAAATAAACCCAAAATGGATTAAAGAACTAAATGTAAGCCCAGACACTCTCAAACTCTTAGAGGAAAACATAGGCAGAACACTCTATGACATAAATCACAGCAAGATCCTTTTTGAACCACCTCCTAGAGAAATGGAAATAAAAACAAAAATACACAAATGGGACCTAATGAAACTTAAAAGCTTTTGCACAGCAAAGGAAACCATAAACAAGAACAAAAGACAACCCTCAGAATAGGAGAAAATATTTGCAAATGAAGCAACTGACAAAGGATTAATCTCCAAAATTTACAAGCAGCTCATGCAGCTCAATATCAAAAAAACAAACAACCCAATCCAAAAATGGACAGGAGACCTAAACAGACATTTCTCCAAAGAAGATATACAGATTGCCAACAAACACATGAAAGAATGCTCAACATCATTAATCATTAGAGAAATGCAAATCAAAACTACAATGAGATATCTTCTCACACCATTCTGACACTGGTCAGAATGGCCATCATCAAAAAATCTAGAAACAATAAATGCTGGAGAGGGTGTGGAGAAAAGGGAACCCTCTTGCACTGTTGGTGGGAATGTAAATTGATACAGCCACTATGGAGAACAGTATGGAGGTTCCTTAAAAAACTACAAATAGAACTACCATATGACCCAGCAATCCCACTACTGGGCATATACCCTGAGAAAACCATAATTCAAAGAGTCATGTACCACAATGTTCATTGCAGCTCTATTTACAATAGCCAGGACATGGAAGCAACCTAAGTGTCCATCGACAGATGAATGGATAAAGATGTGGCACATATATACAATGGAATATTACTCAGCCATAAAAAGAAATGAAATTGAGTTATGTGTAGTGAGGTGGATGGACCTAGCGTCTGTCATATGGAGTGAAGTAAGTCAGAAAGATAAAAACAAATACCATATGCTAACACATATATGTGGAATCTAAGGGAAAAAAAAAAACCAAAACAAAAGATCATGAAGAACCTAGGGGTAAGATGGGAATAAAGACACAGACCTACTAGAACATGGACTTGAGGATATGGGGAGGGGGAAGGGTAAGCTGTGACAAAGTGAGAGAGTGGCATGGACATACATACAATACCAAACGTAAAATAGATAGCTAGTGGGAAGCAGCCGCATAGCACAGGGAGATCAGCTCGGTGCTTTGTGACCACCTAGAGTGGTGGGATAGGGAGGGTGGGAGGGAAGGAGACGCAAGAGGGAAGAGATATGGGAACATATGTATATGTATAACTGATTCACTTTGTTATAAAGCAGAAACTAACACACCATTGTAAAGCAATTATACTCCAATAAAGATGTTAAAAAAAAAAGGAAAAAGAAACATTATCGAACAGAATACACTCTCTGACTACAATACAATTAAGTTAGGAGTCAATAAAGGTAAATAAAATTTAAAAATTAAGAAAGAAAAAAGTACCTCTAAATAACTTATGGATCAAATAAGAAATCTAAATAGAAACAAAAATATTTAAAAATGAATGATAAAAATATTGCATTTCAAAACTTGTGAGAGATATAGTAAAAGTAGCACTTAGAGGGAAATTAATACCCAAAATATTAATATTAGAAAAGGAAACAAAATTAATAAGCTACGTGTCCAACTAAACAAGTTAGAAAGAGAATAAGATAAACACAAGGAGAAAAAACAGAGATAAGATGAAAAATCAATGAAAGAGGAATAAACACTAGGTGAAAAGATCCAAAAAGGAATAAAATAAATAAAAAGGAAAAAGAAGGGCAAAATTGATTCTGTGACAAAACAATTTGTGGTTTTAAACCTCAGCAAAGGCCTGGCCCTCCTGCCTTCTCCTCCAGTATGAGCCTTGGCTCTTCCGGAGTAACAGCAGATACTATTAAACTCCACACTATAGATGGCATCCTGACTCGCTTGCACTTCATCCAGTGCAAATATTGCTCTCTCCTCCCCTACCCTTGCCCCACATCAAAACGCTGCCCTTCTTCAAGTCCCAGGGCCTCAGTAACTCCAGAAAAGGTCTCCTGAATCATTTCCCATCCACATGGGGGCCCTGGCCCTAAAAGTACAACCTAAACCCCTGTGTGTAAGACTTTTATACACTGACTTGTTCTAAGCTCTTTGGTGGCTTGTCTTCCCCCACTTCCACCTGGAAGCAGCAACTAACAAAGTGTCATAAGATAAATACTTTTTAATTGAACCTCATCAATAACTCAAACTTCTTGTCCTCTGAAACTGCACCTTGCTCAATTTTTATGCACAATCCAGACTCAGCCTATCCAAAGTAGTTTTCCTATAACCTCACGTTTCTCTGATCATTTCATATTTAGATATTCCCTGAATGTAATGCTTTTGCACATCACTCCTAAATGGGTTCTGTCTCAAAAGCACATCCTTAACCAACTGCTGAGAAACCTTTCACTCGTCCCATAGTAACCAAACTGAAGTCCAGACTCGTTTCTCACAATGTGGAAGTGATCTTTATTTCAGGACGTTGTGCATGCCCTTTGGTCTACTGTTCAAAACAAACTTCTAAGGCTTTTACCATCAAACACTAAGCCTCTCACTTTATCTATAAAGAAATGATATATCCTTATATTGGTCACACACTCCACCGTTCAATGTTTTCTTTTGGTAACACTTCTTTACTGCCTTCCCAACCCCTTAAATCAATCATCTGGCACCAGATCACACTCCTCGTTTTTGACTAACCAATTCAGTTTCTTTAATTCCAGACTGCTTTCCTAAAAGCTCTAAATAATTAATACCCGTACAGTATTTGAGTCTTAACTTCACTTTTTCCACTGGTCATCCTTCACTATCTTAAACTCAGTCACTGCCGTCTGGGAAACATGTTCAAGGGAGAAGGAGGGAATTGAGATTATCTGGCAGTTTCACTTCATAGAGGCGCATATATGAGAGGACTTCAACCACACAGATAGCGCAACACGCTACCGGCACACACACTAATAGGCTATGAATGTCATAACCTAGGCAGATTAAAAAACACATAAATAAATGAGCTAAGACCTTGCTAATTAAATAGACAGCAACAAAGTCTCTTTAATAAGAACAGGCAACCTTTTGCCATTTAGTTGTCCAATTTGGCTCTTTCCAGGAACACCTGGCCGTGGTCTGGACCTCTGGTCTTTCATTTCAGAGCTTACATTTACCTTCTCAGGATAAAATTACACTTTTTCTTTTAAATTCCAGAGCCTCAATGGCCTTTGAACTGAGTCTTAAAGCAGTGGGGAATAACAGATAAAGGACTCGAAGGTAACTTGGACAATCTGGAGTCTATTCCTGCCAATGAAACACCATGACAATTGGGATGGGTCATTAACCTGGATTTAAGTTCCACCCTCCCCAGATGGAAGAACAATAACTGACACCGACTTTAATAACACAGTAATAAGTTACTTTATTTGATATGAGATTTCTAAAGCAATATTCATTTGACCGTATAATTACGAGTATACTCACAAAAATAGAATTATTCAAAATCATAAATATATAACAACTAAAAATCAGCATATTAAAAAGCAAAAAGGAGCCAGAAAATGCCCATATACTTATTTATTTTTGTTCCTCAATAGATTAAAATCTTATTAGAAATCAGAGATCATTCTTTGATTTCAAAGAATTACAAAGAGTAGGAAGGAGCTAAGTATATTCTAGGATGTAAAATACAATCTAAACTAATCATGATAGTACTATATCTTAGAAATTCTAACACCATTCAAATTAACCTCAATGATGTTTTCAGAGATTCCCAACACTCAAAAGCCTGTGTTTAATGCAAATAACCACCAGGACAGGCCCCACTCACACATACTGTGTTTCAAAACATTCTCCTCATTTGCTTCTAAGTACAGTTATTGCAAACAGACGTTCAGGGGCAGCTCTGCCTGTGTACTTACTTCCTCTATGGTCTACTTTACTTTGCTAAATTCTGTGGACAGTTGAATCCTATCGGCTGTCGTGCCCCCACTGGGGATTACAGGCTATCGAAAATAGAGCTTGGTTTGACCAGCAAAGTGCACTATTTTGGTTTTTGAATACCTAAAAATGGAACATGTATTGCCACCCGTCTAGATGGTCTCACATATTTAGGCTACCTGCCTGGCCCCCATAAGCATTTGGGTTTGAAACCACTGTCCTGCAGAAACTCTGTGGTGCTTCTCACAGGCTTCTTCTAAACTACGGCTTTCTCTTTCTCTCTCCAGTTATGTAAACCCTACTCTTTATCCAAGCCCCAGCTTAAATTCCACCTCTTCCATAAAGCCTACCAGGTGCTTATGGTAGTTTATCCATCCTGGTAATCCCTGCAGCTCTCACGGATGGTTTCATTCTTCTGGCACATACCAAATGGTATGATTTCCCTTTATTGTTTAATTCCTCTGGACCAAATGGGCAGGGCCTCTCTATTTACTCCTAAAGCCTACTTAAAAATCTGTATATAAATAGTACTCAATAAATGTTTGCTGGTGATAATGTTGAAGTCAAGGTAAAATAGGTACTGGAAAAAAACAAAAACAAAAACTGAAGATTCCATGAGGCCATGACCTCTGGTAGAAACTCCACTCAAAGCCTGTGCACTCCTCAAGGTCACTTGCTAGTTCCTCATAACCTCAGGTGACACAAATCAATGGAGCAATGAAAATGGAGCACTGCCTATCCCTTGAGCAAACGACATACAATGACCGCAGAAGAGATGGCAATGCTTGTAAAATAAAAATGCTCTCAACACAGAAAAAAAAAAAAAAGCACAATCACAAGCATCATAGACTTGTCTTAGCTTGCAAGGCAATCCCCATTTCCATTCTGTCCCCCGTCCCTCCTCAGAAAATCACACCACCAAAATAAACAGGTGCTAGAAAATGGGTAGGAATTTTTGTTAAGGTGAAGGTCTATTCTTTTTCCTAGAAAATGACACATGGTCTAGGAGTACAATTGTAAAACAGGCATTTTACCTGCATAACAGGAGAGGGACTTGGTCACGTTTCTCTAGATGGCTAGATGGGCACGCCCCCTTGTGGACACTTCCTGACTCACCTCTGGAATGGTCAGCTGCAACTGCGAGCTGTTTCTAAGAAATTATTTCCCTCACTTACTCAATAATATTATTATCAATAGTAATATTTCAGATAACCAAACTCTTCTTTCATTACATCCCCAAATACAAGCTTGTTAAAAGTGAGACATAGCTTTGAACTAATGTATGCTTGAAGCAATTAAAAGATTCAAACTTATCTTGAAAGACCATAAGACTTAAAATTGAAGAAAATAACATACACTTTGCTCTCTCAAAATTAACATTAGAATCATAGGCTGTAGATGTTTAAGTTAGTAATATCAATTGAGTAAAGGCATTGTTTCTAGGCACTGTGATAAGGATAAAAAAACAAAATTCTCATGCTTCCATATGCCTGCATAGGTATGATAAAATAATCACACACCAATCTCAAAATGTCAAAGGTAGTAGATAATTCAATTCAACAAGCATTTATTGAGTGCCCAAAAAGGAATGGGTTTTGATCTGGGTGGCATTTGAGCTGGTCCTTAATCCAAAGGACTTGGATTCGAATTTCAGTAGATGGAGAAGTGGCTGGTATTCCATTATTAATTATCATTTATTCCACAAAGAGAAAGAGACATGAGAAAAACTTAGAAATAAGAACTTTCAGCAACTCCATGAAAAATCAAATACAGAAATGTAGTTGGTAAGAGAAAAAAAGATTATTCAGAAGAGAAATAATGCAAGAGTAGGCTGGGCTCAAGTTTCAAGAGGGTTCATAAAGTCAGTTCTAAAAACTTTGGGTTTTAAGCTACATATAGTAAAGATTCTACTAAAGTTTCTCTCAGAAGAAGGACAAGACCAATGAAGGTATTTTTAAGGAAATGTATCTTGGGATAATACACAGAATTAAAGAGGAATGGAAAAAGGCTAGAACCAGGGAAGCCAGTTATAAAGATACTGCAACCATCCAGCCACCAAGGTAAAAAGGTATAGACTTGAGGGTGGTAAATATATCAAAAAGAAGCAAGCAAAAACAAAACAAAACAAAAACTAGTGCCTGTATTCATTAAACCAATTGAGTACTTATTATATGCCAAGCTGAGAAACCATGGCAACCAAAACAGATATAATCCCTGTCCTCCTGGAACCTGCACTCTGGGGAAAGAGAAAGACATCAAATAAGCACACTCAGAGAGGCAGCTGGAGCAGCACGACAGTTTAAATGACAGGTGGGAGGGGGAGAGGCAATATTCCTGGGATCTGGAATCATAGGGACAAAGGACCTGACTCAGGCAGAATCTTGACAGTGTGACCCAGACTGAGAGTAAAAGAGCAAAAGACTGAAAAGAAAGACAGGCACCTGCTCTTATCGAGTCCTGTGGGCTCTGTTAAGGGGCCTATACTTTATTCTTAAGAGCAGCGGGAAGTCACTGAAGTTTAAACAGGGTCATGACAAAATCAAATTGCACTTTTAAATGATTCCACAAATGCTGTGTATAGAACTGACTGGAAAGGCAAGAGCAGACGGGTTGCGATGCTACTGCAGTCATCCAGGAGACAGTGATGAAGCTTGATTCTAGACATGCTGAGCTAAGGTATGACATGAAATGTATAATAAGAAACTGGAACAGTTCAGGGCCTGAAGAGGGGGGTGGTAATAAAAACTTAGATTCATCCATTCAAACACAGTTTCATTAAATGGCACTGTGTACCTATGGAAAATGACAATGACCTGGAGACAAATTCTGGAATAAGGAGAAAGGAGAAAAGAGCTCTAGGGTACCTTCAAGAGAGCTAAATGAATAAGACTGGACATGAAGTTATTAACTGAATGCAATCATGTATATAATTACTAACTCCTCTAGAACGTTCTATGTTCATTTAAGCAACGATTACTAAGCAGCTTTTCTAGGCCCACTGTGACAAATTAGGCAGAAAAAGCAATGAGTCTCAAATGCTGGCCCAATACCTCACACACTCCTGAAGATTTTCATCAGTATATTGAGAGTAGAGCCTAAAAATTGAGTTTTACAACTATCCCGATGAAGATAATGGCCAGCCAGGTTTAGCATACACTAAAATAAAGGATCTCTCAATGAGAGGATCAAGAGGTTTGGACAAACTCCATGTTGCCAATGATAATATATTAGAGAATTATCAAGCTGGAAAGAATGATGGTAATCACTTGGTCCAGCATGCTGACTTTACTGCTGAGGAAACTGAAGTCTAGAGAGACTCCACGTTTGCCCAAGGTCTCTGGACTAGTTAACAGCAAACCTAGACTAGAAATCCTGGTCTACTGCACCCCATTTCAGCCTGCCCTACTTCCTCCACTCCTCAAGTAATCCCAGCCCAGGTCTTGAATTCTGAATAGTTTCTGGCATCTGACTTTTTATTCAAAATGTTCTAGGCTGATTGCAGAAGAGGTGGGCCAATGAGGCCTTTGAAAACTCCAGACAGTTTTCGTTCAACCTAATTAAGCAGTGGGTCTTATCTTCTGATCTTAAAACATCCTTGTTATTGATCCGTGTGTGTGTGTGTGTGTGTGTGTGTATACACATTTGTCTTCTCATGTATTGGTCTATTCTGCTGGCCTTATTAGTTACACATGAGTCTACACTACTACATCTGTGATGGGTCAACTCAGGTCATTAGTACATGGTGATATCATATGAGGACATATTTAAGAGTCCTGACTTAGAATCTGATGCTCTTAACATCATGGTCTGAGCCAATTCCCAGACAGGAAGACTTCTATCTGTAGCTCCAATGAAATTCCATTCACTGGAGGCATTTCCTTTTAGGAAAGCTATAATATGGTGATTTGCACATTATATACAAGATCGGCTGAGATTATCCCAATGATAATGAAGGAATGCTCTTTTTTCCCCTCCATTGATTCTGTTAAACACCAAAATTTAGAGGAGGCTCTACAGAGCTGATGAATAGTAAAAGTGGAGGGAGGATTTACAAGTCTGAACATATGATGTCAACCTATAACAAGTCTGGAAAACCACAGGTTACTTCCCTTACAAAATAAAAACAGCAGTTAAGGTCTGCTAACAGATTTCTTGCCTCACTCTTATCTCACTTATAACTTTAAAACTCAGTATAAATTTAAGGCATAGCTTCGTAAGGGTTTAAGGAAGATTCAGGAAGAAATCCAACCTACTAGCTATTGAATCTTTATATGAGAACTTAGAAACTTTTTCTGAAACAGAAGAAAAAAAAAAATACTGCAATTGTCCAGCTATCAGGGGTTGAAAGTTCTGGATTTGGATAACTGATGAATTGACATAAAGTGCTGCAAACCACAGACATTTAAAGAAACCCCATGGTGGCGGGGGGATGAATTGGGAGATTGGGATTGACATATATACACAAATATGTATAAAATAGATAACTAATAAGAACCTGCTGTATAAAAAAAAAATTAAATAAAATTCAAAAAAAAAAGACCAACTTCAAAGTTGAAAAAGAGGTTTAAAAAGAGTCCACCTTCTGCCTATGGAACGTGTATCTAAATAAACTTGCTTTTGCTTTAATTAATTAAAATAAAAAGTGATTTAAGGAAATGGAAAAATAAGTAAATAAATAAACCCCATCAAATTATATTGCAAAGGAATACTGGTCATCAGACTGTATAACCTACATAAATGCATGAGGTGGTGGTAATCTAGTAATACAAGTACTTAAGTTACTGACTTACTGATTTACATGTTAAGTCTTACAGGCTTAATCAGTAATCAAGATAGCCTTAGGACAGGAAAATATAATTTTTAATATATTACTTACAATTCAAAGAAATAATTTCAAATGGAAGATAATCACTCCACAGGATGAATTTACAGTTTTATTTTTAAAAAACTCACAAATATATAAAGTATATTTCTTTATGTAGAAGAGAAGGCAAAGAAGTTTCTTACTTCTGTTTACTCATATATCTATGCATTAACCAACTTTTTGAGAAACACGGAAAGACTCCAGATCAAGTAAATGTCTATAAAAGACTAATTACTCCTTCCTCTGCACACATAATAAACATGTACACAAGTACAAATAGAACAATCTGATGAAAACATGTTGTTTTCTGTGCATTTATTTCCTTTGATCTTAACCTACCTCTCACCCAAAAAATAACAGTGATTTAGTATGATACAGTTAAGCGTTTATATAATAATTTCAAGATGGTGGATAAAAGGGAAAAATGTTACCCACAATATACTTCAAAAGAATAGAATATATTTATGTGAAGCACACAACGCAAGGCCCAACATTTTCTTTCTGAAACATGTGGCCAATTTGATGTCCCTATGTGGTGGCTAAAGAACACAAAATTAAAAGTTGTAGAATCTCTTTAGAGTGGTTTTCAACACACAACACTGTACAAAGCATTGCAAGATTTTCTAAACTTGTTCATTAGAAATTGAAGAATGAAAGATTCACACAATGGAAAAGGTCTGATTATCTTTCATTTCACCACCCTATACAAGTACTGCTTTACCTAAAAACCAATGAAATTAATTGAAAACTTAAATTACTTCATAAAAGTGGTGAGACAAGGCAAAGAATTTCATGTACATCCAACTGTAAACTCTGTTATTAAAGAAAAAGACATGGAAACTATTTCGACAATATGCTTGTGAAAAATGAAGGGGAAAAAAAGGCTTGAAACATCAAAAATGCTGAGATCAAACAATACCCCCAACCTCTTTTAATACTCTAAGAATAAAAGAGCCCCTTCTAGTAATATCCAGGGCTAGCTGTTTGAAACTGATATTTATGAAATCTAGATTATCCTGTGCATTGGGTCTGTTTGTTTTCCCAAAGTATCTCCTCTTTGTAGCAACTCTTTCTGTTATGTAACACGGTTACGTAACAATTCAGTCAGTTCTGTAGCAGGAGCTAAGAACCTCAACTGGCCAATGAGTTTATTAGCACTTCATTCCAAAAGAAAGCTTTCTTTTTCAAAAATGCTTAATACTAACACAACTACCTTTTACTTTTTGTATCAAAACAAAAGATAAACTTAAAACGTGTACCACTTCATCACATACACAAGAATTACTGATAAATATTCTAACAACAATGAGAGTCCATGGCAATCCTGTCAGGGGGAGAATGCAGATGCCCATGTGTGGGAACTACGAAGGACAGAGGAGCATGCTGAACTGCACCATTCCTTTTCACAAACACAGTTCTCGATTTGCCTAGCTCTGACACAGACAAACGTCAGTTACCACAGCTCAGTTAAATAATACCAGTCACTCAACAACCTGGTTCAAACTTCAATTACGTGGTATAGTAACTGTGAGTAATTGAATAAAGTATAAACTTCACTACTAGGTCTTTAGTTCAAAGATCACTATGTAAACTATGTAAACGTTAGATGCCCATTATGATCAGTGAACAATCATGTCATTTCACTCAACATCTGTCATGGATGGGTCACTGTGCACAGACAGCTAAGTGTGTAGTTGTGTTACCTCCTTGTCTCCCAGTGATAAGTCCACCTGACATTTTACAAATATCGATCACCAAAAAAGGGCACTAGCCAACTAAGATGAAAGTGAAGCAAAGAAACAAAAAGTGATAATGTTGGAAGTGCAATTCTAATAAAAAATAAGTGACGTTATGGAAGAAATAATTGACTGTGGGAATTTTCAACACTGCCACCATTCAAGAGACTCGAGATCTTCAGTCAGAGGAACTTAGTGAAGACAAACCTGTCAACATAAATAAGGAATATAGTTGTGACAAAAAGGATGAAGATGCCCCAGAAGAAGTGACACTGGCAAAAAAGCTGACATAAAAGGAATGCTGAGAGATACTGTACAACATGGAAAGAGCAAAGGATAAATTGTTGAAAGCTGATCCAAAATTAAAAAGAGTTTGACGATTCACCATGACATAAACAGATGCTCACTCCATATCATAACTTACATGACAGGAAAGCAAGCACTGTTCAAACTACTCTTGATAAAGGGTTTTTAGACAGAAAAAACCTACTTTAATTCTGATGTTTTAAATTAGTGTACTAAATAAATACTCATTTTAATTACTTTTTTGTTTGTTTCTCTACACATTTATAACCACCAGTAAAAGAGTTTTTAATGTTTTGACAAAAATGTCTAAAGGTCATGGAAAAAGTGTAATTTTTTGCCATTAAGATCCCTTTGCACAGTTCCGGTTTGCACAGTCATTTTTATGGTCCAGCACTACCAGGCAAAGTGTGGACTATCTATACACTGCAAGGGAAAGAAAGAAGTAAAGAAAAATCCAGAACAGTTGGGTCTACACAGATAGGGGAGTGGAATAGAGCATAAATAACTACTACTTTTATATTACACAGCACTACAGGTAAATAATAATCTTTTCCTCCTCCAGCATGTCTTCCCTCTAAGTCACACCCAAAAAGCATGGATGAAACAGAGATGTCAATTATTAAGAATAGACAGTTACTCAGAATTTATTCCATATTTTTTAATATTGTATCTTAAAACCCATGTACTCTTAAAGTGAGGACAAAATGTGTTTTATTTGATTTATAGGTAGATTAGCTGCTTAACCCACTACTGGTTTGTAGCAACAAGGGACATATTAATTGTGCAGAAGAAGACGATAAAAAGAAGTTCTCCATTTACGCTACACATTGTAGATTACCTCCCTAATAACCACTCTCCTCCCCTTCCTTTGACAACAAAACAACTAATTTGCGGGGGGAAGACAATGTGTCTAGCAGCAAGCCATGAGCTATGAGATAGTAATGAGGAAAATCCACTTCATTTCCTAGGCTCCTTTGCAACTGGGAATAGCCATGTGACCAAACTGCGCCCCTTGTCCACTGCCCCCCAAAAAACAACTAAAGAGTAATCTATTGAGAGAGATTCTGGAAAACTTTTGCATCCCAGTTAAAAAAGTGACGGACACATCTGGCACTAGTCTCCCCGCCCACACCCTCCATGGTCTCACCTTCTTCTCACCTTGAATGCAGATGTGACACCTGAAATTATAGCAGCCATATTCCATCCATAAGACAAAAGGCATGAGAGAAAACGCCCAAGAGAAATCCCAGATATGTTGGCTCCAGCATCATTGGAAACCTGAGCTAATGAATGCTTGCAACCACCCACCTCCAAAATTCTTTATTACAAGGCAGAGGGCCAGGGAGCAGGGGAACAAGTATGCATTTCTTAAGTCACCATCAGGTTTTCTATTGTTTGCAGCCAAAAGCATTCCATTAATTAACCATTCTTATTTTAAACTAAGTCAAATGTAAATGGTCAAAGACAAAGGAAAACAAAAATACTCTAATTAATTGAGGTAGCAAGCTGATTAAATATACTTCTTGCTTTAATTCTGATTTCTATTAGTATTGTGATAATGTCTGGACAATCAATTACTTTTTTAAGAAAAACGAGAAATATCAATGCAACAAAAATTGCTCAATTTATTTACTTTATTTTCAGGCTTTAAAATATTTATTCTACTGTATAATCCTTTCAAGACAATATTTATCTCCTTCAACACTGAGTAACAAAAAAGTGAACATTAGGAAAGTTACCAAAAACTCTATTCTTTTTATTATATTTATATACCCAACTCACAGCTTCTTTTATGTAGCCACAACACACAGTAGTTCCAGGCTTTAGTCAATGCTGGCTAACCAAAACTATGCTGAAACTATACACACAGGACAGGGAGAAATAAACTAAATACAGGTTGATTTAGAAAACAGCTATTTGTCCTTTCCTGTCACATCTCTAAAAAATTGCTACGCTTCCTCTCAAAAATTATAATTTTCTGCGCCATTGGCTCGTTATCTGGTGGTCTTTTCTTTCTCGGAGCGTTTTTATTACCTTTGCCAAGGTTATACAGCAAACATCTGCAAAACAAAGCCTATGGCCCGCATCCTTCCCTAAAAGCAGAAGCTGGGTCCTAGTAAAACACAGTGCTTTGTACACATTAAAGTTCATATATTCTGAGTATTAAAAATATTTTCCTGTCATTTCAGGGGTCTAAAATACTCCATTTGAATCATGCCTGAATTCCACCTCTCCACTCACTACTAGTGACCGCCATTACCACCCTCCCTTTCTCCATTACAAGATTCCACCCGGAGTAGCACCCAGAGTAGCAGTTTCCCTTCTTTTTTGGCTGAGATGAAGGCAAACAATGGCAAAGGCAAAAACAATGGTGTCTCAGTCAGTGACAGTCACCAAACACTTGAACATCCATTAACACATCTGTTCCTCCTAACAGCGGGAGCAGAATTATCACTATTTTCAGTTAAAGATAAGGAAACTGAGCCTTCCTAGGTGAAATTACTCAGTGAATTCACAGAAGGTAACCGTGGTACGGTGTCTTGACCCTATCTCCCCACCTCTCTCTCCCCACTCCACAGCAAAACTTCTCAAAAGAATTATCTCCAACCTGTTCTCCCTGATGGACCCACTCCACCTGCTCTACAATCCACCACGTCATGGAAACTGTCCTCATCCAGGTCCAAAGTCTCCAGGTGCCGAGTCCAGTGGCCAGTCCTCTGTCCTCCCAACTGTTTTGTCAGCAGCACTTGACCCAGGTGACGCCTAACTTTGAACGCTCCTCTCTGCTTCCCAGACACTCTCCTGATGGCCCCTCTGCCCCACTGGCTGCTCCATCTTTCTGTTTCGCTGGTTTCTCCTCCTCCCAATGTAGACATGTTGGCCTGGCCCAGGGTTCAGTTTTCAGACCTCTATCTTCACTCACTCCTACTAAGTGAGCTCATCTGGACACGTGGATTCATATTCCTTTTGATGCCAATGATTGCCAAATGGGAATGTCCCCCCTGACCTACCCCTAAGCTTCAGATGCATAAAACCAACTCCACAGTTAATCTTCCCTGCTGCCACATCCAGCTTTTTATTGCAAATCCTCTTAACCAGGTTGATGAGTGGTTGTTTAAATTTTTCAAAAGTTGAATATTCTCTGGGTGAAGTACAGAATCATAAAGTAGGACACATATTGTAAATATTTCCTTTTTATTTAAAACACAAAACCAATTCATTCATTCACTAGCCAATCTTTTCATATAAGACTTTCTCTGAATGTGAGCCCACGTACAAATGTTCCATATCATCTTCCTATAACACCCTGGACTGTCCTATGATTTCAAGTTTTATTTTATCTAAAAATAGAACAAGAATATAAATACACTAACAACATACTCTGAATGCACAAAGCTTCTAGATTTTTCCGATTTTTCTCAATCTTTTACAGCTGGTTTGCCCATGCTTAATTCTACAGCAACTTTTTATAGACCCACTCTGCTTTTTCAAGTTCGTTTTCAAACAAACAACTCTTTCAGTTTTCAAGCAGACAATTCTCTTTTTAAACTCAATATTCATCAGTTTATGAGAGACAATGAATTATGATAAAGGATAAAATGATAAAAACAATGAGCATAATGAAGCTCTTGGTGGCACAAAATTCAACTGAAAGGAGTAGAGGAACATAGCACACTAAAAGTGGTCTGTTACCTTGAGTGTTCAGGGTGCCTTGGCATCAGATAATATGTGTTATTGTGAAAATGAAAAGCATTGGTTAATCTGAGTTCATTAAGGGAACATGAACTAAGAAAGTTCTTGATTTCCACTTCCCACCTCCATCACCTTGATGCCATACTTTCTCCAGCTCCCTGCACCACCTTAGTAAATGGCAATACACTATGACTAAAAACTAAAACTTTTAAATCCCCTCTCTATAAGGCATCAGTAATTCCTGTCTTTCTAGGAGCCCTTATAATATATCCTGGATATATTCACTTCTCTCCATCTCCATCCCTAACATCCACAGTCCATGTGGCACCATCTCCCAACTGTAATAACTTTGTAACTAATCTCCTCACTTCTGTTTTTGCCTTCCCCTATTCACCACGTAGCAGCCAGAAAGAACTCTGTAAAATATGAATAAGGCAGTGTTGCTTCTCTGCTTTTACAATAACTCATTATTCATGAAACAAAAGTGGAAACTCCTCAAGGAGCCGGCATCTACCTACCTCTCCAGCTTCAGATCATACCATCCTCCTCTTGCCCACCATGCTTTAGGCACAATGCCCCTCTTCTCCATTCCTCCGATATGCCAAGTCCCCACCAGGGCCACTGCACATGCAGTTCATTTTGCCTGGAACACTATTCCACTGACTTCTCATAAAACTCATTTCATATTTTTCAGATGTCGCCTCAAATGTTACACCCTCAGAAAGGTCTCTAACTAGCAAGGTATCATCCTAACTAAAGGAGTCCTCTTTTGAGTCTCCCCTCCATCTCTCATATCCAAGTTACTTTGTATCATATCATCTTGTGCTTTTTTTTTCCTTTATATCAGTTATCAAACATGGTAATTATCTTACTTGATTGTATGTTTATATGTTTCCGTCTCTAGACACTAAAATGTAAAATTTCATTAGAGCAGGAATTACCTCCATCCTGTTCACCACCGTTTTCTTACTACCCAGCTCAGCACCAAGAGTAGCTGCTTAATAAATATTTTCTGAATAAAAAAGTGAATCTTCTAAGTAAGACCAGCTGAAGATATTCTCTATAAGGTCAACTGATATTTCTATGCATAAAAACCCTAAACTGATGTCCCTGAAAAAAAGACCTGTATAAGAATGTTCATAACAGCTTTATTCATAAAGTACAAGCCTGGAAATGAACCAAATGTCCATCAGTAGGAGAATGGATAAACAACTTACAGTAAATGGGAATATTATTCAGTAATAAAAAAGAATAAACCTGTGACCCACTGTCTCAAAAACGCTTTGTGAAAGAAAGCAAATAGAAAAGAGTACATTCTGTAAGATTCCAATTATACAAAGTTCAAGAGCAACACAAAACATCTATGGTGATAAAACTCAGAGCAGTGGTCACCTATGAAGGGTAGAGAATGGCTGAAAGGAAGTACAAAAGAACCAGATATGTTCTACATCTTGATAGGTATATGGGTTACATGGCTATATATATATATTTATTAAATTGCTCACTATATGCAAATTTTATCAGTTTTTTTAAAAGAACAGAAGTCCTAAATTTGCTTACTCAGACATCACATGGGATGCAAAAACCGAAGAAACAGAACCACACTACTAGGCACTTTCACCAAGGTCTACCTACTCATTTGTTCATTTGCCTCCTAAATTTCTACTCTTCTCTGGCAGAAAAATAAAAAGGTTTGGACCAAAATGTTTGATTAATTGTCCCATGTGGCAACATACTGGAAAAATATCTATCACCATGAGAGAAGATTTAGTATGCATTCATATGTGAATGAACCACATATAGCTATGACGGAAAGCATTAGCCAGTACATAAGCAATTATGGGACTAATCAATGAAGAATATTAACGAGATGCCAAGTTATATCAAATGACGATGTGACATGAGAACTCCATCATGAACTGTGTGCTAACGGACCTCTAAGCCATAGTTTGAGCATGAATGTTATGGTTTTTAATTTTTCTATCCCCCAAAACACCTAAGAAATGCCACACGCAGGCTCATGAGGGCACACAAATGCATGAAATGCAAACAAAGAAAATATAAGAACAAGAAACAGAGACATGTCATTAGAATGTACAAAAAAACCTACATGAATCCAATATATACATTTCCTTATAACACTCTATCCCCTAAACAGCCACGTTCATCCAGAGTTGCAAGGACCAAAACAGCAGCCAGGAGCCACATGGAGCTAACTGAGCACTTAAACTGTGGTGAGGACAAATGAGAAGCTAAATTTTTAATGTTATTACATTTTAATAAACTTTAATTTTAAAACAGAGTTTCAACTCAATTTCTGGGAAGTCTTAAGTATGTTTGTTATGTAACTTGTTATGTAAGCCTACTTTTTCAACTGTTAACTTTATGATATATAGATACAGACCATATTTCCAATGAAAAGTTAATGTCATAATTGAGACGTGCTGTAAGTGTAAAATACACACTGCTTTTTGAAGACTTAATACAAAAAAAAAAAGAAAATAGACTAGATCACTAGTAATATTTTTTCACTGATCACATTTTTGAAGCGATATTTTAGATTCACTGTTTTAAATAAGTCTTAAAATTAACTTCACCTGTTTCTTTTAATTTTTTTAAATGCAGCTACTGGAAAACTTAAAAAGTACATATGTGGCATGCATTATATTTCTACTGGGTTGTACTATTCTGAGGCTTATATATCTAAATGCAGGCTAAGTATATCATTATGATACATTCATTATTAATATTTCAAACACCTCCTGACCTTTTCACTTGATTGTCTTCTTTTCTTTAGTTGAATGAAATCTGTTTCCACCCTTTCTGCCAGCTCTAGTTTCCTCTTGTTTCTTTTAAATGCAGCTAAACTGAATCCTATAAAAGAAACATTAAAAATAACATTTGAAAAATATTAGGGCAATGGGGCCGATGAGAGATCCTGAAGAGCCTCCTCAGGACAAAATCCTTAAGAATGTTGGATAAAGGGTTTTATAAAGTCTTTTCAGTGTACACTGAGGTGGGAGGGAATAAGAAAAATAACCTAAAGTAAAAAAATTAAGAAAAAGGTCAAATCCAGAGAGACAAGTGAGTTCTGAAGGTAGATGCTCTCCAGGAGTGTCTGCTAATGCATGCCATGGCCCGCTCTGGTTTTGAAGGTCTCTGTGCATAAGAGACAAGAGCTGAGACTTGGGACAATGCAGCAGGAGAAAACGTATTGGAGATCATCCACATAAAAAGGGGGAACCCCAAAGGGTGATACGCCCAATGAAAGGGAAAACTAGAAAATGCCGCAATATGCAAAGAATCAGGAAACTTGTAAGTCACCGCCTTGGCTATAAACGTAAGACAAGAAAAGTCCTGTTACACTTGGCTGGTTTGGGAAGGGGAGTTCTGTTTTGTGGGTGTGTGTGGGTGTGGGTGTTGGGGGGGGGTGGGGGGGTGTACACGCATGTGTGGGTGTGTGTACACGCATGTGTGGGTGTGGGTGTGTGTATGTGCATGTGTGGGTGTGGGTGTGGGTGTGTGTACGCGCATGTGTGTGCGCATGCGCGCACAAGATGGGGTGAGGACGGGGCGCTGCTCTTGAAGAACAATTAAAATTATAAGAACAAAATACATATCTATATAACATTAAAGTATAAAAAAAAATTTTTAAGTTCAGACAGAATTAGGAGAATTCGTATTACCTATGTGGCCTGAAAAACACAAAAAACCAAAAATGATCTCGGTGAGGTAATGCTTCAAAAACCCATTAAACGCAAATGCAAATACTCCCTGGAAAAACCCACCTTAGCTCACCCAGACCTCAAAGAATTCCCATGTTCCAATTAATATGAGCCCATAGTTAAAAAAACAGTTCATAAAACGAATGAGAAATAAATCACCAAGAATGAAAAAACAAAAGTCAGCCAAACATCAGAAAGTATAATCCAACCGGCAAAGACCTCAGATACTAGTGTAATCATATATAGAATATAAAACATGTTTATGCTCACAGACATAAAAAAAAGATATTGAAAATATAACTAAGGAAGAAAAGATGATAAAATTCCCAGGCAGACTTGAAGAAGAACCAAATAGAACTTCTAAAAATAAAAAATACAATAACTGGAATTTTAAGACTTGATATACAGATTTAAACAATTAGATTCAGCTGACAAGAGAAATTACAAACTGGAATATAACACTGAAAAGATTACCAAAGTTTTCTGATAATGGCAGACTAAATTCTTAAGAGCAATTCTCCCACCAAATATTATCAAAAATGTTAGATAAAATATGAAAAACACCACCTTAAAAGCATTAAAAACCTTATAAAAAGTATCGAGCTTTTCTGGGGGTAAACTGAAGACTAAAGCTATTATTATTGCACTGTGAGCATCTGCCAACACTTGCGCACTTGAATTTGATTCCGTGGCATCAAGGAGAGGCATAAGTCAAACCCAGAGCCCATTAAAGGTGGGAGTTTCATAGGAGACACTTCCCACAGCAAGCTAGGGATTGAAAGGGCCAACATCCCCACAGGAAGGCTGAGCTAGAAACAAGCAAGTCTACCCCTACCCTCTACCCCAATACCAAGTGCATTTAGACAAGGTGGTTATCTTCAATGCACTGAAAGGAAATATCTGCTCACCCAGAACATTATATCCAGTAAAATTAACCTTCAAAAATGAAGGTGAAATAAAAATAGTTTCAGGTGAACAAGAATGAGCAAATTCATCACCAGCAAGACCTGTACTAATGAAAAACATTAAAGGGTGTTCTTCCGTAACAGGCAAAATAATACAAAGTGAAAGCTCAAAGACAAAAAAAAAAAAACAGGTAGGGAGAAGGGTGGGGAATTAAGTGCAAAGAAAAGAATATATGTGCAGGCAAATCTAAATGAAAATTGCAGTAAAACAATAAAGTGTCACAGTGTTTTTAAGTGCATATTTATTTCCCCCACATTGATGTAAATTAATCAAAATAACAGTGGGAAAATAACAAAGATACTCTAACATATTACCTTTAAGATTAATCAAGAAAATTTTAAATAAGGAAAAACAAATATGTTAGGAAAATTAAGTGGAAAAGGAACCAGAGTTGCCCTCAAGACAAAGTCTAAGAACAATAGTGTAGTAATGGACAAAAAAAAGTAATGGAACTGACCAACAAGTTTGGAAACAAACTCATGTATATCCCTAATAGAATTTGAGAATAACACTGCTTTTTCATACCACTGGGAAATCTATATGTTATTCAGTAAACTTTCTTGGCACAATACATTACCTATTTGGGGAAAAAAACACAAATTAAATTCCTACCCCACACTACACACAAATCTGAAACCTTATAAGTATTAATGATTTAAACATATAAAATCTACAAAAAGAAGTCCAAAAAGATTAAGCCATCACACAGTAGGCATAAATACCAGTCTTTTTATATCAGTCTTTTCTGAAAGAGATTTTATTTTTTATTTTTACTCGTTTTAACATTAAAGTAGAATATTTTACATTGAATGTTATCAAAGCCAGAATCCATCAAAAGGATGGTTCATTGATAAAACCATGTAAAATTTAAAATGTCTACAAGGCAAAAGACATCATATGCAAAGGTAAATGATAAATGGCATCTTTTTAAATTTTAAAGTATATGCAAATAGTTATAGATAGGATTAATAACCTTGAATCAGAACAGTCTGATATAAAATTAATAAGCTGGAGCTAGAGGGAAGATGGCAGAGTAAGAAGCACCAGGAATCTGTCTCCCCACCTAGACAACAACTGGCCTGATAGAATCTGTCTAATGTTAAGTATTATACAACTCTGGAGTCTATTAAAGAGGAAGGTTTCCAGGGGAAAGCTTCATTGTAAACTGTGGTTAATTTGGGTCAACTTCAGCTCTTCGCACAGTAGCCTCCCCACACCCTATCCCCAACCCTGTGGCAGGCAGCTGGGCATACGCTCCTAGAGCAGCTTGCACATAGCTTGTGAGAGTCAGGGTGGGCAATAAAGACCCTCTCCTCCAAATACCAGAATCTGTGCTCTGATTGCTGGTTCTGGTCACAGAGGTACAGACTCAGAGGCAGACAGCCATTGTTGCAGTGCCTCTCCCTCCAGATGAAGTGACCTCCAGGGAATTTAAAAGGCTAGTCCTTGTCTCCCTTTTTGAAGACAGACATTTAAGGAGATATACAAATGGCCAAAACGCACATGAAAAGATACTCGACAGCATAATCATTAAGAAATGAAAACTGAAATCACAAGATACCACCTCATACCCATTAGGATGGCTATTACCAAACAAAAAACAAAATAACAAGTGTTGATGAGGTTGTGGAGAAATTGGAACCTTTGTGCACTATTACTGGGAATTTAAAATGGTGTAGCTGTAATGGAAAAGAGTACACTGGTTCTTCAAAAAATTAAAAACAGAATTACCATATAATCCAGCAATTTCACTTCTGGGTACCCAAAAGAATTGAAACAGATATTTGTACACCTGTGTTCATAGCAGCATTATGCGTAATAACCAAAAGTTGGAAACAACTCAAGTTGCTTCAAACCATTCAATGTATAAATGGATAAACAAAATGTGATATATACATACAATGGAATATTATTCAGCCTTAAAAAGAAATTCTGACGCATGCTACAACATGGTTGAACCTTGAGGACATCATGCTAAGTGAAATAGGCCTGTCAGGAAAGAAAGAAAAAATGTGTGATTCCACTTATAAGAGGTACCTAGAGTAGTCAAATTCATAGGGACAGAACTAGGAATGGTGGTTGCCAAGGGCCAGGTGGAAGGAAACAAGGAGTTAGTGTTTAATGAGCACAGAGTTTCAGTTTCTCAAGATGAAAAGGATTTTGCAGATGGATGGTAGTCATAGTTATACAATGTAAATATACTTAAAGCTACTGAAATGTACCATTAAAAATGTTTAAGATGGTAAATTTTACATTGTGTATTTTACCGAAATTTTTTAAAATGTACATGTAGGGCTTCCCTGGTGGCGCAGTGGTTGAGAGTCCGCCTGCCAATGTAGGGGACACGGGTTCGTGCCCCGGTCCGGGAAGATCCCACATGCCGCGGAACGGCTGGGCCAGTGAGCCATGGCTGCTGAGCCTGTGCGTCCAGAGCCTGTGCTCCGCAACGGCAGAGGCCGCAACAGTGAGAGGCCCGCGTACCACAAAAAAAAAAAAAAAAAAAGTACATGTATATTTATTTATAGCAGCATTATTTATTATAGCCCCAAACTGGAAATAACCCAGATGCCTTTCAATGGATAAATGATTAAACAAACAGTGGTACATCCACTGTTTCGCAATAAGATGGTACAAGCTATTGATAAGAACAACCACCTGGATGAATCTCAAGAGAATTATACTACGTGATAAAAAAGCCAATTCCCAAAAACTCATATCCTATATGATACCATTTATATAACATTTTTGAAATGACAAAATTATACAAACGGAGAATAGATTAGCAACTGCCAGGTGTCAAGGAAGGGGTGAAGGTTGGAGGTGAGTAGGTGAGACTATAAAAGGGCAACATGAGATATCCCTGTGGTGATAAAAGTGTTGTGTATCTTGACTGTCAATACTATCCTGAATGTGATATTGTACTGTAGTTTGGCAAGATGTTCCCATTGATGGAAACTGGGCAAAGGGTACATGGAATCTCTCTGTTGTATTTCTTAGGATTGCATGTGAATTTATAAGTACTTCAAAATAAAAAATTTGAAACAGCGTAACTGGCCATATTAACTAGCCATATGAAATTAAGTGTTGATATATCATATACCAGTTATGATAAAACTCTACAATTACAAAGTATGTTTAATATCATGTTGTCTTTCAAAGTACCTTACACAAAGGCAGAAAAACTGTAAGAACACAATCTAGCCAACAGAAAAGAAGAAAATAGGATTCCTTGTGGTGGAATCATGCCCATAAATTGAAAGAATAGAATAACATCCTTAATCTACTCTTTACTTAATTTAAAGATGTATCCCAGGTCCAATCAAAGCATAAAACAGCTGAAAATTAAGGAATAGATGGTAGCAACTTTGTAGCACAAACTATTTAAGGTTGTCCTTTACCAAAGGAAAACAAAATTACTTTCAATTTCAACTTTAATGAATTTTCTGGAAGAATTCAAAAGAATGTACACATTCCATCGCAGACATTCTGAAAACTGAATGCGCATTGAAATTACCTACAAAACTTTAAAAACTACAGATGCCTGGGTCCCATCTACAGAGTTGCTGTTTTCATTGATTTTGAGTGCAGCCAGGGCTTCTGAATTTTTCAAAGCTCCCCAGTGACTCTGATGTGCAGCCAAAGTAGAAAACCACTGCTCTACTGGTTACACCTAACTCCAGATACGATCAATCACTAAAATCATCTTATTAGTCAGTGCTAAAGAGCTAAGCCTATTAAATTCTGATGAAATCACATCACCAAGATCATTTTCACATCCAACATATTAATGACAGTGAGAATGATATTAATAGTCAACATCTGAGTGTTTCTATGCCCCCAAAATTGGAGTAAGAATTCTTGATACATTACCTCAAGGAATCACAACGCCTCCATGAGAAAAGCGTCTTGGAGGTAACTTGCCCCTGGTCACATAAAGGCCTCTAAAGTCTGTGCTCTGAGCTACTATGTGTTCATCAATGGTACCAACTATACAAAGACAGACTTCTCAAAAGTAGACAGCAAATCTCTTAGGAATCTGGCAATAGCCAGCAAAACAGTAAATGCACATCCTCTATGAGTCAGCAATTCTACTTCCAACTATCTACCCCAATAGAACACGTATATATTAAGTGATGTGTACAAGAATATTCATGGAATTATCAATGTTAATGGCAAAATCTAGACTCAACCTGAATGCCTATCAATAAAGAAACAGCTAAATAAATATGGTAAAATGCTATTCAACAGTTTAAAAATTAATTCATCTATATATATCAACATGGACAGATTTCAAAATACATCTTGCTGCATTACAAAAAAATATTTTAAAAAGCCATGTTATAATACTACTTATCTACAAACTTACTAAAGATACTACAGTATGATACCATTTATCTACTTAAAACAGAATACTATATATTCTTTTCTAACTATATACGTTGGAATACTATATATTCCAACATTTCTGTTGGAACAGAGAGAAGCAAATCAAACAAGTAACTGTGGTTATCAGACTGAGCAGGAGTCTGGGATTGGGAATGGGAGTAAAAAGGAAGACCAGGTTTATGTAAAATGCTTCAATATTTAAGAAGATAACTTATTCCTCTGCCACACAATTAAAAAGTAATAAATACAATGGTTAGATACATTTATTAATTTATATTATTTTTATTATATTTGTTAATAGTACACATTTACAAAACATCAGTTCCAGCTCCTGGTAATGAAAGAATAGCTTATATGAGACTAACCTACAGACCAATAATAATTACAAACTCTGGGCAGAAGTTTTAAACTAAAAAAAAAAAAAAAAATGCCTATTTGAAGGCAAGTGACGAAAAGCTGGCAGAAATAGGAGAGGATTCAACCACTGAAAGAAAAGAAACATACTGGGTGAGATCCAAATTCAAACAGCTTTCACCATGAGGCACTCCCCACTCTGTGAGATACACAGAAAATAGAGCTCAGGTAGAAAACTACAGTCTTATTGGCCTGAGATGAAGGAGTCTGGGGCTACTGAAGCCACTGGAAAGTAAGGGAGGAATCCTGGAAAGGAGAAATCCACAAAAAAAGAAGCCCAAAAATCTATGTAAAAGTCCCCTCAAATCCTGAATGAGTCCTTGACTGTTCATACAGGATGCAAGATTCCGTAAAGTCCACGGAGGAAAATAACAGCTGAAAAGTGAACAGATGTTTTAGTAAATACCCACTGTAGAAGAGACAAAATTTCAAGTTTGAGACTTTCCACTGAAACCCCAGAAAGGCCATATCTCAGGAATAAAGACCACAAACTAGTACTAAGAGACAACTCTAGGATTAAGAAAAAAACTGAAATAGACTCACTTTAACAAAGCCAAAAACCAGGCTGTGACAATATCAAGGTGAACTGCAAATAATTTAATTACATGTTAGAACAAACTCAACATCATTCAAAGTATGATAACAAATCATAGTCACAAGGTGTAATTTTTTTTTAAAAAAATTGAGACATGCAACTAAACAGGAAAGTGTGACCAAGGTCAAGAAAAAAAAAAATCTATCAATAGAAACTGACCCACAGATTACCTAGATTTTAGAATTAGCAGTCAAAGATTTCAAAATAACAATGATAAATATGCCAACAATGGATATAATGGGTGAAGACATGGGAAATTCAAGACAAAGATGAAGGCTGTTTTTTAATGGAAACTTTAAAACTGAAAACATAATATTTTATATTTTTTAAATCATAACATCAGATTAATATCAAATTAGATACTGCAGGAGGAAAGATCAATAAACTCAAAGACCAATTCAACAGAAATCAAACAAATAGAAGTGTGATGGTTAATTTTATTTGACAACTTGTCTGGGCCAGAGAGTGCCCAGATATTGGTCAAGCTTTATTCTAGGTATGTCTGTGAGGGTATGTTTGATAAGGTTGAGATTTACATTTAAATTGATAGACGGAGTAAAGCAGATTGCCCTCCCTTTGTAAATGGACCTCATCCAATCAGCTCAAGGCCTTAATACAACAAATATGCAGACTCTCCCACAGTAAGAGAAAATTCCTCTTGCCTGACTGCCTTTCAACTAGAACATCAACTTTTTCCTGCCTTCATACTTGATCTGAAACATTAGCTGTTCCTGGGTCTCAAACCTGCCAGCCTTCACACTGGAACTATACAATTGACCCTCCCAGTTTTCAGGCCTTTGAACTTGGATTGAAACTACCCCATTGGCTCTCCTGGTCTCCAGCTTGCTGACTGACCCTGCATATCTTGGGACTTGTCAGCCTCCATAATTGCTTGTCAGCCTCCATGATTGCCAATTCTTTATAATATCTCTTTAGATAGACAGATGATAGATAGATAGGTATCTTATTGGTTCTGTCTCTATGGAGAGTCCTGACTAATACAGAAAGCACCGAGAACGAAGACTGAAAAAAATCAGAGCCTCAGGAACACATGACAGTATCAAATGTTTTAATATAAGTGAAATTGAAGTCCTAGAAACAGATGAGGGAGAGCATGAAGCAGAGAGTCCAATAGTTTTCCTAATTTGATTAAAAACTGAACCCTCACATTCAACACGCACAATAAAACTAGCACAAAGGAAACCATACCTAGGTGAAAACAAATAGAACAGTTTTTTAAAACAGTCAGAGAAAAAAGAAGACACATTACACACAAGGAAGCAATAATGATCATGTCTAACTTCCTAGCAGAAACAATGGAATCCAAAATATAATGGAATAACATCTTTAAAAGTGCTAAAAGGATACAATTGAATATTATTCAGCTATAAGAAGGAAATTCTGATACATGCTACAACATAGATGAAAACATGCTAAGTGAAATAATACAAATGACAAATATTACGTGATTCCACTTAGAGGAGGGACCTAGAACAGGCAAATTCATAGACAAAGAAAGCAGAATAAAGGTTACCAGGGACAGGAAGAGGGGGATGGGTAATCACTGTTTAATGGGTACAGAGTTTGTTTGGGCTGAGGAAAAAATAGAAATGGATGGTGGCGATGGTTAATCAACACTATGAATGTATTTAGTACCACTGAATTATACACTTAAAAATTGTTTAAATGGGGGCTTCCCTGGTGGGGCAGTGGTTGAGAGTCCGCCTGCCGATGCAGGGGACACAGGTTCATGCCCCGGTCCGGGAAGATCCCACATGCCGCGGAGCGGCTGGGCCCGTGAGCCATTGCTGAGACTGCACGTCCGGAGCCTGTGCTCCTCAACGGGAGAGGCCACAACAGTGAGAGGCCCGCGTACCGCAAAAAAAAAAAAAAAAATTGTTAAAACGGTAAATTTTATGTTATGAATATTTTACCACAGTAAAAAAAAAAGAAAAAAAGTGCTAAAAGGAAAAAACCTGCCAACCTAGAAGTCTATATCCAACAAAAATGTCTTTTCAAAGTAAAAGCAAAATAAGGATGTTTTTCAGATAATGAAAGCTGAGAAAAGTTTTCACCACTACATCTACCACATTACCAGAAAATATGTAGCATTCCAGGCTGAAGGAAAAGATGCCAGAAAGAAATTCAAATCTACATATAGGAATGAAATATGTAAGTACATGTGAAAATGTGTAATAAACTTAGAATAAACCTTAGAAAGACATTCTAAAAGCTGAAGGGGAATAAAAACCTACAAATTATGCCCCCCAAAAGGTAATCAAGTATAAAACATTATCATTAACCAGCACCAACATACCATTTTATTTCTACTGAGGATTAAACAAATGGCTGAGTATAAGATGGTATTTAAATTTTTTTAATCTAAATAATAGTTATAATTTCTCCTTTTAAATTCCCCATAGCTCAGAACCATTCTTTTTTGGAAAAAAAAGAATATATCACTTAACTTTCAAACACTTTATTCACAGAACATTTCTTGTTGATTGGTTATATAAGTCATAAAAAAAATCTATGGCACAATATATTTTTCTTATTACAAGTATAAAAAATAGTCAAAAATAATTTTGCCAACCTGAAAAAAAATCTAGTACTATTTTCTAACACATTTTTATATAAATGTTCTAAAGTAAAAATGGCAGACTGAATGTATGAATTCATCTCCATGCCCTACTAAAACTTTACCAAAAAGAAATTTAAGTGGGGGAAAAGACTGACATACACAAGGGGTGATTATAATGAGAAGGGAGATACCAACAGTTTTAGAACATAGAAAGCAAGTGGACAAACAGTAACTAATTGAGCAGAGGAAGATGAACCCCAATGCCCACTAGCCAAGACATCACAAAGCAAACTAATCTCGGCCAAAGTAAACTAATTCCTGCCAAAGAAACATCAAGAGAGCTCAAAGTAGAAAGCACCTGGTGTCTCTGAAAGCCAGGTTGAGACTAAAAACAGGAGAATGGGCAGAAAATTCAATAAGGAACATGTAGATGCCCAAATCCCCTCCTTGTGCTTGCAGAAAACGTGGAGAGGCTGAACTAGATCGGCACCAAATTAGCAGACACCAAGCACATCTGGCAGCAGGTACGGGGCTCTACCTAAAACCGAGTTTGATGTAAAAGTCTGATAAGGGCACTGTGACACCTCCAGCCCCTTCCCTTGTTCTGTACCAGAATACTGGCTATTGCCTTGCCAGAGCTGGGAAGATTTCTCTGTCTAATCCAAACGAAAATGTGTAGAAAAATGATCAATGCCTCCCCTCTTGAGGTCAAACAGACCTGCCCTCACACACAAAGCTGCCAACAGGTCTTTAGGTAACTCACTCATGAATATGAAAACTGCAGAGGGTCACTAGATAGTTGAGGAAATTAGCTAACATGTATTAGGGTCTGAAACAAACACAAAGACAGAGGAAGCAGAAACAGTGGATAAGAACAAGTTTTAAACCATAATATCCTAAGAGAGAGAGTAAAAATACTGAGTTCATGAAACAAAACCCCATGTTTTAAAAGTATTAATCATAGATGAATCTCTAGAAATTAAAAATATGAAAACCAAAATTATAAATTCATTAGAAGTAGATTTGGAAGATAAAATTGAAGAAACTTCCCAGAAAGCAGGACAAAAGACAGAGATTTTTAAAAGGAGAAAAAGTCACTTTTGAAAACGATACATGGGATTAGAGTACAAGATCCAACATCTAATTGAAAGAAATTAGAAAAATATAACAAAGGAGAGATAGGGGGAGAGATTATTACACAATTTTTTTTTAATTTCCCCAAAGCACATCGATTTCCAGATGGAGAGTCCAAAAGAGTACCCAGTACAATAAGTAAAAAAAGACCTATCCCAAGATATCATTGAGGTAATAAGACCACTGAAATAAGAACTTCCTTCCAAAGAGGCAAAAGATACCACAAAAAACTGGGAATCAAAGTGCCAGCAGACTGCATAATAGCAAGACTGGAAATTAGAAGACAGAGCAATTTCTTCAGAAACCTAAGCGAAAGTGATTTCCCACCTTCCATATATCAAATGAGGGAGTAAAACAAGAAAAAAAAAAAAAGACATTCGGAAACAGACAATTTGATACTGGAGAGAGGAAAAGGGAATTCCAAAGTGATGGGGAGGTGAAGACCAGATGACAGCTGCACAGCAGGCCTACTGAGCGCCCACTCTAGACCCAGGTTGCCAGGTGGCCTGCCTCCAAGGAAAAACAAGATGGAATTGGCAGATGAGCTGATTTGTGTGCCTGATATAAGAGCTCCACAGCAAGTTCCACTGGGCAGACTCTAAGGCAGCATTAGTGGTGGCGAGTGTGAGGCTCCAGGACTCTCACACTCCCGGCCTCCCTGCACACACACATTTCTCCTCCCTCCAGCCTCTCAATATTACAACTTGCAGCAGTATGCAGTTCATTCTGAATATAATGTTACTAAGAGCTGGTCCTTATTAGACACTTGCTATGATAAATAGTCATCTCTTTTTTATACAACTTGGTTTCCTTGGAGCTAATGATTCCTCACTTTTTCATTTGATTATTTAAATTACATTCATAGATTACTTGATAAAAATTTAAAAAACAAGTAGTATATGTTTTTACTATTTGTTTTATGCATAAACATGTAGCCATGATTTCTTTTTTAAGACAGACATATAAAACACACATATATACATATTTATAACCTCATTTTTCACTTTTTTAAGTCATTATTAGATTTAATCATTATCAGTCTTTATAACAATTTCCAGTTACTTCATAACATTTCATTATAAGACTATGTGATAGTTTACTCATGTTCCTCTTGTGTTGGACACAAGTCTTTTTCAAATTTTTTAATAATCTTTCTTTATGTTTTTCTTTTCTTCCCCTTTTTTTAGTTGATGTATAATATTATATAAGTCACAGGTATACAATATAGTGATTTCACAATTTTTTAAAGGTTCTACTCCATTTATAGTTACTATAAAAATTGGCTATATTCCCTGTGTTATACAATATATCCTTGTAGTTTATTTTATATATAATAGAATTTTTTTTTACATTCTTAATAATGCTCACTGAGTACCCTTCTACATAAATCTATGTCTATATCTCTGATGACAAGTTCCAAGATGCAGAATGGGTTTAAGGCTTTTGATTTATACTACTTAGCTGTCCTCCAAAACTTCTGCCAATCTACATTTGTACCTACAATGTATTATGTTCATTTTACCACACACTTACCAGCAGTAATACAATATTTTTTAACTCTTTCACCAAGTGAGCAGGAACAGATTTAACATGTATTGACCTTAATTTGAATGTCCCTATTAGTTATGTTATATTATCTATTTATGACTTTTGACCCTTTTCTATTGGGGTATCACATGTATTCGTGTGACTTTTAATCTGGCAAAACTTGCATATGTATCCCATTGTCATAGTTATGATAAATGTTTTTTCAGTCTTAACTCTTCTGCAGTCACACGTTTGTTCTTCCTTCTCATACACCTGGTACCTAGATAGGCCTTCCTTAGCTCAAAGTTGTGTAAATGTTGACCTATGTTTTCTTCTCTCTCTCTGAGTGGCTGGTATTATGGTTTTATTGTTAGTAATTATTTTAAGTAGCCTAAAAGGGATCCTTTAACAATACTTCTATAAAAGCATGAGCAAGGACTTCCCTGGCGGCGCAGTGGTTAAGAATCTGCCTGCCAATGCAGAGGACATGCGTTCGATCCCTGGTCCGGGAAGATCCCACATGCCCCGGAGCAACTAAGACTATGAGCCACA
Organism: Globicephala melas; assembly: GCF_963455315.2. Classification (NCBI taxonomy): domain Eukaryota; kingdom Metazoa; phylum Chordata; class Mammalia; order Artiodactyla; family Delphinidae; genus Globicephala; species Globicephala melas. The sequence goes on along the minus strand of NC_083328.1, from coordinate 47,011,571 downwards.
ACTACTGAGCCTGCGTGCTGCAACTACTGAAGCCCGTGCACCTAGAACCCGTGCTCCGCAACAAGAGAAGACACCACAATGAGAAGCCTGCGCACCGCAATGAAGAGTAGCCCCCACTCGCCCCAACTAGAGAAAGCCCACGCACAGCAACGAAGGCCCAATGCAGCAAAAAATTTTTTTAAAAGCGTGAGAAAGCAGGAGTGGGGGGACCTCAAGAATATAAAGGTGGCTTAAAATCAAATAACTTTCTATTTATCTTTTAACTAAAATATTTCAACATACAAGCTTTATTCCTTAAATATAGGTACTATATGGATCAAAAGCAATGTAACACTTTCAGGTATATATGCTAATACAGCTTAATTTTGAAAAGTTTTACTTACTTGTGGTCATGATGTTAGGAGGGCAAGAGGGTATTCCATGATCTACTGCCCATCTGTAGGCTCCTTCTCCAACTAAAAAGCTAACAACAGAAAAATTACTCTTTTAAAAATTCATAGTGTCATCTTCTCCTACATATTCAATAAAGTAATATAAGTAATATAGTAAGGCAACTGAAAAAATTTTGCAATACCTCAAAATGGCTACATGCCTAAAAAATTCTTTTAATTTTTCCCCAAGTTAGAAATTTTACAACTGGAAATGGTACAATATCATTTGCAATAACTAACCAGTAAAAATTGGCAAAATGCAACATAAGAAGTAAAAATAGTTGATTTCCCAGTGGAAAATACTAAGATTTATCTTGGATCAACTGTGGTTCTCAGTTTATGTACAAGATCTATTTCATCAGATTAAGAGTCAAAGCTTAAGTGAATGTCTTCAGATTTAGTATTCTTGCCTAGTATAACACCTGGATCTACCCAAAATGAGTGGGGTACATCCAGAGATGCCCAAACACAATGATATGCACTTACATTTCTAAGCCTCGATGCAATAAAAATATATATATGGCTGTCAGAATCATTTTTACTGTGGTAAATAAAGCAGTGTGGTATGTCCCAAAAGTAATTTTTTTAAGTCCCAAGCTGCAAGTTTTAACATAACAAAGTGAATAAAAGGATACTGTTAGCTAACTGTAAAAGACTTCCTTTCAAAGATTTCAAATAGCATGCAGGATAATTAACCACCCCATTCCCTAACACAGTAATAGCAAGCAGTTACCATAATAATCAATCACTTCATCTCCTTCCACAGCCAACTTCTTAAAGCTCTCAGCCAGCTAGTAATGGATTCCTTGAACTAGTGCCTACTCATTAGTTTCCTGCTCCCTAGTTTTTGTTTCTGTTCCTCTAATCATTCCAACACTAAAAACTCAAAGTAATACATATTGAAGTCTTTAGATTTGATTGTTCATAAGAAGATCAATGATAGATTAGAAGAAGAAAGTCTAAGTTGATACTCAGAAACATATCCAAATGGTTCCAATGAGAAACAAATTGGTTAAGCCAATAGTTACTACTATTTTCCAGTATATATGAAGGTGAGAATGGAGGGAGCATTAAAAAAAGAGAGAAGAGGGAGAGAGCCAACAAGAATACCTCTTCAAACTTCCATTTTTAAAAAAAAATCTAAAGGACTCCAAAAATAGAAAAGTTCCTCCTATTCCTGTACCAAATGAAGACCACTGCAAAGAAACTGCAAAGAAAAGCTGTCACATAAAGGAAAATGGAAGAATAACTGAGGTAGGAACTTGGATGCAAGTTGAGCTGTCCCGACAGCATTTGTAGCACTTCCTTCTGCTAGAAAAAGACTTTGATATAAGAAATAAACTCTCTTCACGTGAAGACGTAAAAGAGATGCTGAAGTATTAAATTAAATGATCAGGACAGAAGTTTGGAGCTGAATCTAGTATTCTCAGCACTCCCATTCGTCATTTGGGGTTCTATCCCAGCATCTGGAATTGAAAGTATTTTATAACATAAGCTTAGTTTTATTTTTCATTTCTTAATCATTCATAGGTTTGATTCTAAATAAAATTAGTTTGCAGTTGTCTGCTATGCAAGGTTTTAAATACATTAGGCGTTGTACAATATTCACAGGAAGGTGAATATTTGATGCCATCTTACGGATAAGAATTTTGAGATCTTGACCTTTCCTTACTACCAAAAATTACTTGTCCAGTAGTTTGACATCACACAAAATGGCATATAACTGCTTTTGAAATCATTTTAAAATGCTAAAAAGCTACGTGAGCTTTCGCTAAAAACTATACTATCAAGAATGAAAACTCTCTTCCCAGAACACTGAATGCAGCACCAGTTCAAATTTTTCTCAAATATTCTTCTGACTCTCCAAGGAGAAAGCTTTCACAGAAATTTCACCTCAATTCACTAGAAAAATCCATCGACTCCACCTTGTTAACACATCCGGAATCTGACCACTTCTCGCCACCGCCCTGGTCTGAGCTGCCATCATCTACTACCTACAGTGTTGAAATGGCCTCATCACTTCCATGCTCACCTTGCTCTGTCCCCTGCCCCAGTCTAATCTCAACACATCAGCCAGTGACATCCTTGTAAAACACAAGTCAGGTAATGACATTTCTCTTCTCAAAATCCTGCGAAACCCCTCATGAGGACTCTAGCATGAAAACTGGAGCCTTCACCAGGATCTCCAGGCTCCCAAGTGATCTGGTCTTCTCTGCTCCCTCCTCCCCTCATCTCTTCTTCCTCTTGCCCCCTTGCTTACTCTGCTCCAGCCTCTTACAAAACACAAACATGCCAAGGGGACTCCTGCCTCAGGGCCTTCACCCTGACTGTTCCCTGTCAGGATCTTCCTTATTTCCCAAATGGCAAATTTTCCCATCTGTTTAAATACATCTCCCTGATGAGGCCAATTTAAAACTGTACCCAACACACTGCTCCTCTACCCAGTACTCCCAATGCCTCTCATTCTTTTTTACATTTTTTCTTTTTTTCTACCTTCTCACATACCACATAACTTTATCACTGATGATATTATCTGTTGTTTATATCTATCTCCCTCAAATAAACTGCAAGCTTCACAACAACAGGGATCTTTGTTTTTCATTGATATCCATGTATGCTAAGCATTTAGAACAGTGCCTGAAGCACACTAAGCATTAGAAAAGCATTGGCAAGATATTCAACAATAAGCTAGGGTGTCAAAATTCTCTAAAGGACAGCATTTTCCTTGTGTTACGCTCTCCTTAATTTACACTAAAGCAAGTCTAAAGTGTTAAGAAACAAAAGCAACACTACTGAGACCAGCACTGAGTGGGATTATTAAAACCTTCAACAAGCTGAGCTATTGAAGTGCCAGCATAGCCAAACACCTGAAAACACAGTGAGGTCAATTAACAGTTTCATGGATGGGAAATTTTCAAAAACCATGACACTATGTAGTCAGTCTAAAAATGTGCAATTTAGTGATTCAGAAAGCTCTCAAAACTGCTTAAAATGCATTATGCTGGATGAGAAAGATACAGGAGAAAATGACAGCTGCCTCTTTGGACTTAAAAATGGATTTCTATATATTTTACCTATTACTTCTTTATCATAAATGCACAGAACTGAAGAAAGACCACCAATTTGGTGGCTACTGATTATTTAAAGCTTACAAACACATAAAGTGCAAATAAGGGAGAACCTGCTGTATGTGGAAATAACACGTAATGACCAAATTAAATAATAAGGATTTAACTCTTCTTAAAATTTTTATTACAAAAATTTTCAAACATATACATTACAGAGAATAGTATAATGAACCCAAAGGATCATCACCCATTTTCATCAATTGTTAATACATTGCTAATCTCATTAATTTATATTCCCACCCAGATTATTTTGAAGCAAATCTCAGATATCATATAACTTCAAATATAAATATTTTAGCATGCATCTCAAAAAATAACTTTTTTAAAAAACATAACCACAACATAACCAATTGACACCTAAAAAAATTAACAATAAATCCTTAGAATCAAAATAGTTTATTCAATCGATGTTCACATTTCCCTGATTGTCTCATAAAATTTTTGCTATTATTGTTATTTTTGCCTTTTAAACGATTTTGTTTGAAGGGGAACCCAACTAACCCATCCATACCTCCTGATTAGTTGATAGCTCTCTTATGTTTCTTTTAGTCTATAGGTTTTTAAATTTTCTTTTCACATTCATACAACAAAGGTACTAAAATCAATGAATTTATGAAATACAATAGGTTAAATAGTATTTTTAAATAAACAATGTACCAAAAATTAAATTTGCATCTCAAAAAATCTGAGGGTCTAATGAGCAATAATGCTTTTCTAGCTTTCCCTTTTTCACCAAAAGAAACATAATTTCCAAAAATTATAACTTATTCTACAACATATTAGGGTAGCAGTCAGCAATTTTTTTTCTGTAGAGGGCCCGATAGTAAACAGTTTGGGCTTTCTGACCAGATGTCTCTGCTGCAACAACTCAGTTTGGCCTCTGAGGAGCACAAGCATCCATAGACAATATGTACACAAATGGGTATGGCTGTGTTCCAATAAAACTTTATTTACAAAAAACAGGCAGTAGTCCAGATTTGGCCCACACACCATAGTTTGACAACCCCTGTTTTGGATGGTTGTGCCTATCAAAGTTGTACCCTATCAAAATGAAGGAGGAAAGAGTAAAAATAATAAGGAGTAAAAATAATAAGGAGTAAAAATAAATAAAATTTATTTACTTCTACAAATAAAATAAACATAGGAAAATACGACACAGTTTATGATAGTAGGCCCACCAAATTTATGAGGATATCATATGCATGCTAAATATATTCTACTAATCTGACCAAACACCAATACTTAAATAATATATCATATCATGGTGGCAATAACCAGAAAATTAAAACATAAAAAATTATCAGCTAATAGAAATACCATTCTGCCTAAAGTTTTGCTGAGGGTTTTTGTAACAAAGCAGTAAGAGTTTATAAAATTCTAACAGAATTTAGATACAGCTGAAACAAATACACTCCCTGTCTTCCTCAATGAGATATATAGACAGATGAACTTTTTATTTAAAGACTTCTTAGAAAACACCCAATGACTTGCTGCCCCCATAGAGTCACCTGCCTCTTCAACAGATGACACCAGAAGACCAGTTTCTAAGTCCTTTTGATAGTTTTTCTACCTCTATGCCTGGCATACAGGAAGTAAACAAAAAATATTTGCTGAATGAAGGAATGGGTAAGTGAATGAATAACTAAATGGGTGTAAACATTACTTCTTACTATTATAAAAGGATTCTACTCTATGGGTTCTAATCTGCTGCTTCTAATGTGATAAGGACAGACTCCATAAATTTTTAATAGCATAACAGTGTCAAGTATGGTACTCAGTTTCTTTGTTGGCAAAACGTATGTTACCCTCATAAATCATATAATGATTTTATGAGATAATACACACAAACCACATAAAACAATGCTTCTCACAGTGTACAAAGGCAATAAATTTTAGCTATTATCATTATAGAAATTAGATATCTAGACCTATTAGGGTTGTGTGTAAACAAGCTTAAAGTAAAAACATGATAAATTTGTTTTATTTATTTAGGATACTCAGGGAATTGGGTTTTTTTTTTAACTACTGCAGGTATACTGTGAACTTGCAGGTATGTGAGAGATTTATGCTTCTGGACAAGATGGAGTAACAGGGAATACATTTACACTCTTGCCTGAACCGATGGAAAAGAAAAATCAGATAAAATACAGAAAATGATAGTTTTCAGGCATTAGACAGTAGGGAGCATAGGACAGTGATCCTTAAAAGAGGAAACAAACAAGGTAAACCTTATGATTGCCCTAGTTTACTGCCTGGAGACTTTCCAGCCACAGCACAGGAACAGGAACTCAGGCAGAGCCCTGCAGCCTCTCTGAGTTGAAGACAGAGAGCTGGGCATCCAGAGAAGCCCAGGTGGCCGAGTTCACAGGGCAGAGAACCAGAGAGGAGACAGCTGTGCAGAGAAACGACTCAAGAAATCTACAGAGTCCGCCTATAGTCTTCAGCTGAGTACAGATCAGTGTACGTGTAAGATGAAATCATCCAAAGCCTGGGAAAGAATAACATGAAAAGTTTTAGAGGAAGCAATCCCCAAGTTCACACAGGGCCAGAAACAGCTCCTGTTCCCACCAAAGTAAAAAACCGCATTCTAGTTGCATCTGTTATAGTACTCAGAAAGGTTTTGCCCAACAGCAAAGCAAAATTAGCTCAAGGCTAAATGCTTCTCTAGTTGCATGTAACAAAGTATAAAGCAAGACCTGAAAGGATGAAACTGTCTCTAAATAAATTAACCGCATCCTAGAATTAAAATACAGAAATATCCAACACAAAATAAGGCAAAACTCACAATATCTGGAATCCAATAAAAAATTACCAAACATGCAAAGAAGCAGGAAAATGTAACCTATAATGAGAAAAATCATTCAATTGAAAACAACCCAGAAATGACAAAGATGACAGAATTAGGAAACAAAGATACTAAAACAGTTACTATAATTGTATTCATATACTCAAGAAGCTACAGGAAATATCAAACATGTTAAGTAGATACATAGAAGACATTTTTTTAAGGTGCAAACTGAACTTCTAGAGATTAAAAACTACAATGTCAGAAATGAAAAATAAACTGGATGGGATTAACAGGTGATTAGATATTGCCAAAAAAGAATTAGTGAATTTGAAAACAGCAATGGAAATTATTCAAAATGAAACAAAGAGAAAAATGAATGGAAAAAGTAAACAAATTATCAGTGATCTGTAGGACCACTACAAGAGGTCAAATATGTGTAATTGGAATTCTGGAAGATAGAAGAGAAGGGGGGATCAGAAAAAAATATCTGAAGAAGTAATAGCCAAAAATTTTCCAAATTTGATGAACTATATATCCCTACATATTCAAGAAGCAAAATGAACCCACACCAAAGACATTACAAGAAAGCTACAGACCAATGTCTCTCATAAACATAGATGCAAAAATTCTTTACAAAATGTTAGCAAATTGGATCCAATAACATATAAAAAGGATAATGCATTATAACCAAGTGGAGTTTATCCTGGGAATACAACTGTTGCTTTAACAATCGAAAATCAACCAATCACTATATTAACTGACAAAATAAGGAAAATTATAAGATCATTGCAACAGATGCAGAAAAGCATTTGAAAAAGTACAATCCCCATTCCTATTAAAAACTCTCAGCAGGGAGTTTCTCAACACGATAAAGAGCATCTATGATAAACCTATAGCAGCCATCGTATCTAATGGTAAAAGAACAAATGCTTCCTCCCTAAGGCTACAAAACAAGGCAAGGATGTCTACTCTCACACTTTGATTTCACATTGCATAGGAGGTGCTAGCCAGTGTAATAAAGAAAAAGAAATTAACTAAAGGAGTTCACATTAGAAAGAAGAAGTATCTTTATTACTTAAAGAACTATCTTTATTCCCAGAAGACAGAACTATGTAGAAAATCTTATGGAATCTGTAAAAACAGTATGAGAACAAATGAATTTAGCAAATTCCTAAGCTAGAATATCAATATAATAAAATTAATATTTCTATATTGGCAAGGAACAACTGGTATTTGCCTTTTTAAAATATGCAATTTATCACATCAAAAAGAAACACTTAAGTATAAATTTGATAAAAACTGTGCAAAATCTGTATACTGAAAATTATAAAACACTGTTCAGAGAGGTTAAAGAAGACCTTAAAAAATGGATAAGTTACAAATCTAATCAAAATTCCAGCAGGTTAGTCACAGAAATTGACAGACTAATTCTAAAATTCACATGAAAATGCAAAATGCCTAAAATGGTCCAAGCAATTTTGAAAACAAAAAATAAAGCTGAAGAACTATGTATGTGAGAAAATTAGATCACTAGTTCCAGACAACTGTAGGATCATTTTATGATATAATTTTAATACAGAGATGGCCATCACTTTTTCACATATATTTTATCTTTGTAAAATATAAAAATATTGCACATATCCCCTTTGACAATTGCCTCATCTTGTTCCCTCCTTTCTCCTTCCTAGAGGTAATTATGGTGAGTCTGGTAACCTTCTTTCCAGAACTTTTTTGTACATCTATGTACATGTTTATGTAGACTTAGAAAATCAGAGTGCCAGCATACCTCAGAGATATTGCAAGTTCAGTTCCAGACCACCACAATAAAGTGAATATTGCAATAAAGCAAGTCACACAAATTTTCTGGTTTCCCAGTTTATATAAAAATTATGTTTATACTATGCTGTATTTTATTAAGTGTGCAATAGCACTATGCTTAAAATAACACTGTACATACCTTAATTAAAAAAGTTTATTGCTAAAAAATGCAAACCATCATCTGAGCCTTCAACAAGTCATAGTAGTAAATAACATTAAAGATCACTGATCACAGAACACCATAACAACTATAATAATAATGAAAAAGTTTGAAATATTGTGAGAATTACCAAAATGTGACACAGAGACATGAAATGAGCAAATGCCATTGGAAAAATGGCACCAATAGGCTTGCTTGAAGTACAACTGCCACAAACCTTCAATTTGTAAAAAATGCAGCATCTGTGAAGCCCAATAAAATGAAGTACGCCTGTACTGTATATGTTTAATACTATGAAGGAATATATGAGAATGAAAAAAGCTAAAACTGAGGACAATTGTTACCTAGGGGCAGGGCCAGAGATGGGGTCAGGGTAAGGGTATGGGACAGTGAGATGGATAAGGATGCCATTAGAAAGGGTCCAGTCTAGGCAGCTTCAAATCTCTTGGTAATGTTTCATTTTCTTAACATGTTTCATTTTCTTAACATGGGAAACAGGGATATCGTGAATATACTTGGGTAAAAGGTTTCAAGATTTCTCAAAACTACATTAATTTATTTTCTATGACTTGAAATTATAACAGTCAAATAAAGTGATTTCTATAGTACCACTGTCACAACTTTCAACAGAGAGTATTAATGTAACTTTAATGTGTTCAGGCATGCTGAACACATATAGTACTAAAGTATAAGATGGTTGAGGGTAAGACAATATTGACGCATATTTGTTTATATTATTAGGCATGTTAACAGGAGTGTAATTACATTTTGCAAACAGAAATTTACAAAACTATTTAAGGATGAAATACGATGGTGAGGATTTGCTTTAAAATATTATAAGAAAGAGATGCATGAGATAGATGAAGGGCAAAAATACTGTTAATTATTGGAGCTAGATGGTAGGTTCATGAGGGCTCTTTAAAATGTTCTCTCCACTTTCATAAATATTTGAAAAGTTCAAAGTTTCTTTTAATGAAAATTATATGTTAATGCTGGAGAAAAGATGTAATTTTACTAATTTTAGTGTCACAATATGCTTCTCCAGAAAAGAAAAATTACACACTTTTATATTAAGAACTTCTCAAGATTAAAAATGAGTTTAGGGCTTCCCTGGTGGCGCAGTGGTTGAGAGTCCGCCTGCCGATGCAGGGGACACGGGTTCGTGCCCCGGTCCGGGAAGATCCCACATGCCGCGGAGCAGCTGGGCCCGTAAGCCATGGCCGCTGAGCCTGTGCGTCCGGAGCCTGTGCTCCGCAATGGGAGAGGCCACGGCAGTGAGAGGCCCGCGTACCACAAAAAAAAAAAAAAAAAATGAGTTTAGACTCTGGTCTTAAAGATACTTTAAAGTTTTATAATAAAAAGACCCCAGTTGAACACTTATTAACAGCAAAAGCATCTCTATAATCAACTACAAAACCTAAAATTAACTGATCTCTTTTCTGCTTTAATCCACAATATTCTATTCCAACAGGAGCTCTATCAAGTATTCAAAATGTTCCAAGATCACAGAACAAAGCGTGTCTTCCTCTCAAAGGCAAGCTACTGCTGGTGTGTAACCAACTGCATCAGCCTTCTGTGGATAAAAATAGCCTTCAAACACCGCATGCACCAAAGACCAAAGACCCAGGGAAAGTCTAAGAACAAAGCAGTTACCAGGGAGGAATTCGGCCGGCTGAGAGCTTGCCCTTCTGCCCTTCACACAAGAGTCTGTTTGCAACTGAGACTGGGTTCTTGATTCCTATAAAATAAAATTGGCAGAAAATGAAGTCAAAAAGTCTTCAAGTTTCCCACTCAATTCTGTGGCAGTTTCAATATGACAAATTTTAAATATCATGGAAAACTTTCTTTAAATATACTAATGAAAACCGTTAATTATCATGAAAAATAAGGATCAAATTGACAAATATATGAATACTTATAGATATAAGAACAAATATAAAACATACATTCTCATTTTATCATGTGCTACAGCAGCAAAGACTGAATTTGCAATAATACAAATTTAAATTAAGTTCCTTTTTAATAGATTTCAGTATAGAATTTTAAAAATAAACTGAAAATTTGGCATCTATTATCAAAACCATGAATTTCCTCTAAAGAATAAACATGATTACAAAACAGCTTCAAATTTACTTTGGGGAGAAAAATTAATGACCAAAATTTTAAATCTCACCTGCAAGAAAAAATAAAGAGAAAGTCCTACAAATGGGATAAGGGTGGGGAGAGGCCAAGTATGTACAAGATTGAGACTTAAAATACGGTTCGGATTGTTTCCAGAAGGGAAAACAAAATGTGAACAGTGAGAAAAGGGTGCTTACCTAGGAGGAAAAATAAGACAGAAAGTATTAGCATGAAAAAAATTGCTAGCATGACAATGACAATGACAAACATGACAATGATGATGATAGAAGACAGTGACAGAAACTTAGGATCCAGTATACGCCAGGCCCAGTGTCAAGTCCTTAAATGTATCAGATTATTTAACTGATCCTTCAACTCTATCGCATAAGTACAGTTATAAACCCTATCTGATTACTGAGGAAACATTTGCACAGGTTAAGTTACCTGCCCAGGATCACACACTGAGATTTTAACAAAGGCAGCTAATGTCAGAGACCATGCCCTTAACCACTAACCTATGGATGCCTTTCAGAACACTATTAATAACAACAACAAAAAGAAAAAAAACAGAAGTGGGATACAAAGAGACTAAAAAACCTCAAATTAAGGTCACCAGATTGCCTTAAAACAAAACTAGATATTTAGCTAAACACCAAAAACTTCTCTGCCCCCCCAAAGAATGTATGAAGTAGCAAAGAAAGGAAAAGGTTAGATCTCTGTACTAGCTCTTTTTTTGCGGTACACGGGCCTCTCACTGTTGTGGCCTCTCCCATTGCGGAGCACAGGCTCCGGACGCGCAGGCTCAGCGGCCATGGCTCACGGGCCCAGCCGCTCCGCGGCATGTGGGATCTTCCTGGACCGGGGCACGAACCTGTGTCCCCTGCATCAGCAGGCGGACTCTCAACCACTGCGCCACCTGGGAAGCCCTGTACTAGCTCTTAAAATAAATTTATTTCTGTATGTGATGATACAGTATTGTAAAGACATTAATAATTACCAAATTAACTTACAAATTCAAAGCTATAAATTCTCCATCAAAGCTTCAAAAGGATTTCTATGATGCATGACAAGCTGACTCTTAAATTCATCAGGAAAAAAAAAATGAAAAAAATTTTTTGTAAAAAAACGAAGAGGTATTCACCTTACAAGATAACCATTTTTTATTAAAAGCTATTCTAATTGAGTGTGGTTTGGGTACAAAATAGACAAATATATCAATGGAATAGAATAAAGCTGAAGTTGAGACACAAACACATGTGCATGTGGCTATTTAATACATGATATAGATAGTATTTCAAATGAATAGGAAAACGGATGGACTATCTATGAGCGGTGGAAAGAACACAGAGTGATGGGAGTCAGAAACCAGCTATCAATTTATCGCTTCTCAGCTATAAATTCACCCTTGGTTGCCTTATGGGTGAAAGTGGATATGGGCCTTTTAACTATGTTTCCTTTGCCAGCTGGCACACGGGTCAGCTTTGTCAGTAGAGGGCACTGGAGACACCATGCAGGAGGAAAAGGTGGCCTGCCAGCCAGGCTCCAGGAGAGCACCAGTTATTCTCACTATCTGGTCCACAAGGTTCTCTCCAGTGCTAAGTGCTTGCGGGGTGCAGCTTTCTCCAGCATTTGGCTACCATGTTTTCCCCAACTCCTGATTCAGGCCACAGCAGCATAGCTGACAGCCCCAGAAAGAACAGGACCAGGCCCAGCTCAAGTCACTGATCCCCACACCTTCTCCTCAGCCCCATAGCAAAGCACCCTGTGGGGCTGGCTGTCTAGGGAGCCAAAAGCCCGATCCTCATCCTGCAAACAAAGGTTTAATTCCCATGGCTTCCTGGCCTCTGTGTGCCCACCTATCAGCCTGAGGCCCCCAGGATTGTTTCTGCTCTCACAGTGACTGTGGCCTGGGTAACCCAGCAAAAAAGTGGGCTGTCAAACAGTCAGCTGCAGCCACACCTTTTTCTGTGAGGTCTGAACTCCCTTCCAACTTTATCCTTACCTGGGTAGTCTCCCTCTGCCCTTTACATTAAGCTTCTCCTGTTTAAACTGCTGTGTGGTTTCTGTCCCCTAGGTGGACCCAGACTGACACAGTAACCTTGGACAAATTACTAAATCTCTCCTGTGGCTCAGTTTCCTCACCTATAAAATGGGGATAAAAGTACTGACCTCAGAAGGTTATCATGAGAACTAAATGATTTAACATACATGAACTACTGGAGAACACTGCATGGTATGTATGTAATACTCACCCAATAAATGGTACTTAATATTATTGTTACTGTTGTTATTCAATAAATTATATAGGGACAATTTGCTGATCAATTCAGAAATTGATCAACAAACAATGCATTCAAGAAGCCAATGAAAAATAAATTACACATGTATTTGAAGAAAATGTAAGTGACTCTAGTTACAGTTATGAGTGAGATAAACCTTAAGAAATGCAAAATACAAAAGCCACAAAAGGGAAAGTAATAAGTTTGACAAATAAAATTTTAAATTCCAATATGATAAAGCACGTTATAAACAGAGGTAAAAGGCAAGCCACACAAGAAGTATAAACAGTTCACAGAGAAATGCTAATGGCCTTTAAAAATATGAAATTTCATTAAATACCAATAAAACCTCATAATAAAAGAAATTAAAACTAATTGAAATGCTGTTCTTACATATTACAAAAATCAGAAAAGATACAGAAGATTGGAACAATGAATAAGCAAATTGACCTAGTTGACATACATAGAATACACACCCAACAACTGCAGAATACTCTTGACGTTCACATGGAACATTCATCAAAATACGCCATAAGCTGAGCCATAAAGCAAGTCTCAGAAAGTTTCAAGGGGTTGGAACCATTCAGAATACATTCTCTAACCACAGTGACATTAAACTGGAAGTCAATAAAGTCTTTAGGCAAATAAATTTGACAACTCCTATGAAAAAGACAAATTCCTTGGGAAACACACATAAGAAAAAATATAATCTTATAACTGGTAAAGAAATTGAATCCCATTTATTTAAAACTTCCCACAAAGAAAACTCCAATGATTCAAAATAACTAATGCATTTTCCAAACAATTAAAAAACATTCCAATTGTACACACACTCTTTCAAAGAACAGAGGAGAAAAAAATCCCAACTCATTTTATGAGGCCAGCCATAATATGATTCCAAAATCTAAAAAGAATATTTTAAGAAAGTAAAATTAAAGCCAATCTATTATATAAACATAGATGTCAAAATCTTAAACATCAGTAAATCAAATCCAGTGGAATGTGAAAAAGATAAAAAATTACAATCCTGACTTTATGCCAGGAATGAAAAGTTGGTTTAACATTCAAAAATCAACCATAAATTCCATCATATGTAACAAAATAAAAAAGAAAAGCCAAAGATGCAGAAAAACACTTAATGATATTCAATAACCCATTTAAAATAAAAATTATCAGCAAACTAAGACTAGAAGGAAATGTCCTCAATCTGATAAAGAGCATTTATGAAAATCCTACAGCTACCAGCACACAGTATGGTGTAATATCTAATGCTCTCCTTCTAAGACCAGGAACAAAGCAAGGATGTACACTATCACCGCTTATATTCAATATTGCACCGAGTGTCAGAGCCAGCACAATAATGCAAGAAAAAAAAATTTTTAATATTAGAAAGGAAAAAAAAAAACTGCCATGATTCAAAGATGTGACTGTGTATATAGAAATTACAAGAGAATCTATTTTTCTAATTGCTTGAATTAATAAGTGAAGTCATCAAGGTCACTGAATATAAGTCCAATACACAAAACTCAACTGTATTTCTAAATACAAAAATAACTGTATATTAATTTTTAAAATATATATTTACAATAGCCATCAAAAAAAACTTAATATCTAGAATAAATCTAATAAAAAGGGTGTATAAGACATCTATACTAAAAACCATAAAACACTGCTGAGAAAGAAATGAATAATATTTATACAAATGCACATATTTCATGTTCATGAACAGGAATATGCAATATTGTTAAGATGTCAGTTGTCCACATATGGTTTTATACATTCAATGCAATACCAGTCAAAATCTCAGCAGGGTTTTATTATGGACATTGACAAGTTGATTCTAAAAATTTTATGAAAATGCCATAAACTTAGAATAGCCAATACAGGGGCTTCCCTGGTGGCACAGTGGTTAAGAATCCGCCTGCCAATGTGGGGGACATGGGTTCGAGCCCTGGTCTGGGAACATCCCACATACTGTGGAGCAGCTAAGCCCATGCGCCACAACTACTGAGCCTGCGCTCTAGAGCCCGCGAGCCACAACTACTGAGCCCATGTGCCACAACTACTGAAGATTGCATGCCTAGAGCCCGTGCTCTGAAACAAGAGAAGCCACGCAATGAGAAGCCCACGCATTGCAACAAAGAGTAGTCCCCGCTCATCGCAACTAGAGAAAGCCCAGACCCAACACAGCCAAAAATAAATTTATTAAAAAAAAAAAAAAAGGGCTTTCCTGGTGGCGCAGTGGTTGAGAGTCCGCCTGCCGATGCAGGGGACGCAGGTTCGTGCCCCGGTCCGGGAAGATCCCACATGTCGTGGAGCGGCTAGGCCCGTGAGCCATGGCTGCTGAGCCTGCGCGTCCGGAGCCTGTGCTCCTCAATGGGAGAGACCACAACAGTGAGAGGCCCACGTACCGCAAAAAAAAAAAAAAAAAAGAATAGCCAATACAACTGTAAAGAAAAAAAAGAAAAAGGAAGTTGGAAGTCTTACACTATCAAATTATCAAAATACAATATAAAGCTATAGAAATCAAGACAGTGTGGGACTGGCAATAGACAGATTAATGGAATAGAAGGTATAGAAACAAACCATTACACATACAGTCACCTGATTTGCCAACACAATCCTATGAGGAAAGAACTGTCCTTTCTATTGACAATAGCAATGAGTCATTTGGATATCCATAAGAGGGCAAAAAGTTAGTTTCGGTTCCTACTTCACTCAAATTAATCTGAGCTTGATAAGAAAGCTAAATGTGAAGGGTTAAAAACAATAGAACTACTAAAAGAAAACAGTGGAAGCTACCTTCAAAACTTTGGGTAGGCAAAGATTTCTTAAACAAAATACAATAAAAATTAACCATAACATTAAAGGTTGATAACTTAGACTTCATTAGAAGAGTGAGCAACAGACTGGGAGCAGATATTCACAATACATGTATCTGACAAAGGATCTGTATGAAAAATATATAAGGTACTCCAACAAATAAATTTTTTAAAAATCCAATAAAAAGTATGCAGGGGCTTCCCTGGTGGCGCAATGGTTGAGAGTCCGCCTGCCGATGCAGGAGACACGGGTTCGTGCCCCAGTCTGGGAAGATCCCACATGCCGTGGAGCGGCTGGGCCCGTGAGCCATGGCTGCTGAGCCTGCGCATCCGGAGCCTGCGCGTCTGGAGCCTGTGCTCCGCAACGGGAGGGGCCACAACAGTGAGAGGCCCGCGTACCGCAAAAAAAAAGTATGCAAAAGACTTGAACACACTGCACAACAAGGACATCTAAATGGCCAATAAGCATATGAGACGGTTCTCAATATCATTAGTCACCAGAGAAACTCAAATTAAAACAATAATACCACCACACACATATCAAAATGACTAAATTTTAAAAAGAATAACAGTATCAAACATTGGCAAGGATGCAGAGTAACTGAAATGCTCATACATTGTGGGAGTATAGATTGTAACAACTACTTTCTAAAACTGTCTGACAGTATCTTCTAAAGCAAAGTACATATGTACTTAAACTTACCATTCCAAATCCTAGGTTTATACTCAAGGGAAATATTAATAAGTGCATATGTCTACCAAAAGACATGCCCAAAAATATGCACTGGAGTTTTAACAGTCAAAAACTAGAAATTATTTAAATATCCACCAAGAGAATAAGTTATTTTATATTCATGCAATAAAATGCTATTAACACAAAAGAAAAAACTACTATGACACAAATCATAAATCAATCTCACAGGCATAACATTAAGCAAAAGAAACCAGACACAGAGGTGTACGATTCCATTCACAGGAATTTGAAGAACAGGCAAATTAATCTATGGTGCCTAAAGTCAGAATTAATGGACAAGGGGGAATGGGTAGGAGGAGAGTACAAGAGGTATAAACTAGGAAGAGGCATAAAGAACCCTTCTGGGAGTTTGGAAATGTTCTATATTTTGACATGGAAATGTTTTATGTCTTGATTTGGTGGTGGTTTACATGGCTATATACATCTAGAAATTAATGAAGTTTTATACTTAAAATCGCTTATATGTGGAATCTAAAAAATGGTACAAATGAACTTATTTATAAAAGAGAAATATAGTCACAGATGTAGAAAACAAACATATGGTTACCAGGGGGAAGGGGAGGAGGGATAAACTGGGAGATTAGGATTGACATATACATAATATTATATATAAAATAGATAACCAATAAGGACCTACTGTATAGCAAAAGGAGCTCTACTCAATATTCTGTAATGGCCCATATGGGAAAAGAATCTAAAAAAGAGTGGACATATGTATAACTGATTGACTTTGCTGTATAGCAGAAACTAACACAACATTGTAAATCAACTATACTCCAAAAAAATATATTTTTTTCAAAAATCTGTGCCCTTCATGTATATTTTGTTTAATAAGTAAACAGCAAAACATTTGTATCTTACACGTACTGATGTGGAAAAAATCTCCAAGACATCCTATTTAAAGAAAAAAAGAGGGCTTCCCTGGTGGCGCAATGGTTGAGAGTCCGCCTGTCGATGCAGGGGACGCAGGTTCGTGCCCCAGTCCGGGAAGATCCCACATGCCGCGGAGCGGCTGGGCCCGTGAGCCATGGCCGCTCAGCCTGCACGTCCAGAGCTTGTGCTCCACAACCGGAGAGGCCACAGCACTGACAGGCCCGTGTACCGCAAAAAGAAAAAAAGAAAAAAAGTTTCATAATAATATGTACATTGATTTTTTTAAAATATGTGCAAAACTATGTTTCTCTTACATATAAATATGGATAAATGCACATTATTTTACTGGTTAAACCTCCTATGGAGAGTTTTGGAAGGAAAGATTTGGAAGACCAAAGGTAAATTTTATTTATATCATCTGAAGTTTTTAACAATAAAAATATATTATTTGTGTATTCAAATAATTGCAAAACTAATAGAATATCCTAACTCCCATTTTACATGTCTGTAATCTCTTGAGGAGATGGAGGAGAATGATCAAACTCTAACCAAAGACTTGGACAAAAGCTATTTCACTGTTTTCTTTCTATCTGTAGGTAAGATTTTCTGTTTTAAATTCCATAAAAGAAAACAATGTTTGTTTTCAACACTATTCCAAGTAAGAATGAAGAAAACAATTGAGCTAAGTCTTTAGGAGGAATGAAATGGTAATATTCAGGTTTTTTCTAAGAATAGAGATAATGTGTTATAATGTTCACATACCACTCAGTGCTCCAACAGCTCCAAAATTCAGGGATTTTCCATCCATTATGCTGGCATCACACTCAATTTCACCCAGGAGATTTAGATTAGATCCCATTCCTGCATTTGTAAAAGGAGAATCCTAAAAGATAAAAACAAACATTAAAATACCATTAGTCTTAGAGAAGAATTAATGTCAACACTTCATAAACTCTTCCAAAAACTAGAAAGGGAAAGAACACTTCCCAACTCATTGTATGATACCACTGCAACCCTGATTCCAAAACAAAGCAAAGATATCATAAGGAAAGAAAACTACAGGACAATATATCTTGTGAATATTGACACCAAAATCCTCAAGGAAAGCAAATGCAGCAAAATATGAAAGGATTAAACACCATGAACAAGAGGGATTTCAGGAAAGCAAGTTTGGTTTAATATCTGAAACTCATTGTAATACACCATGTTAATAAAATAAAGAATAAAACAAATTTTTAAAACATGATCATATTAATAGAGAAAGAGTATTTGACAAAATCCAATACCCTTTCATGAGAAAAACACTCAACAAACTAGAAATAGAAGGGAACTTCCTTAACATGATAAAGGGCATCTACAGGAGTCCAAAGCTAACATCATATTTAATGGTGAAAGACCCTTTCCCCTAAGATCAGGAACAACACAACAATGTTCACTCTTACCACTTCTTTTCAGCATTATAGTAGATATTCTGAACAAGACAATTAGGCAAGAAAGAAAAACAAAGAGCATCTAGATTAGAAAGGAAGAAGTAAAATTACCTCTATTGGAAGATGACATGATCTTGTACACAAAAAATCCTAAAAACTCCACTAAAAAACTATGAGAACTAATAAAAAAGTTCAACAGGATTGCAAGATATAAGCTCAATATGCAAAAGTCAGTTGTATTTCTATACCTTAGTAATAAAAAATCTGAAAATGAAATTAAGAAAACAATTCAATTTACAATAACATCAAAAAGAATAAAATAGGAATAAATTTAACAAAAGCAGTGTAAGAGGTGTACAGTAAAAACTATAAAACATGGTTTAAAGAAATTAAAGACCTAAGTCAATGGAAGGACATCAATGTACATAGAACAGAAGACTTAATATCTTTAAGATGGCAATACTCCCCAAATTGGTCTGATTCAACACAATCCCTTATCAAATCCTAGCTGCCGTTTTTTGCAAAAATTGACAAACTAATCTTACAATTCATATGGAAATGCAAGGAACTAAGAATAGTCAGAACAATTTTTAAAAGAAAAACACTTTTTTTCTTTTAAAAATTGAAGGCTCACACTTCTAGGTTTTATAACTTACTACAAATTAATCAAGACAGTGTGATATGGACATATAGCTAAGGATAGACATAGATCAATGCAATAGAAGTATCCAGAAATAAGCCTTACACTTATGGTCAATTCATCAGGGATGCCAAAACAATTCAATAAAGAAAGGATAACTTATAAGAACCTACTGTATAGCAAAAGGAACTCTACTCAATATTCTGTAATGACCTATATGGGAAAAGAATCTAAAAAAGAGTAGATATATGTATATGTATAACTGATTGACTTTGCTGTACAGCAGAAACTAATACAACATTGTAAGTCAACTATACTCCAATAAAAATTAATTTTTTTAAAAAAGCAGAAAATACTTCTTTACTGGGTTCAGCAATTTAGTAAGTGAAAATATATATGCAATAAAGTTTCAGTTACAGTATTAAAAAAAAAGAGAAAAGAAAGTATAGTCTTTTACATAAATGGTGCTGGGACAATTAGATATCCAAACGCAAGAGAGTATCTGAGTCAGAAATCACAGTCAATGCAGAAAAATTAACTATGTTCTAAGCTAAGACCAATATTACCTAGGAAACCAGGGCAATTCTTTACCAACCTAAAGATCACCAAATGCCCAAAATTATCTACAAATGTCCCCAGTTTCCTGGATCCAAGGAAAACTGACCACAACATTAAGACCTCCCTAATGTGTACCTATAACTTGAGCAAAGGGGTCAGGTATTTGAGACCAGGGCTTTTGTTCTAATGCAGTTAGAAAATCTAATTGTCCACAGAATTTTAGAAGATCACAGACTGGAAAACAACAAAAGGTCTGTATAATTAAATAGAAAGTGAGTGATACAAACAATAAGTACTTTGAGGATTCAAAAGGAAATGGCCCAGTATAAGATGAAGAAGTTAATAGCAGACTTCCTGAAGGATGTAAAACAAAACTAAAGACTGGTCAGGGAGCTAGAAAATTCCACTTGGTGGATATGCAGGGAGCAACACATAGGCAGCCGTAAAGCGTCAGAGTCACAGAAGACACATTTCGGAAACATGGTTGGCTGGAGCCAAATATGGAGATTGCTCCATGCCACTCATCAGAATCTGGACTTGATTGGGAAAATAATGAGAAGCCATTCAAGCTTTCTGTAGAAGAAAAAGTCAAGATGAGTATATTGGCCAAGGAAACATAAACTGACATTCACATATTATTGATATATGAAAAGGAAGGGGAGGAAACTGAAATCAGAGAGACCAAACTGGAGGCTATTTTACAATGCAGGCTTGAAACATTAACCACCTGATATGAAATGACAGCAGCAGGGAAAAGGAAATAGAAAGAAAGAGAAAAGGACCAGAACTTCCAAACTTGAGAGATAAATAAAACCATTAATAAAAACGGGGCATTTTATAAGATGAAGGAAAGAAATTGCGTAATTAATTGTAACGAGTTTGAATAAGGCCTTCCAAGTGAATATTCTACCTAAATCAATTCACAACTAAATATTGGGAAAGAGATCACAACTAAATAAGGACTATGATTTAGAACAGATAAAGACTGAATCCTTGCCCTGGATTATTTCATATATATATATACACACACACACACACATATATATATATATATATATATATATATACACACACACACACATATATATATGTATGTATGTATATTGGGGGAGTGGCAGAGAAAGGTTTACTGCAGGCAGGGCCAAGCAAGAGCGGGTGGCTCGTGCTCCAAAGCCTGAACCCATATATCCAAACATATAAAGATCCAGGTCAGAAGCCTCTATGACACTGAACAGAGAGACTGTACAAGTAAGCACAAGTAAATTATCACCATATTACAAGGGTTTTTTTTTTTTTACTCTACATAACCTCCCTTGCCTAATCACATATATCTTTCAAAGTATGTGAGAAAGGAACTGAAATGTGAGAAAAATTTAAAGCATCATATTTAGTCATTCCCAAAATATATGTACAAGATCATAATAGTATATATGCCATTTCAACAATCTTTAAAATGGGATATATCAGCAAATAAGCTCTGCAAAATTAATTTCAATATAATACAAAATTAAAAATCACAAAGTGAACTAAATTAGTCTAAAAATAACTCTTGCCCAATGTTTAAATTTGACATTTCAAAAATACCTAAGAAAAGGGATATGAGAAAATTAAAGGATATATTAGACGCAATTTTTTTTCAAAAATACTTCTCCTACTTCAAAATACATTTATAACTTCAAAAGTGTGTCTACTGAACTTCTGCTTCTGACTTTGAAGGCATAATAGGGATCATATTTGTCCTCCTAACTAGAAAATCAGACAAAATATATGAAACAGACAGACTTCATTCAATAGCCAGCACAGGACTGTGATCCTGAGAAAAACAGACACAAATCAGGTGCCTCCACTTAATCCCTAGAGATACTTTTCAGACCACAGCACAGGGAAGAGGAACCCAAAAAAGAGCCAACATTCTTCCAGCGTTGAGGAGACAAAGTTATGAGTTCACGGAGGCCAGAAAGGCTAGAATATGCAGTACAGGGTGCAAAGAGGAGGAAGCTACACGGAGAGAATGCCAGAGGCCTGTAGGACCCTGAGACTTTAAATGAGTATTAGCCTACATACACTTGTGAGGAAGCTACAAGACCAAAGAAAGAACCCCTGGAAAAGAGTAAGCTGAGCAATCCCTGGAGCTCACACAGAGGGGAGAATAAGTCATGTTCCCATCAGCCAGAGTGAGGACATCAGGAAAAGTCTCAGGTAACGTCTAGAGTTGGGCCAAATCAGCCCTAGAAACAAGGCTACTTTAGACTTGCACTAACAAGGTTTTAAAGAAGCCTCAAGGGCTTCCCTGGTGGCGCAGTGGTTGAGAGTCCGCCTGCCGATGCAGGGGGCGCGGGTTCGTGCCCCGGTCCAGGGAGATCCCACATGCTGCAGAGTGGCTGGGCCCGTGAGCCATGGCCGCTGAGCCTGCGCGTCCGGAGCCTGTGCTCCGCAACGGGAGAGGCCACAACAGTGAGAGGCCCGCGTACCACAAAAAAAAAAAAAGCCTCAAAAGGATCAAAATGATTTACACAACAGTGTCCCAGAACGAAGTCCTACAATATTTGAAGAAATACTACAATATCCAACTCCCAAAGATGTAAAATACAGTGTTTAAAAAAAAACAAAGATGACCAGCATTCAAATAAGCAGAAAACTATGCCTCATAACCAGAAGAAATTACCACACAAAAACAGACCTATAAATGACAGATAATAGAATTAGCAAACAATTCTAATGTTAACTAACAATGTTAAACTAGCTTTCGCAAACATACTCTATATGTTCAAGTACGTATAGGAAAACATGAAGATAAGAAGAAAAAGAAGCTATGAAAAAATAAATTAATCAAACTTCTAAAGATGAAAAACATAATCTAAGGTGAAAAACACTTTGGAACAAAAAAAGATTTTCACATTAGGTAAAACTAAAGAATCCAAATAAAATATGGACTTTAGTTAATAATAATGTGTTAATACAGGTTCATTAACCGTGAAACATGTACCATACTAATATAGACGCTAATAGGGAAGATGAGGTATTGGGTGTACTGGAATTCTCTGTATTAGCTTCTCAATTTTTCTATAAATCTAAAACTGTTCTAAAATTAAAACTTTATTTTAAAATATCAAGCCACAGCCTGGGAGAAAAATTTTACAAAACATAAAGGTAGAGGACTTGTATCCAGTATATATAAAAAAAATCATACAACTCAGTAAGACAATCCAAAGTTTTTAATGGGCAAACAATTTCATGAACAGATTGCAAATAATACATGAAAATATGTATAATATCATTAGTCATTAGGGAATGCAAATTGAAACCACGAAATACCACTAAAATGGTTAGATTTAAAAGGCCAACAATAGTGAGTTTTGGCAAGAAAGTAGAGCAACTGTAACCCTCATACACCGCTAGTAAGAATAAAAATAGCAAATAGTTTGGCAGTTTCTTTAAAGTTAAGCATACACTTACCACAGATCCAGCAATTCTACTCCTAACTATTTATCCAAGAAAAATGAAAGCATATGTCCACATAAAGACTTGAATGAAAATGTTCATATCAGCTTTAATCAGAACGGCCAAAAGAGGGAAACAACACAAATGCTCATCGACTGGTAAATGGATAAACAAATTGTGATATATCAATACAATGAAACACTATTCAGCAATAAAAGGAACAAATTCCTAATTTACCCAACAATATGGATGAATCTCCAAAGCATTATGCTAAGTGAAAGAAGCCACTCACAAAAGGCCACATAATGTATGATTCTATTTATACCAAATTCTAGAAAAGGCCAAATTATGAAAAAAGCAGATAGTAGTTGCCAGGGGTGGCTGAGAGGAGGGGATCCACTGCAGACAGGCATTATGAGAGAATTTTGGGGGTGATGGAAATGTTATATGTCAAGATTGAGTTGGTAGTTACATTGGTAGTTACATTTGTCAAAACTCATCAAATTGTACAGTTAAAATTGGTGCATTTTGTTGTATATAAATTATATTTCAATAAAACTGAAAAAAAATTGTACTTATCACTCAGTATAAACTGACCACCCCATATACTAACTTTCCCCTTATAATGTACATAAGCTTTTTATACGGTCATTTGTTGTTGATTTTCTGAGCTGAATCATTTTGTACAACTAGCAATCATTATATCCAATCAGTAGCCAGCGATCCTTTTAAAATCCTGTTTACTCCCCTGTTCAAAAACCTGCAATGGTTTCCTGTCATACTTTAGAATAAAATCTAAAGTCTTACCTTCCAAGGTTTACAAGGCCCTACGTGATCTGGCCCCTCTCTTCCTCTCCCTTACTATGCACCAGCC
Organism: Globicephala melas; assembly: GCF_963455315.2. NCBI lineage: Eukaryota > Metazoa > Chordata > Mammalia > Artiodactyla > Delphinidae > Globicephala > Globicephala melas. The sequence continues at coordinate 46,987,454 of NC_083328.1, read as the reverse complement.
ACACGCCTCCTTGTAATTCTTGCACAAGAGGGACACTCCCACCTGAGGGCTTTTACATTTTGAAATGCTGAGCTTAGTGAGCAATTATAGTAGGGGAAAGAGGCAGTAAATAAAGACTGCGTGTGTGTGTGTGTGTGTGTGTGTGTGTGTGTGTGTGTGTACAGAAACATACACATACACGTATGTCTGCATATATAAATAGCTGATGTCCCATGATGGTAAGTACTAGAAAGAAGAATAAAATGGGATAAGAAGAGACTTTCCCTTCAAACCCAAGACTCCCTTCCCCGACACCTTTGTTTGCATGGCTTTCTCCCCCATCTTGTTCATGTGACATCTCTGGGCAGGTCAGTCCTCCCCATACTGACTTAGCATTTCCCCAACCTTCCCCAATGATTTTTTCTCTTACTATCTTATTCTTCTCTATGGTACTTTTTACTACTTGACATTATATATAATTGTCTAATTCTCCCCACAGAATGTAAGCCCTGTAAGTATAATAATTTGTCTTTTTAGGTGTTGTATCCCAATGTCTAAAGTAATGCTTGGTACACAGTAGGTACTCAATAAATATTTGCAGAATGAATAGGAGTTAATTACAAATAGATATAAATAGAATAACTGATCACTGTGTACTATAAGCCCTTAAGCAAGCTGATACTTACTGATTCCTACAGGTTACTGCTATAAAGAAATGCCAGAAAAATGTAATAGAGTGTTAAGAATCCAATCTTTTCACAGTTGAAACAAGAGAAATGAAATAAATTCAGGCAACAGAATTTTCAGTTTCTAAAAGATAACATTTTAAAAGCAAAATATTTTTTAAGTTTACTTATAACTTTCAAAGGAGACAAAGCTTTAAAAAACAAGATCACTTTGCTTAACCCAGAAAAGAGAGGGCAGGAAAGCCAAGAGGCGAATCAAGAGCTACACACCCACCATGACATGGAAACCCTTTCTTATTAATGAAATTTGGAAACACCGAGCCAAGGCAAAGATCTGCAAAGCATTACTCTTTCACTCTAAACCACAACCTGTATTACCCATTTAATGTCCTTTGCTGAAAGCATAAAATAAGAACTGTTTGCAAGGCTATGGGGTATACTGTACCTCTGGGGATCTATTATGAGACCTCTATTAACAGCACTTACAGATGCAAACAATTTAGTTTTCAAATGTTGTACAAAAACTGGACTGGCACATTGTAAAATCATTTTTATATAAAATGATTTATGTCTGTCCAATTTCCAATCTTCCTTTAAGGAAAAGTTAGACATTTACAGGAAATTACTAATATGTTAGTATTCATACCTTGTTAATCAAGGGCAAATTCAACACTAGAATGAAATTACGTGATAATACACTTTCTTATTCAAAATTAAGTATGCTAAGATATCAAAATTATTTTTACTATTGCCTTCATTAATAAGCAGGTAGTTTTATTAATCTAAAGCTAATGAGGAAAAAATGGAACTGCTTTTGAAACAATTTCTTGAATCATTTTTAAATAGAATAATAAACACAGGATGTATACTCCATGTTGTTATAGTCTTTTTCAAACTAACACTAGTAAAAATTGTACAATAAACCTATCCTACCTGACACTATCCTAACAATTACAAACTCCCTGGTATTTCATCATCAATTCTCACTATTTATAGGATGAATAGAAGCCAATGAAAATGTATTACCAAACAATCATTGAGGATATTTTTATTAAGCAGCCAATTAAGCTCAAATTTTCAAGACCAGATTGCTGAAAAATTTCCAATTTAGATTCCTCTGTGGTGGTATAGGCTAAGATTCATCCATTCATTCAACAAAAAATTATTGTTCATCTATGTGCCAGGCAAATCTTTCTGTAAAGAGCCAGATATGTTATATAGTTCAGGCTTGGCCACACAGACAACTCTACAACTACTAAACTCTGCCTCTGTAACATGAAAAGCAGCCAGAGAAAATACACAAATGACTGAGCATGGCCGTGTTCCAATGAAACTTCATCATAAACACTGAAATTTGAATTTCATATAATTTTTTGGAGTCATGAAATACTATTCTTCTTTGGAGTTTTTTTCAACCATTTAAAAAAGGCAAAACCATTCTTAGTTTGCAGGCCATTCAAAAACAGGCAACAGTCCAGATTTGGCTTTCAGGCCATGGTTTATTAATCCTTGACCTAACACACGGGGATATAGAAATGAACAAAACAGAAAAATATCATTGTCCACATGGAGCCAGAATTCTAGCTAAGGGAGACAGACAATAAGAAATTAAATAAATTAGATAGCTTATTAGATAGCAGTAAATATGATGAAGAAAAACAAAACAGGACAGGAAATAGGAAGTACTGGGCATGGCAAGAGGGCTATAAGGGGGAGACAAAAAAACCACAGGGGTAGTTACAATATATTTTTCCTTTTAAGTGTTAATCTGATGTAATTTCAGACTGACAGAGAAATGCAATAGTAGTATAGCATCAAGAATATATGAAGAACTCCTATAACTTTCAATAACAACAACCAAAAAAGAACCCAATTATAAAATGAGCAAAGGACTTGAATAGACGTCAACAGACATTTTTACCTGAAGAAGAATACAAATGGTCAGCAAGCACGTAAAAAGATGTTCAACATCATTATTCACAGAGAAATAAAAATCATAGTCACAATGAGGTACCACTTTGTACCCATGAGGATGGTTATAATCACAAAAACAAAAAACAGCAAGTGCCAGCAAGAACATGGAGAAATGGTAGCACTTGTACAGTGCCACTGGTAGTGTAAAATGGCTCAGCTGTTGTGGAAACAGTCTGCTGATTTCACAAAAAGTTAAACACAGAAACTGCTGAACAATCATGACAGGAAGACACTGGAACTCACCAAAAAAAGATACCCCACATACAAAGCCAAAGGAGAAGCCACAATGAGACGGTAGGAGGGGCGCAATCACAATAAAATCAAATCCCACAACTGCTGGGTGGGTGACTCACAACCTGGAGAACAATTATATCACAGAGGCCCACCCACTGGAATAAAGGTTCTGAGCCCGACGTCAGGCTTCCCAACCTGGGGGTCCAGCAACAGGAGGGGTATTCCCAGAGAACCAGACTTTGCAGGCTACTGGGATTTGATTGCAGGACTTCAACAGGACTGGGGGAAACAGAGAATCCACTCTTGGAGGGCACACACAAAGTAGGGTGCACATCAGGACCCAGGGGGAAAGAGCAGTGACCCATAGGAGACTGAACCAGACCTACTTGCTAGTGTTGGAGTATCTCCTGCAGAGGCCGGGTGGCAGGTCGGGGGAGGGGGGGGGTGTCTGCGGCTCACCGCAAGGACAAGGACACTGGCAGCAGAAGTTCTGGGAAGTACTCCTTGGCATAAGCGCTCCCAGAGTCTGCCATCAGCCCCACCAAAGAGCCTCTAGGCTCCAGTGCTGGGTTGCCTCAGGTCAAAAAACCAACAGGGAGGGAACTCAGCCCCACCTATCAGCAGGGAAGTGGATTAAAGTTTTACTGAGCTCTGCCCACCAGAGCAACACCTAGCCTCACCCATCACCAGTCCCTCCCGTCAGGAAGCTTGCACAAGCCTCTTAGACAGCCTCATCCACCAGAGGGCAGACAGCAGAAGCAAGAAGGACTACAGTCCTGCACCCAGTGGAACAAAAAACACATTCACAGAAAGATAGACAAAATGTAAAGGCAGAGGATTATGTACTAGATAAAGGAACAAGATAAAATGCCAGAAAAACAACTAAATGAAGTGGAGATAGGCAACCTTCCTGAAAAAAAAATCAGCATAATGATAGTGAAGATGATCCAGGACCTCGGACAAAGAATGGAGGCAAAGATCAAGAATATGCAACAAATGTTTAACAAGGACATAGAAGAATTAAAGAACAAACACCTAGAAGAATTAAACAATAACAACAGAGATGAACAATACAATAACTGAAATGAAAAATACACTAGAAGGAATCAATAGCAGAATAACTGAGGCAGAACAGATAAGTGACCTGGAAGACAGAATGGTGGAATTCACTGCCACAGAAAAGAATAAAGAAAAAAGAATGAAAAGAAATGAAGACAACCTAAGAGACCTCTGGGACAACATTAAATGCACCAACATTCACATTATAGAGATCCCAGAAGGAGAAGAGAGAGAGAAAGGACCCAAGAAAATATTTGAGATTATACTTAAAAACTTCCCTAATATGGGAAAGGAAATAGCCACCCAAGTCGAGGAAGTGCAGAGAGTCCCAGGCAGGATAAACCCAAGAAGAAACATGCTGAAATACACAGTAATCAAACTGACAAAAATTAAAGACAAAGAAAAATAATTAAAAGCTACAAGGGAAAAATGACAAAAAACATACAAGGGAACTCCCATAAGGTTAACAGCTGTTTTCTCAGCAGAAACTCTACAAGCCAGAAGGGAGTGGCATGACATATTTAAAGTGATGAAAGGGAAGTACCTACAACCAAGATTACTGTACCCAGCGAGGATCTCATTCAGATTCAATGGAGAAATCAAAAGCTTTATAGACAATCAAAAGCTAAGAGAATTCAGCACCACCAAACCAGCTCTACAACCAACACTAAAGGAACTTCTCTAAGTGGGAAAGACAAGAGGAGACAAGGACTCACAAAAACGAACCCAAAACAATTAAGAAAATGGTAACAGGAACATACATATCAATAATTACCTTAAATGTGAATGGATTAAAGGCTGCAACCAAAAGACACAGGCTTTTGAATGGATACAAAAACAAGACCCACATATATGCTGTCTACAAGAGACCACTTCAGACCTAGGGACACATACAGACTGAAAGTGAGGGGATGGAAACAGATATTCCATGCAAGTGGAAATCAAAAGAAAGCTGGAGTAGCAATACACATATCAGATAAAATAAACTTTAAAACAAACACTGTTAAAAGACACAAGGAAGGACACTATATAATGATCAAGGGATCAATCCAAGAAGAAGACATAACAATTATAAATATATATGCACCCAACATAGGAGCACCTCGATACATAAGGCAAATGCTAACAGCTATAAAACAGGAAATCGATAGTAACACAATAGTGGGGGACTTTAACCCCTCACTTACACCAATGGAGAGATCATCCAGACAGAAAATTAATATGGAAACACAAGCTTTAAATGACACAATAGACCAGATAGATTTAATTGATATTTATAGGACATTCCATCCAAAAACAGCAGATTACATCTTCTCAAGTGCACACAGAACATTCTCCAGGATAGATCACATCTAGGGTCACAAATCAAGCCTCAGTAAATTTAAGAAAATTGAAATCATAACAAGCATCTTTTCCAACCACAATGCTAAGGGACTAGAAATCAATTACAGGGGAAAAAACGTAAAAAACGCAAACACATAGAGGCTAAACAATACGTTACTAAATAACCAAGAGAACACTGAAGAAATCAAAGAGGAAATCAAAAAATACCTAGAGACAAATGTAATGAAAACACAATGATCCAAAACCTATGGGATGTAGCAAAAGCAGTTCTAAGAGGGAAGTTTATAGCAATACAATCTACCTCAAGAAACAAGAAAAATCTCAAATAAACAATCTAACCTTACACCTAAAGGAACTAGAGAAAGAAGAACAAACAAAACCCAAAGTTAGTAGAAGGAAAGAAATCATAAAGATCGGAGCAGAAATAAATGAAATAGAAACAAAGAAAACAACAGAAAAGATAAATAAAACTAAAAGATGGTTCTTTGAGAAGATAAACAAAATTGATAAACCTTTAGCCAGACTCATCAAGAAAAAGGGGGACAGGACTCAAATCAATAAAATTAGAAATGAAAAAGAAGTTACAATGGACACCACAGAAATACAAAGCACAGTAAGAGACTACTGCAAGCAATTCTATGCCAATAAAATGGACAACCTGGAAGAAATGGACAAATTCTTAGAAAGGTATAACCTTCCAAGACTGAACCAGGAAGAAATAGAAATTATAAACAAACCAATCACAAGCACTGAAATGGAAACTGTGATTAAAAATCTTCCAACAAACAAAAGCCCAGGTCCAGATGGATTCACAGGCAAATTCTATCAAACATTTAGAGAAGAGCTAACACCCATCCTTCTCAAACTCTTCCAAAACACTGCAGAGGAAGGAACACTCCCAAACTCATTCTATGAAGCCACCATCACCCTGATACCAAAACCAGACGAAGATACTACAAAAAAAGAAAATTACAGACCAATACCAATGATGAATATGGATGCAAAAATCCTCAACAAAATACTAGCAAACAGAATCCAACAACACATTAAAAGGATCATACACCATGATCAAGTGGGATTTATCCCAGGGATGCAAGGATTCTTCAATATACGCAAATCAATCAATATGATACACCATATTAACAAACTGAATAATAAAAACCATATGACACAAGAGGGAAGAGATGTGGGGACATATGTATATGTATAACTGATTCACTTTGTTATAAACCAGAAACTAACACACCATTGTAAAGGAATTATACTCCAATAAAGATGTTTTAAACAAAAAAAAAAATATATGATCATATCAATAGATGCAGAAAAAGCTTTTGACAAAATTCAACACCCATTTATGATAAAAACTCTCCAGAAAGTGGGCATGGAGGGAACCTACCTCAACATAACAAAGGCCATATACAACAAACCCACAGCAAACATCATTCTCAATGGTGAAAAACTGAAATAATTTCCTCTAAGATCAGGAACAAGACAAGGATGTCCACTCTCACCACTACTATTCAACATACTTTATTCAAAGTATTCAAACATACTACTATTCAACATACTTTTGGAAGTCCTAACCACAGCAATCAGAGAAGAAAAGGAAATAAAAGGAATACAAACTGGAAAAGAAGAAGTAAAACTGTCACTGTTTGCAGATGACATGATACTATACATAGAGAATTCTAAAGATGCCACAGAAAACTACTAGAGCTAATCAATGAATTTGGTAAAGTTGCAGGATACAAAATTAATGCACAGAAATCTCTTGGATTCCTATACACTAACAACAAAAGATCAGAAAGAGAAATTAAGGAAACAATCCCATTCACCACTGTAACAAAAAAATAAAATACCTAGGAATAAACCTACCTAAGGAGACAAAAGACCTGTACTCAGAAAACTAAAAGACACTGATGAAAGAAATCAAAGATGACACAGATGGAGAGATATACCATGTTCTTGGATTAGAAGAATCAGTATTGTGAAAATGACTATACTACCCAAAGCAATCTAGAGATTCAATGCAATCCCTATCAAATTACCAATGGCTTTTTTTTTTTTTTTTTTTTTTTGCGGTACACGGGCCTTTCACTGCTGTGGCCTCTCTCGTTGCGGCACACAGGCTCCAGACACACAGGCTCAGAGGCCATGGCCCACGGGCCCAGCCGCTCTGCGGCATGTGGGATCTTCCCGGACTGGGGCACGAACCCACGTCCCCTGCATAGGCAGGCAGACTCTCAACCACTGCGCCACCAGGGAAGCCCCCGATGGCATTTTTTTACAGAACTAGAACAAAGAATCTTAAAATTTGTATGGAGACACAAAAGACCCCGAATAGCCAGAGCAATCTTCAGGGAAAAAAACGGAGCTGGAGGAATCAGACTCCCTGACTTCAGACTATACTACAAAGCTGCAGTAATCAAGACAATATGGTACTGGCACAAAAACAGAAATATAGGTCAATGGAACAGGATAGAAAGCCCAGAGATAAACCCACACACCTATGGTCGACTAATCTATGACAAAGGAGGCAAGGATATACAATGGAGAAAAGACAGACTCTTCGATAAGTGGTGCTGGGAAAACTGGACAGCTACATGTAAAAGAATTAAATTAGAATACTCCCTAACACCATACACAAAAATAAACTCAAAATGGATTAGAGACCTAAATGTAAGCCCGAGCACTGTAAAACTCTTAGAGGAAAACACAGGAAGAACACTCTTTGACATAAATCACAGCAAGATCTTTTTGGACTCACCTCCTAGAATAATGGAAATAAAAACAAAAATAAACAAATGGAACCTAATGAAACTTAAAAGCTTTGCACAGCAAAGGAAACTATAAACAAGAAAAAAAGATAATGCTCAGAATGGGAGAAAATATTTGCAAACGAATCAACGGGCAAAGGATTAATCTCCAAAATATATAAACAGCTCATGCAGCTCAATATTAAAAAAGAAAAAAGCCCAATCAAAAAATGGGCAGAAGATCTAAATAGAATTTTCTCCAAAGAAGATATACAGATTGCCAACAAATACATGGAAGGATGTTCAACATCACTAATTATTAGAGAAATGCAAATCAAAACTACAATTAGGTATCACCTCACACCAGTCAGAATGGTCATCATCAAAAAATCTACAAACAACAAATTCTGGAGAGGGTGTGGAGAAAAGGGAACCCTCTTGCACTGTTGGTGGGAATGTAAATCGATAAAGCCACTATGGAGAACAGTATGGAGGATCCTTAAAAAACTAAAAATACAATTACAATATGACTCAGAGATTCCACTACTGGGCATATACCCAGAGAAAACCATAATTCAAAAAGACACATGCACCCCAGTGTTCACTGCAGCACTATTTACAATAGCCAGGTCATGGATACAACCTAAATGCCCATCCACAGACAAATGGATAAAGAAGATGTGGTACATATATACAATGCAATGTTACTCAGCCATAAAAAGGAACAAAATTGGGTCATTTGTAGAGACGTGGATAGACCTAGAGACTGTCATACAGAGTGAATTAAGTCAGAAAGAGGAAAACAAATATTGTTTATTAATGTATATATGTGAAATCTAGAAAAATGGTACAGATGAACCGGTTTGCAAGCCAGAAACAGAGACACAGATGTAGAGAATAAACATATGGACACCAAGGGGGGAAAGTGGGGCGGGGAGGCGGTTGGTGGTGGTGGGATGAATTGGAAGATTGGGATTGACATATATACACTAATATGTATAAAATAGATAACTAATAAGAACCTGCTGTATTAAAAATAAAATAAAATTCAAAAAATAAATAAAATACACACAAAAAAAGAATTAGCATATGACCCAGTAACTTGATAAACAAACACTTGTACAGGAATGTTCACAGGAACACTGTTCACTATTCATAGCAAACACTATTCACAGCAAAAGAATGGAAACCACCCAAGTGTCCATCAATGGATGTACGGATGAACAAATTGTGGTATATAAATGAATAATGTTGAATATTCCACAAAAATGAATGAAGCACTGATACATGCTACAATGTGGAAGAACCTTGAAAATATTATGCTAAGTGAAAGAAGACACACAGTCACATGTTGTATGATTCCATTTATATGAAATGTCCAGAATAGGTAAATCCAGAGAGACAGAAAGCAGATTGGTGGTTGCCAGGAATTTGGGGAGGAGGGAATACAGAGCAACTGCTTAATGGGTACAGGCTTCCCTTTGGGGAGTGAAAAGTATTTTGAAACAAGACAGAGGTGGTGGTGGCACGATATTATGAATGTTTAAATGCCACTGAATTATTTACTTTAAAATGACTAATTTTGTGTTCTTTGAATTTCACCTTTTGCATTCTATGAATTAAACAAAAAAAGGCAGACACAAAGGAATACGTACTGCATGATTTCATTTCAGAACAGGCTTTACCATGGAGTGACTGGAAGGGGCAGAAGGGGCCTTCTGGAGGGCTGCAAATGTTGTTTCCTAATCTGGGTGCTGGTTCACTCCAAAAACTTCAAGGAGCTGCCCCTGTACCATAAATGTGTATGCTTTTCTATATGTATACTATACTTTAATAAAAAGTTTTGAAACTATAGTGTAAATTATTTTAGATAAAAGATTAATGGCAAATTTTTTTAAAAAAAAGGTTATCAGTGTTGGGTAGAGGACTCAAGGGATCTCTCTGTATTATTTCTCACAACTGCTGTGAATCTACAATTATTTCAAAGCTAAAAGTTTTTTTTTTTAAATCAGAAGAATGAAAATTTCCAGACTCCTGTCTCCATAGATTCTGACCTAGGTCATGTGGGGTAAAGGTAGGGACTCTTCATTTTTTGTTTTTTTTTTTTTGGAACAAGCTACCTCAAGTGATTCTGATTCAGCTGGACCATGGCCCTCTCCTTGAGAAACTCCAATCTACATGAACTCCACAAGCTGCTTAACTTCACTTTCTCCTTGAACCCTACCTTGAGGAGGCTTGTAAAGGCATCTGTGAGCAACAGCACAGAGGAGGTGGAGAGTAAGAAAGCACAAGTGAGTCATGAGAGGCTACAAAAGCTAACCACTCTGGGAAGCAGGGTTCAACTTTTACTGGAGAAAAATGAGATGAACTGGAAAAAAGATTAATAAAATGTGGGAGAGCCAATGGTGAAAGGACATACAAAAGTTTCCAGGTAATCATCACAGATGTAGCCACAAATATTATGCACAAATCAATTATTTTCCTTAGTATGTTTTCCATCAAGAATTAATGGAATCAAGATAAGACAAATGATGTTGGAAGCTAAATATCCTTTAGGAGGTTAGCAAGACAAAGTTCAGAAATCAGTGCAACATGCTTGTACTGGTCATTTCTGGTACATTCTTCACCACAATCACTGAAAATAATATTTTACTTCTGGAACTAGAAGTAAATAAAGGAACAATTTAGTTCATGCTTAGCCAGGTCACAGAGTATTTTGATCTGCTTCTGCTCCAGCTCAAACTCTTTGGAGTGATATACCTTGGTTCTGGTTCAAATTACTTCAGTGGGAAATTTTTTGAAAAGTCTTTAGTTTGATTTGAAGTTCATTTTCAAAATAATAAGTTAATACCTTAGTCCAATTCCAATATTAAATAATCAAACCAAAGCTCATTCCAGTCTTATTCTTACTTTTGGTAGAAATTCCTGTTGCAACAATTTGCAAACTCTAGAGCAAAAAACTGAGGCCAATTAAATCATCAGTTCATTCTCTCAGGCCTTCCAACAACACAAAAGTTGGCATATCTGTCCAAGCCTTATTTCCATCTGTACCTTGAGCTGAAAAATAGTTTTAGTTACACAGCTTCCTATACTCAAAAGAGGCAGCTGTCGCTCAGCCCTGGCAGACTGCAACCCTCAGAGAATGCATGTTCCATGTGACCAGATCTCACTTTTTTTCAAAAGAAGTTAGAAATCCAGGTTTTTATGAGTCTCCTGATTTTAAATGTTCACAACAAATTCCAATTTTTAGGAACTTGTCTGTGGACCAATCAACACACATCTGTAAACTGTCTCTTCTGTAATCTCACTTTGTAAAGGTTAAAAAGGTCTCATGCTTCTCCAGATACAAACTCTCAGTTTTGGTAAGTCTTCAGTTTTCCACATAATACAGATTTTAGGCAAAGCAGCTCTTCGACACAAATGCCAGTCCCAACAACAGATCATGATTTCATTCTCATGCCTTGCTGAATACGGAAAGTATTGAATATTTGTACTTCTTACTACTTAAACAAGAAGAATGATAAATACAGAAGCAAGCCATTTAATCTGTATTGTAGACTAACTACCCTGTGTCAACACACTTAACTGAGAGCCAGGTTAGTGGTCAGAAATGCCACATATCTTCTGATTATGACAATTGGACTTTATAATACTTTTTTGCTCCTCCAAAATGAGTCAGACAAGCTTTCTACCCAGAATCCACAAGAAGAATGATGAAATATCATGTTATTTTTCTCAAGACTACCTTGATCACCATTAGTATAGACAACTTCATCTACAACTTTATACAATGGTGAATTGCCATTGTCAAAATGATGAGAAAAAACACAGTATTCTCTTTGGAGCTAGTAATTTGGAGCAAAACAAACAAACCAAGAACTCCCAAACACACACAAAATTTATACAGTTACATGGGGCGGGGGGGGGTCGGGCGGGAATCAATGTTGAGTAACACCAAAAAAAAATGACAAAGAGATAATCAGGGAAAATAATTAACAGATACTGAGAACCTATCTATAAACTGGATACCAAATATCACATAGTTTTTGTAAAAGTTGGCTCTCACGTTCTCAGCGTGAACTTTAGTGATTTTAAATTCAAAGCAGTAGGCTCATGAAATTTAAAAAGTATTGAATTTTGAAGAAATTATGGCATTCAGGAAACAGCAACAAGGTAACCAACTTAGCAATCCGTTCAAGTCCCTGCCTCTGAAAGTCACATTAGCTCACCCAGGCCTTGCCTTTCCATCTTCCTCTCCAACTTGCCTGTCCACCACTTCTCTGTACCTCTTTTGGGATATAGGGAATGTGCTTAAAGGGTGTAAATCTACGAACTATACTACCCTTTGTCTAGTTCTGAAAAAACACTCAATGAAAAGAGTATGAAACTACAGTAAAACTTTTCCACTATTGGTAAATTTTACTTAACTGATTAACCGTGTTTTCCATGACTGACTAATTGGACAATGTGGACAATAACAACATAGAAATTACAAGAAATTACAAGATGATGGATTCCTCCTGATGTTTGGTACAATGTTGACCTAAAAAGCAGAATTTTCACAACTGGAGCTAATTGGAGGTCATGGTATCTGCTATCCTAGGACTACGGAAAACAAGGTCAGAAAGAAGCAAGCCATATTATCCAACTTAACACCCAGTTTGCAAATAGTTGTTTATTACACCTTAAAATATTCCCAAGGAAGTTACATCCATGTGATATAAGCATGCTGTGTCCAAGAGGGCAATTTACCATTATAAATTATCCTAGTTTGTGTACAGAAACCAGTAGATATTTGCAAATTCATTTCCAGGTCACTGAAGATAAAACCCAGAAAAACCTATTTTCCTCCATGTGGTGAAAGCAAAGAGATTACTTCTGCAGTGGCGCTGCCTGTTCTTGGAGTTATTCTCTAAAACAGGGTCATATAAGAATATTTTCACCCAAATACTAGCTATAAACAATTAAGACATGATTTACTGAGATACATGCTATTGTGTATGTTTAGGTTTTTAGCCAATTAATACTATATTAATAAAGACTGGAAAGTTTAAGAATAAATGAACTCTAACCAGTACGTTTCAGCAGAGTTAGCCAGAAAACATTTCTACTAGGCCCAAATGAAGTATCTTTCATTCATTAATACAGAACCACAGGGCATACTTAGACATCAGAGGCTCAATCATCTAAAAAGAGTTCCTAGGGAAACAAAAACTTTCCATTTTCATTCTGTAACTGCTCCTTAACGACAGAAAGTATTCTTTCTTTTTTGGCATTCTCTCTTTTCTCTCTACCTCGGGACATATTTACAGATGCACTGGCTGCTTTACAGACATGCTAAAAGTTCGTGCTGTGGTTGATCAAAGTTGGAATGCCTGAGGAAATTACTCAATTCAGACAGCCCGGAATTGTATCTAGCCAAATAGTTACAGTGCTCTACTTTTAACATGTGTTAAAGTAATATTTTAGCCATGCTGGATGTAAGTTAAGAGAACATTTGTTTGCATCACACTCTGTGAACAGTTGAGTCAAATATAGTATGTTGAATACCCAGTTTTATTATCTGTGACAGTTCATTTTTTTAACTGTTCAATTACACACAAAAAAACATAGTTTATATTAAAAAAAAAAAACTAACACACAACAGCATATGTATTAGGAACTAAGACTTGTTAATGATCTTCTTGAAGTGTCCAAGCTCTTCTACTGAATAGAAATTTAGAATAAATGCATCAAATATTGCTTTTGTTCATTAGAGCATTTGTTGATCTGGCATGCAATATTCTGTCAAAAAACAGAACCACCTTTTTTCTCTACTTTATTATTAAAAGTATTTTAATAAAAAAGCACTGCCTACCTGTATTCACCTCCTTTCCATTATTAATCTGCCTAATTTGCAAATAAAGACATAGCAAAATTAAGTAGAAAAATCACATCACAGCAGTTTATTTTCATGGTTTTTTTTTTTAATTGAAAGCCACAGAATTGCAGTACAAAGAGTTACTTGTCAAACATAACACAAATCTCTAACATAAAATATTGGCTTCCATAGACCTGCACATCTGAAATAGTTTTAAACTTTGTTTTAGTTGGATTCTTTACGATGTCCAGGAGGAGGTTAGCGCACACGGTACCTGAAATTGTCTTTTCCACATGAGCTACAATAGAAAAAGACAAATGTAGCTGTTTCTCTAGTAAAGCCAAACTTGGCATCTACTTATACTTCCCTTCAACCTAAATAACTATACCTTTTAACCACGTTGACAATAATATGGAAATATCACTCAAAAAGAACCTAACAGACCACAGAATTATAATAATGTAAACTATCCTTCTATCAAATGTGAAGTGAGGACATGGTAGATTGGAGGGGTGAGAGGGGTGTCACTAACTTATAAGTAGTAACTTATAACTATGCTTTTTATTTAAAAGATTTCCAACCCACTAGAAAATGTTAACATCTGTACATACTCCAAAAGAGGAAAACAAAAATAAGTTCCCCACTCAGAATTTTCTGAGAAGGCTAGTAAATGTTATAGTGTTGATACCCTATGTTATACGCATGTCATGAACTGTCAGGAAATGAGTATACCATGCAGGAGGCTGGACCCTGAGTGGGAATGACTGCCAGTAAAAACTCCCTGGCAGTAGGAATGGCCAAAGCACTATTCTCAACTGGGATGCCTAGGATTCCATTTTAAACTGTTTGCTCTGCTATAGGGAGATGCAATCCTTCATTATTCTAACACTTAGGTAAAGCCTGCTGTACACATAAAAATTAGACGGCAGGTAGACAGAATGAGTGGGGAAAAAATGGAAGTAATGCTTTGTTCTGCTTTGTAGCAGGATTTAGGATATGATCTTGATGAGATTCCTAAAAGTTATACAACTTAAGTTCCTCCTCATTCCCTTCCAGATTCTGAATACAGTCCTACATTTGAGAGATAGACAAAAACTTAAAATCAAAGGCAGTCTTTCAGATTGACCTTCATGATATCAGCCTGTGATTTGCTGAGCACAGAAAAATCTTCTTAGCCTAGCCCTTCATTACCAAAAGCTAAAAAGCAAAAAACCAGTAGATGTTAGATTATAAAATTGATGCCCCAAAGAATATAGATCCAAACACACACACACACACACACACACACACACACACCCGACACGTATGAAATGATTCAATAATCACAGCACTATAAATCCAAGGGCCAATAAATCTAATATATCTATTAATTTAGAAGAAGACATTTTACACTCAATCCAAAAGTCTAAATTGCTGCCACATAACCAAAACACAGAATTACCACCAATTCCACCACACTACCAAATGTAGCTTTAAGTAGCTCAAAGCTGAATTCTAAAATGTAGCATATTCTTGGAGAATAATAACTCCCAGAGCAAAACAAGGGCTCATACATAAAGCTACAAGCTCCTTAGGAACTGCTAAGTCTCGTCTCAGACCATATCTTCTACCAGATTCAGCCAAGATGAATTCATCTGATAAGTTCCACAGAACTCACCAAGAAATGGCTAGAAAAAGGTGAAACTGTTTTCATGTTCCCGTCAGTACAAAGCTCTGTAACATAACAAGCTCTGTACTTAAGTGTTTTGACTTGGCCAAAAACTAATACACAGTTTTGATGCAGTGTAAAAATTAATCTGAAATGTAATAACTGATTCAGTTCCCTTTTTATTCTAAAAAAAGTTAAAAGAAAAAAGAATCACTGCTTTTCCTTAATTAAGCAGGTACTTTGCGCTAGAGAGCGTGTTTAGTTTCTAGGGTCTGAGGAAAAGAACAGATGCATCTACTGTGTAAACACAAACAGTAAGTTACAAGTTGCCCCTTAGTACTAAAGGCAAGACTCAGCATCAGTACTCAAAAAAGTGTTTTAAAAAGAGTGTAACTTACTTTTACTGCCCCGGGCTAACTGGGCTCTGTCTGGTGCTTCTTTGTCTGTACTTGGCCACCCACAGCCTGTCTTCTAATTAACTCAATGCTCTATAGCAGCAGAACAAGCAAACAAGTTGCCTCCCATCTGCGTACAGCTCTTCAGGACACATTTCCCTTGGTCAGAAGGTGGAAATTCTTGGGAGAGGTGATTTTTCTCTGCCTCTTCACAAGAAGAACATGGACACTTGGCTGGATGCAACTCCGTGAAGTGTAACTGTGTGTGTACACCTCAAAAAATAAAAAAAATAAATAAAAAAAAAAATGCAGAGAAACATAAAGACTCTATAAACACCTGGAATACACAGAAATACTGAAGCACCCCTGGAAATACTGCTAAACAGAGCAAAATAGGGTCTTTGACTGAAATAATCAATGATACCAAGTTGAAAAAAAAAAAAGTAAAAAGAGCATCCGAAGTCAAAATCCAAATGTCATGCAATGAAAACATTTTAAGTACTACAAAGTAGAAAAGGTAAAACTCCTTGCTTCGCATACTTAAAAACAGGAACCCCCTCCCCATTACAGAGAATAAAAGATATTGTCAATGGAAGAGAAAAATGAGACTTTCAGGGGTAGTAGGTCTAAAATTAGACTCCTCAGTCACATGGTTAATGGGCACTTGTGTGTATGTGAGCTAAATGCATGGAGCTGTCTTTCCAATGTGTTCAGCCCTGTCCAGGAGCGGAGGGGAGGAGGAAGCAAGGAACCACTTAAATACTCAGCACCCTTTGCATATGAAAAGATGATTTCTGCAAAACAAAAAAATGTGCAGAAGAACAAAGATGCTCATTTATTTAAATAATTTTTAACCTCTCAAATAAACATAAATGAGCGTAAAACAGATGCCCCTACTTTTTTGCAACAAAAACCAAACACTGAAGTGGGGTAGGGAGGAGGTGTGGTTAAGCATCTAATCACAAAGAAACCCCACAACTGAATTTGCTACAGGCTTGGCGAGAGACGGGGTTATATCAGACCTTCCCAATATTCCCTCCCATCCTAGATATGCCCATATGCCAGGAGCAAGCCACACCATCTTCATGACCCCTAAGCATCCCAGGGACTGGCAGGCCTTCTCTCCCCCTGAGGCACACAAACAATTCCAGCCAGAAGCATAAGGCCAAGGGAAGGGTGTGTGGCCTAATCCTGCAGCTGCACAGAGGCCTGGGCTGTGGTCCACCAACAACAGACTACTCAATGGTGATGACATTCTGGAGACCACTGCTTTATAGAAATGCATGCAGAGCTGGCTCTACATCTCAGGATGTAGAGGTCAGATAAATGCATAACAATATTACATATAATAATATAAATATACAGTAATGCAAATACCTACATTTTTTCTCTCACACCCCAAACTATCAGCCATCTGGATAAGAAGTTACTTTTTAAAGGAATTTCTAGAGTTTATAAGCAAGCATCATATTGGATTATATAGAGATCCAAAGACAATGGACCACTTTTAGCAGACATAAAAACTTGTGCCCAATATACATTGCCCTTTAAATGCTAAAGCATTTGGACAATAAACAAGTTATGACCATGAATTACCATCTCCCCTGACCATAGGAAGACTTAAAGAATGAAGCAAGTCAACAAAAGAACAGCAGGGTCCACTTAGAATAACATAAGTTCAACAAAACATTTTTAACAAGGGAGCCTGTGCAATTTACCTTTCACTATATGAAATTTAAAAGCTATATCTATCACTATTGCTAATGCATAGTATTCTACCTACCAAAATAATCAGTTTTCAAAATGAGTTAACCAAAATCTCTCAAAGGGTACACCAGCCAGCCAGCCAGATTCATCAGTTTCCTCACAAAACAAGTAACCTCTCAAAAGTTTGTCAGTCATATTTCACCTATTATTCCTTACTAGAACTTTTTAAAGCACATCTTTGTACTTCTTAAGAAAAATATACTGATGTGCAAAGGGCGCTTCAGTAAGCATTTTATGAGTTCATTTTCTGTCAGAATCTATGAAAAGCTCTCTACTTCAGCAGTGGCATCATGACTCACCCAGATCTATATCTAATTTTCTCACATAAGAAATTCATATTAGAAGCTATACATGTGAAATGTGCAAAATTATGGTCTAGAATTTTAAATCTACTGTCACTACCCGAACCAAAACTATTTCAAAAACAGGCATGAAAACAACTGTCTCCCAAATGCACAGCCCTAGGTATGAAGATCAAATTGTTTCACAAATTTATCTTCTCTGCTGTGAGGGAAATCAGGGTTGATAGAAGTCCATTTCCCATCATGTATAAAAAAGAATCTCAAAAAAACTATTAATAGTTAAATGAAACAATGGGACCAAATCACTTTAACAATAAATTATTAAAATATGATCTAAAAAACTGACCTTTCCATTTCCTTCACCACATTTTGAAGATAAACAAAATGCACTTTGGCATCATCTCATTTTCAACTCCACACTGCAGAACACCTCTCATACAAATGGCCACCTTCCCTCCCAAAACCCCGAAGGAAGAAGCTAGTCAGTTTACTAGGCAGCAACTTATGCGCATGCCCCCCACCCCTTATTTGTATGAAGGGAACACTCCCTCTGGTGCCCAGAAGTTGTAGTCTTATGATAACACCACTTGTTTGTCCTGGTGGATGAGAAAAATTAAACTACACAAGGGAATGGGATTCCAAGAAAAGCTCAAAAATGATTTGTCTAAGTAGCCTGGTTAAGTTACAGAGGCCACCGAAACACATTTTTTTCTATTATAAATTTTCTTTCCTTTCACCTTGTCTCTTCCTCCTCCGTGGCAACAAGTTGAGGTCAGTGTACTCCTCACTATTTGGGTAAATGCAAATTTTCATATTTTCCAAAATACAAGGCCAGATACCCCTTCTAGCCAATAAGGACCATTAAACCATTTCAGTCATTTCAATCTACAGTTAGTAAAGTCCTCAGGAAACTCAAACCAATGTTAGTTATCTGCCTAAGTAATAATGTAACAAACAAGTTTAAAAAGTATGTTCTTTTTAAGTCAAAAGTATATACCAAAGTCAAAAGACAAAGGTATAATGATCACCCATATCTATTTGATAATTAGGACAAAACTTAGCTCTACTAAATAGACTGATCAAAACTAAAGATAAGTGGTTACTCTCAAATTAAACATAACACAGTATAAATCAGACTCTGGGAATTTTCAGTTGGCTGAAAGGACTTAATATTGTTACTTATATTTCTCTAGGTACAGAAAATACAAGAATCCAATTTTTATATATCTTTCCATTGACTCAAACTATTACAATACCTCTTTGGTTAAACTCTTTATTTGAAGACTTCACCCTATTCAAAGGTGATGAATCACAATGATCCAAGGTGACTGAAACTGCAGGGGGCAGTATATGACATGACTTTCAACATAATTCTTAAGATTCAGGCAAATTCCTCCAGTTAGTGTAGCCTTAACCTTTAAACTACTGACATATATTTCAATCAGAGATCCCAGATAAAAATGAATTTTTCAAGATAGTTCATTGAAATTCTTCCCCAAGCTTAATAATTAAAGGGAGGAAAGTACACTAAACTCACTCAGGCCATATAACATAGTCCAATCAAAACAACAGAACACATTTTTTTTTTTAAAAACCTTCATATCCACACTCTTAAAAAACACAGGTCATCATTCAAAACTATAAAGCTCATTTATTCACATGTAACTCATTCCAAAATGTATTTTAAATCATTATTAAGTATACATAAGTAAACTCTTTAAAAGTAGGATTGATTCATCATGGGAAAAATGTAATGAAATACTGGGCATGATATAAGTAGGACCTGAGAAAATTAAAGTTATTCTAAGATGAAAAGAAAAAGGAAAACTTAATTTTATTCAGTGTTGTATTCACAGTTGCCATTATGGTACAATATATACCCAGCTATTCATTAATCTTCTTTCCCCAGACCCACACGGGCTCCATGCACCTGTAACCTCAGGACATCGTCTTCTACACAAAGAAGAGTAATTTGCAATTAATAACTGAATTAAGTTAGATGAAGCTTTCCTTGTGTGTGTTTTGAGTAAAGGTAAGATTTGGTGGTAAGCACATCAATCTTCTTCCTTGTGTCACTTTTGCCCTTTTACCCACAACATATAATTAACTTTCCTTTGACAATGTAAAGAGTTAACATAAATATTCACCTCATAGATATAATTTCCAAAGCACCTCACAACAATAATAGCTACTAACAGTTACAAGGTGTTTACTATGTGTCTCATACTGTTCTAACTGATTATCTTATGTTAACTCAATCTTCATGACTCTGTAAAGTAGAAATTATCATCCCCGTATTATAAATGGGTAAACTGAGTCAGGGAGAGTCTGTGAGGTGCCCAGGGACTCATGGCTACTGATTGGTGGAGCTCGTATAAGATGTATCAGTCTCAACAGGAAGGAGACCACATAACCCCAAGTCACACACCTCAGGGACCAAACTACAGTGGAACTGGTGCCCACCATATATTCACCTTTCTTGACTACATACCCTAGGACCAAGCTCAAAGTGTTAACAAGACAGAGTACAATCTACAGAGCACGATTAAAAGCGTAACGCTGCAATTAACCAGCGGAATATACAGAAAACATGTCTAGGACTTTTGGTAAACTCCTGGGCAATCTTCGCAGGTAAAAGCAAGGCCTGGCCTGTCAGGGTAGGTGCCCTGATATGAGAGCCTAATCCAGTCAATTTGGGACAGTCTACTCTAACACCTCCTCCCTCAAACTCATCCCTGTTTTATCTTCATGTCTTATTTGATTCCCCTAGTTATCTTCTCAAGCAAATAACTATTTGTTCACTGTTCTCTAAACCAGGGGTCCCCAACCCCAGGGTCATGGACTGCTACTAGTCCATGGCCTGTTAGGAACTGGGCCGCACAGCAGGAGGTGAGCAGTGGGTGAGCGAGTGAAGCTTCATCTGTATTTACAGCCACTCCCCATGGCTCGCATTACCACCTGAGCTCCGCCTCCTGTCAGATCAGCAGTGGCATTAGATTCTCATAGGAGCGCAAACCTTACGGTGAACTGCGCATGCGAGGAATCCAGGTTGCACGCTCCTTATGAGAATCTAATGCCTGATGATCTGAGGTGGAGCTGAGGCAGTGATGCTAGCACTGGGGAGTGGCTGCAAATACAGATTATCAATAGCAGAGAGGTTTGACTGCACTGAGACCATAATAAATCAATGGCTTGCAGACTCATACCGAAACCCTATCAGTGAGTGGCAATTAAGCTGCATCTTACAGAGTAGACTGGACATAAGCCACACTTCGGGTGTCACTGTCTCCCATCACCCCCATATGGGACCATCTAGTTGCAGGAAAACAAGCTCAGGGCTCCCACTGATTCTGTATTATGGTGAGTTATATAATTATTTCATTATATATTACAATGCAATAATAATAGAAATAAAGTGCACAATAAATGTAATGCACTTGAATCATCCCAAAACCATCCCCTCCCCTCCCTGAGTCTGTGGAAAAATTGTCTTCCACGAAACTGGTCCCTGGTGCCAAAAAGGTTGGGGACCACTGCTCTAAACTGACTTACACTAATCAACCTTCTCTAAGTTTGAGCAACAGAAGTCGGTCTTCTGAAGCCCTCAGTATCCCCTGAACAAACTCATCCTCAGGGTTCCAGATTAAGACAATTAAGAGACCCTCACTCTGGAGGAGCAAGGATTACAGTGAACTTGAGAACCTCCTCAATGAATTCCTCAATGTCCACAATTAACTGGAGACCAACCTATCACACTGGACAAGACACACCTCACAGAGCACAGCTTCAGGATATATATATCCAACTGCTAAGTTTGTGAGGAAACTTCCCCCTCTACTTTGGACACTTCTAGACAGTTGGAATTTTTTGTTTTCTAAACAACAGAACGTATATTACTTTCAGGAGGTGTTAACTTCAGGAATTTTTCTTCTGAAAATATTCAGGAATTTCAAGCATCCAATCACCAGTAACTTGTATTCATGAATCTCACAAAACCAGGGAAAAATGAATTTAACCAACTTTTTTATATTACTCGGAGAAGTCTCCAATGAGAACAACCTAACAAAATCACAGGGTTCTTCATACCTTGTTAATATTGTTGAGAAACGCTGGTCATATAATTGATGGTTGACTAAACAACAGTTTCATGTCATTTAAGAATAATGAACATAAACTCACAAATATTTTAAATGAAACAAATAGAGAAAAGAAATACCTCAAGTTCCACGAGGGCTGCAGTCACTGCATCTGTTGCAAGGGCACCAGCCTGTAGCTTTTCAATTGCCTATGAAACCAAGGGGCAAGATTATTCATTTTAAAACCACAACTTCTTAAACATACCCAGAAACTTTCCAAAGGCTTGAAGAAGTGTAGGAGACATTCAGAGTTAATAAAAATTGATCACTAGAGTTCCGTTCCATACCTCAAGACATAAACAACTTAGATTTAAGATAAGCAATTATTCAGAATAATTTATGATATAGCTCACTTATTATTATTCAAATTAAGACAATGAATAAATTTAGCCACTAAATACAAAATGCAAGGAATTTAGTAAGTGAAAGGGCTTCATTCATCACAGGGCAGTTCACAGAACCATAGAAATTATATGAATTCCATTTTGAAATTTGAATTCATATTTTATACAGACTAAGCTAACCATTTCTCATCCCACCATTACTACTCTCTCTACCCCTAATTATAAAAAGTAGTTACTCTCAGCCACAGAGGCATTTCAGAATCCTTAGATGGAGCATACATTTGACAAAAGCATTTTTGATTCTATAAGGTATTCTACATCGAGATAAACATATAATATTCCTTTGTAATATAATCTATAGAGAGCAAAGGTCACTAAAATCACCTTGCTTCTTAGGTATAAACTAAGACAGGAAAGAAAGAGAAGGAAGACTGATTTTTAAATGAATAATTGAAGCTCCGATTTATTCAACAAAGATCAAAACCTAAGCACTGTATTCCTCATGAAACTTTTAAGAAGTTCATTTGTTGTATAAATTAAGGAGGCTGGTTACACGCTCTAAATGTATTATATACAGAACTATATTCCTATAAAACCATTTCTTCTCAGATAACAAAAAGATTTCACACTTTGAAAAATAAGATAAAGTAATATAAAATAGCTTAAAGAATATTTACCTTTATTATAAATTTTTTTTAAAAATGAAATCCCTGTAACCAAATATTCTTATTCATTTATGAGATTTCATTCATAAGAAAAATCTTGGATCGCTAATAAAGTATAATCTTCTTTAAATGGTATGTAAATATAAATGAAAAGAGCTGAGAGACCCCTATTTACTTGATATGCAATGTCCAATTAACATTCTATTTGCATAAAAAGTAATGGAAGGTTTGCCTACAAGAGTATACAGTCAGGATCAAAATAAAAACAAACAATATTTCTTCTGAGTCCATTCCTGCCTCCACATTAAGTATTCAACAATTTAGCAAAACCTCAAAAAACAAAGATAAAAAAAAAAAGCACAACTGAGTACAAGGGCAAAGTTAAACTCAGGAATGACAATGAATTTGCTATGATAAATATTACGTGATGGAAAAACAGAAGGAAAAAGTACAGGATAATCTCCCTAAGAAGAACACCCATTTTAATTTTTTATTATTTTTTTTCTTCCCTTCACAGAAAGACACATTGGCTGCCTTTGAGCTGTTTTCCCTACCCCTTCTATAGAGCTCAGTGCCGTTTCAAAGATTAAAAGATATATGATTATGTGCCCACAATTCCAAAAATACAGACTTTGATCTGGGAAAGGAAGGAAAAGATCTAAACATGATTTGGAGAATAAAAAACAAAACAAAACAAAAAAAGACCCCACGAATACGAGCAAAATTACTTTGTGGCCCAAACCAAAGACTGTCTTATAAATCAAACCTTAAAATTTTGAATTTCAAGGTAAAGCTGCTTTTGGTCAAAACTAAACTGTTTCAATCAGACAGAATACATTCTCTTCATACCTTCTGACAAGCTCGTTTGCATACGTGTTTATATTCCTTGGCTTTGGATTCAGAATGATAACCTGCACCTGTAGTGAAAAAAAACAGTCAATTGTCAACTGTCATTAAGATATCAGAGACCTTGCTTATATTATATAAATAGCTCATATAAACTGATGCTCTCCCAGTGACAATAAAACTATTGTCCTAAGTGCATGGAGTCTTAAAAATCTAACAGCTTCTTTCTGCACCATAAGTCTTTTTAATACCATGCCTTATCTCCTCTTTCAACAGCTATTTTCCTACTAGAGGCACCAGAAATAGCTTATGTCCCCAGAGCAGCTTCCCCAAGGTCACCTCTCCTTTCGAAAACTTCTCCAAAGTTAGGAGTTTTTTAGCTGGAGTTGATAACCCAGGCAGTGTCAAGGACAGAGTCCCTCTAAGTTCCTCTCTGTTGACCTTTGGAAAGTCCCTGCCAGAATTCTTAAGAGTGACTTCAGAAAACTAGGTAGTTTCTGAATAATACTTGAAGTTGAGGGGTGTTATATCCCACCTGTCAACAACCACCACCAATATCACCATTCCTACCCAAACTTTTCCATCCGCTCACCCCTGGAATGTAGCTCAGGGTGTCTCTGAAATCTCAGTGATAGTATATTCACAACTGCCTATTAGAAATCCTGGTGGTCCCTGTCTCTTAATCAAACACCCAGCAACTTCCTCAAGAGAATGGCTCTGAAATTTGTTTCCCTAAAAGGAGTAATACTTGCTTAGTTAGGGATTTGAGAATAACCTAAACAAGAAAGAAACCAAGACAAGAGCCCTTAATCAAAGTTCTTTAACTTTTTCTGAACCTCCCCCTCAGCCCCCATCCCAGCCCCCTGCTGGGCCCCGAAGGGGTCCAAAGTAGGGAAGGTTAAAGAACTACATCTCTGTATAGCTGATTCACTTTGTTATAAAGCAGAAACTAACACACCATTGTAAAGCAATTATATTCCAGTAAAGATGTTAAAAAAAAAAGAACTACATCTCTAAGCCTCAGGGCTTCTCCTCTGAGACTGCAGACTATGACACGAACTTAACCCACCTTTCACCAGGGCAGAGAAAAAACAAACCCAAGAAGCTATGGTTAAAGGACCCAAGAGAACAGAAAAGATGCCCAAACAACACAAATCCATAACACAGGCAAATGTTAGTCCCATTTCTCAAGCAAACTCTGAAACTTCACAGAACCTGCGCCAATATTTAACAGGACTCTCTTCATGGTTCACTGATAAATGATCCCAGGTCTGTTGTCTTAGCAGGCCCCAAACTTTGAGCAGTGTTTCCCAAACCATGGGATACTATAGCCAAATAGATAATTTTAGTGTGTGGATAACAGCACCAATAGCATTAACATATCAATCCTCTACTTAGAACAGGGAAACCATCTCAGCATTACTCCAGGAGATCTTTAATACCTGATTAACACTTGCTAATTCCTCTACTTAACAAAGGAAAGGTAAGCTTAGGATCTAAGCAGCTGACAAGCAACAGAACCTAAATAAAATTTAATCACACGGGTTTTTTTGCACTGTGTTTAAATTATTTTCTCTTCACGCATGTGATACCAACATTCCACTTAATTAAAGATAAGTTTCATCTTTAAAATGTTAAGGTTAAAAAGTGTTTATCTTTTTTTAATATTAGGTAAAATATAGGTAGTATACAGATCTGGGGCAAAGCAAGAATCTACTACTCAAATGACTAAAACGTGGGCAAGTCTCTAGTGCTAAAAAAAAAAAACACTTTTAAAATCTCTACACTGGAATTGAAATTTTGTTCCTTCAATGTACAAGATACATAATGCTGCATAATCAATCACTCTATCTGAACTTCTAATAATTTAGAAGGGGAAGGTCACCCTTCATCCATACAATTTCCTGTCATAACCCAGATTTCCTCCTATTACAGCTGGCCCCCGGCACCAACTTTGTCTAAGAGCCACAGCCATCAGGGTGTGTCTGAGACAGTGGGGAGGCCACAATGACTGTCATAGAAGGCAAACCTTTCCAACTAATCAAAAGCTCCACGTTGTTGCTTTTACACATCTCAGGCCTTTCTTGGACATTTTTCAAATACTCATTCTGAATGAAATAACTCACTGGGTACTATGAAAGATGCACCACCACCATGGTGTAGTGGAAAGAACACTGGACTAGGAATCTGAGTTGTTTCTATAAATTTACCTCACTTCTTTGAAAAATCATTTGAAAGAAAAGGAAACTGAACCTGGTTTTTGTTTTGTTTCTAGATTCTTCTAGATTCGATTCTATAAGGCTTCCGGAGTTGTCTGTGCAGTTTAGATACAGCCAAAAGTTAATGACCAGGAAGAACACCAGTTTGACAAGAAGAAACAATTCCACCCCTCACCCCGTATCAAAGCTAATCTTGCTGCCATCCTGCATGACTGTCTGAGGAAAGTTAAAAGGAGACCCAGCCATTCCTTCTTCCTTCACAGAGGTCATGAACTTTAGACGCTAAATGCAGACATATAAAAATGACTAAAGAAAAAGGGGGGGAAGAAGAAAAAGACCTACGTAGGGCTGCACTGCTTAGAAACCCTAGAGGCTTCGATGATGGGGACTCAGGGGTTGAACTCACTGTGTCTGTCTTCAAGGTACTCTGAAGTAGAGATTACAGGCTGATGAGGTGCCAAGAGCACTAGACTGGGACTTAAGGGCTCACTTCAGGGTGTCTCAGCCTGGCTCTTGTACGAACTAGCCATGTGGCTGAAGCCACTTAATCTCTCTGGTTTTAAGGTTCCTCTTTTATAATATTAAAAAGGCAAACTAGCTCTAAGACTGTGTAAATTATACTCTAAGATGGACAAAGTCAAAAATAGGGTCAATAAAATTTTTTCAGCAGCATTATTTTTAAAAACACAAACCAGAGTTTAAACAATTACTGTGTCTGGTTTTAACACCACCTAAATATGGGGTAAAAGTAAATAATAGAGTAGGTGAGTGAAGGAGACAAAGGAAGAGTCATCATTATAAGATCTTCTAAGTGGGGAGCTAGGGGGAGGCCCTCACTCTATCGAAGTCAGTCTCTTTGGTTCCAGCTCCTCTGGCAGTTTGCCTCCTCCAGATATGAAATTCAATTCCTGGTGTACTTCAAGGCAAGGGAAAAAAACATTATTTTCATCTTCCAACTCACCCACTTAGAGCTTACCTGCATGCACCAACACAAAGCCCCCTCGCTTCTCTTTATGGGGCTGCTTTGTTTCCAGCTCTTTAGCTGTTATTTTAACAGCCGAAACCTGAGATGATCTGGAAGGTAGTCCTTCTCCAGAACTCATCCCCTTCTCCATGGTCATTCTCCAAGATCACCATCTTCTACTGGGAAAAGAGCATACTTCCATCCAAAAGTAACAGCAGGAGAGGAATTACTCTAAAGGAAAACAGGCAAAGAGGGTTTGCATTTCTTTCCACTAACACACACGTAACATACAAATTTGTGCACAGATAACTTTCAAAAAAAAATTAAAAACCTAATTTTAAAGTTATTTAACTGGGTAATACAAAGAATATACAAAGGTTAGAATTTAAATCTCTGTCCACTGACAGCACTTGCTTGAAGTCACATAAACAAAAGAACTGTTGTAAAAAGACTTCATATTGAGTCCAAAGATATTTTATCTTTCATTTTATCTACATTGAAGAAAACCACAACATAACTTAAATATCACTTTCTACTCCCTCCAAACCAAATGCTAATAACCTCTGGGACATTCTAGAACCACAGGCAGTGCTGGCAACATCACTGAGCCTTGATATAAAGCCTAGATTGCTGCTTATTTTTTTCTCCAGGTTTATTGAGATATAATTGACATACACCAGTGTATAAGTTTAAGGGGTACAACATGATGATTTGATACATGTCTATACTGCAAAACGATTGCCACAACAAGGTTGGTTAACACATCCATTACCTCACATAATTACAATTTTTGGTGTGTGGTGAAAACATTTAAGAGCTATAGATTGCTGCTTGCTTAAAGAAATGAAGCAAGATACAGATTTACATCTGCCTGTGAAGAACCGCTTAAGAAAAAGTGTAATACTTCACAGCTCAATCAAAAGACAAATGCTGGGACTTCTCTGGTGGCACACTGGTTAAGAATCTGCCTGCCAATGAAGGGGACACGGGTTCAATCTCTGGTCTGGGAAGATCCCATATGCCGCGCAGCAAGTAAGCCCGTGCACCACAACTACTGAGCCTGTGCTCTAGAGCCCGCGAGCCACAACTGCCGAAGCCCGTGTGCCACAACTACTGAAGCCTGTGAGTCTAGAGCCCATGCTCCACAATGAGAGAAGCCACCGCAATGAGAGAAGCCAACACAATGAGAAGCCTGCATACATCAACCAAGAGTAGCCCCCGCTCACAGCAACTAGAGAAAGCCCACGCACAGCAACAAAGATCCAACACAGCCAAAAACAAATAAATTAATTACATACATTCATTTAAAAAAAAAAAAAACAAATGCTAACAAAATTATATGACTAAACCAAGAAATTAAAATAACACTTGTGCATATACTTGTTAATTTTCATGAAAGCGTTATTTCTGAGGTTCTCAAAAGATAAATGATAAAATACAAAACTTAATAAAACAAATTACAAGCAACTTAAACCACAAAGTTTCCAATTTTTCTCACAAATTCACAAGCTTCTAGCAATCTTGGCTTAATAACAATAACGATGGCAGAACACACTTCAGACTGGGGAAAAGTGGATCATTTAAAACTCGACAGAGGGCTTCCCTGGTGGCGCAGTGGTTGAGAGTCCGCCTGCCGATGCAGGGGACGCAGGTTCGTGCCCCGGTCCGGGAAGGTCCCACATGCCGCGGAGCAGCTGGACCCGTGAGCCATGGCCGCTGAGCCTGCGCCTCCGGAGCCTGTGCTCTGCAGCGGGAGAGGCCACAGCGGTTAGAGGCCCGCCTACCGCAAAAAAAAAAAAAAAAAACTCGACAGAGATTTGAAGAAAATACCAGAGTCATGTGGTTGAAACTACTTAAACACCTAGATTCACACTGTTATGTAAAAATGTATACCTTATTCTAAATTGAGAAATGGGGAAGGAGGAGCACAAGTCTTTTCTAATAGAAAACATAAATAGTAACGTAAAGAGTGACTTAGCCAACTAGTCCAAAAGAACAGTGTTACTCAAAGTGTGGTCTGCAGACCAGTGCTTGTTACCAGTCTGCAAGAGATTATTATTTTATTCATATACTAATTGCCTTATCTTTTTTTATTGGAGTAAAATTGCTTCACAATGCTGTTAGTTTCTGCTGTACAGTTAAGTGAATCAGCTATATGTATACCTATATCCCCTCCCTCTTGGACCTCCCTCCCACCCCACCCCGCATCCCACGAATCTAGGTCGTCACACAGCACCGAGCTGAGCTCCCTGTGCTATACAGCAGGTTCCCACTAGCTATCTATTTTACACATGGTAGTGTATTTATGTCAAACCCAATCTCTCAGTTCATCCCACCCTCCCCTTCCCTACCTGTGTCCACATGTCCGTTCTCTACATCTACGTGCACATTTTCAATAAACAATGTGTACAGTTTTTGTAATTCTTTTCTATTTCCTCATGTTTTGTTTATAACTATATTTTTGAAACAATTTTATCTGCTACATCTAATAAAATTATGAGCTTTTACTTTTATCTTTCATTCACAGTTCCATATCTCTGTTTTGTTCGGAGGTTTTGTGGTTCTTTTGTTTTGTTTTTTTCATTTTACAAAACAAATGGTCAACAAAGGATTGAAAAAAATTTTTAACTTGGTCCTTCACACCAGAAATGGTCTGTGAAGCACTGCAATATGGTATTTTAACTTCCTTTAATTCCTGGTTAAAAAGAGTTCATTTAATTTTTATTATATGTCATTTCATTTAAAGGACAAATAATTTTAAATCATATATATATGCTGCTGTATTAAAATGTTTACATATATTCATAAATTTTGATTACAAAAGAGTGCTGAGGTTAATTACATAACAGTGGATTAAAATGCCTGTTTTTGTTTTTGTTTTAGGTGGTAGCTCTCTCCCTGAGGATGGATTTTCTTCCAACGACTTCACAAGGATCTGCATCAATTACCTTTATTTGACTTTGGTTATTTCTCTGAGATAGGTTACTATTTATTCCTGTGTCGGTTGACAAAGTCAATTTAAATGATTAGCAGTTCATCTGCCAGTCTATACCTGCCATGAGGTCTGGCCTAGCCATGAAATGAGCTTGGGCCCACTTGTCCCACAAACATAGTTGTGTGAAAACTCAGGCTTTGGAAAATTCAAAGCTTCAGTTTAAATGAAACCATATCCAAGCAGTATGAGCTATAAAACTTACTCTGACTCACTGTCATCAGATGCATTTTTTTTCATGAATAACAAGTTAGAACATCTATATTTTATAATGAATAAGATTTGATGTAATAGGCACTCTTAATATATGTGAGAGATTTAAAAACACTACTTCTCAAGCTTGTCTGAAAAAAATAAAATGTGGAAGATGAATCAATATGCAATTTCTTAAGCAATCTACCATCCCTCAGAGACTATCTGAAATTTTTTTATTTAGCAAACCATGTCATCTCAATAAACTCCCCCAAAAATGCTGGCCCCAAAGTTCTGCTGGACTGGGAAAGGAACTCAAGTAGACAGGCTATCCAATGTACAACTCTGGCCTCCAGCTCCCAATGGTTACTGGAATATTTTTAATTCAATTAGAAATGAAGCAATTTCTACTCCAACATCAGTTTTTGTTTAACTCAGAACCCATTAAAAGTCTGACCTTCCTAACAGAATTCCAACAAATGTCTCAAAAAACAAAAAGACAAAAGGGGGGGTGGGGGGAAGTGGGCAAATCCCAGTTTACAGAAAAATTATACAACAGTCTAACAGATCAAAAGATGCTAAACCGGGCTTCCCTGGTGGCACAGTGGTTGAGAATCCGCCTGCCAATGCAGGGGACACGGGTTCGAGCCCTGGTCCAGGAAGATCCCACATGCCGCAGAGCAACTAAGCCCGTGCGCCACAGCTACTGAGCCCGTGTGCTACAACTACTGAAGCCCGCGTGCCTAGAGCCCGTGCTCTGCAACAAGAGAAGCCACCGCAATGAGCAGCCCGCGCTCCGCAACAAAGAGTAGCCCCCGCTCGCCGCAACTAGAGAAAGCACGCACGCAGCAACGAACACCCAACGCAGCCAAAAATAAATTAAAAAATAAATAGTTTATATTAAAAAAAAAAAGATGCTAAACCTCACTCAGAAGAAAAATGCAAAATAAACTACACTCACATATCATTGGACTAGCAAACAAACAAAAAAAAGTAAGATAATACCATGTTTTGAGGATATAGGGAACCAGGAGTTCTCATACATTGCTAGTAGCAGCAACTCAACATGGACAATTGGGCAAAATAAACCAAAATTATAAATACACACTGAAAGACTGTCTGTAATGGGAAAGATATGGACCAACAGTATGTCTTGATGGAAGTGCTTAAAAATAAATGCAGCTCTTGGAAAAAATGAGAACGTTCTTGATATACAAATATGAAATGATCAGTCTTGAAGACATTTTAGCAAGTAAAAAACACGTGGTAGAGAAGTATATGCAGTACCATATTTTGAGGGAGGGGAGAAAAAAATACAGTTAAATATATATATGCAAAGCACAATCTGGAAGAATATATCAAAAAATAGCATTAATAGTGGTTACCAGAAGATTTGGGTGACTGGTGGACAAAGGAGGGATGGAAATTTCACTGTTCACCATTGTGTACCTTTTGATTTTGAAAATCTGAATTCATTACTTACAAAAAAAAAAAGCTTTTTTATACATTTATTTATGAGAACACAGGTAACTAGCCAAGTCCAAGCCCCAAAATAGGGCAAGCCTATGGGATCCCACTTCAAACCTTCACTAAGAGGAGAAATGCCATATTCTGAAGGTTCTGAACACTCATCCCACCTACAGAAGGAATAGACAAAAACATGGCCAATCAACAATACTGGCCAGGGCTTCCCTGGTGGTGCAGAGGTTAAGAATGTGCCTGCCAATGCAAGGGACACAGGTTTGAGCCCTGGCCTGGGAAGATCCCACATGCCACGGAGCAACTAAGCCCATGTGCCACAACTACTGAGCCTGTGCTCTAGAGCCCGCAAGCCACAACTACTGAGCCCACGTGCCACAACTACTGAAGCCTGTGCGCCTAGAGCCCATGCTCTGCAACAAGAGAAGCCACGACAATGAGAAGCCCGCAACGAAGAGTAGCCCCCGCTCACCACAACTAGAGAAAGCCCGCGTGCAGCAACAAAGACCCAACACAGCCATAAATTAATTAATTTTTTAAAAAATACTGGCCCAAGAGGTCTTTTTTGGTTTTGTTTTTCTGGATTTTGAACCTCTAGGGCCACACAAACCCCAGATAATCCTAATTTAAAAATAAATAAAATTAGTATTTGATCTCTACAGTTAAGACTAAGGAGTAAAAAAATAAATCATGACCAAAGATTGACATCAAATATATACCATCCTTTTCTAACTCACCTTGTAGTCATCTTGGACTGCGCCCAGTTTCCAAATCCTATAGATTTCTTCTCAAGCATTTAACTTCCTTCTCCCTACTGCCTTGACCCTTGTTCAGCTCACATACCTCTTAGCATAAGCATTACAAAAAGCATATTAACTTTTCTCCCCAAATCCAGGCTGTCATAAAACAACCATCTACAAAAGGCTGCCAAAATAAATCTCATAAAGGACAATGCTAATCAAGACAAACAGCATGCCAAAAGACATGAGCAGGCAATACATAAAAAAAGAAATATAAACTGGATATCCAATATTAAAGAAAGAATATTCAAAGAAATACAAGAAAAAAGAAGAAAGAAATCTAATTAGCACTGTATTGCCATCATAAACTGATGTACCCGTTTTGAAAAGGAATGTGCCAGAAAGTACCAAGAGCCTTAAAATATATAATTTTGTATATACCCGCTCCCCAGAGATACTTTATATATGAACTAGTCTATATAGACACAAATAATACTACCATGGATTCCTCTAAAGAGTACTGGGAGACTGGAGAAGAGGGAGGGGCAAGGATGAAAGGGAAAATTGATTTTTCTCCTAATAACATCTCATATTTGAATTTTTTTTTAAGTGGGTACTATTTACTAAAAAGAGAAGATTTAAGTTCTCTGTCTCTGGGACCAAGATGAATGTAAATTAACTTGATTATCAAGGGCAGAAGAGAAACTCAGAATAAAACACTTTCTTTGCTTCAGGGACTTTTATGGCACTGATTTAAGGTCTAAATCTTGACTCTATTTCTCTCAAAGATTGTTTCATTTTCCTACTGCATGTGATGACACTATTTTTTTTTTTCCATTAAGCCATTTAGAACACTACCACATGTCCCGTTTGCCTCTGGTGTTGAAGTTTTTCACTGTAGATTTACTTAGTCTTTTAGAAGCAATTGAAGGAGGAACGAAGTCATGGAATCCATTCATCTTAAGAGAAAGGCTTTTAGAGAAATCCAGCCCTTAAGCTATAGCAACTGATGAATAAAGAAGCATTTTGTTGCTCTTAACATCATGAGATTGAAGGTTTAATGCCTCATTAAATGAGCTCCAAAACATACTTATTTCATCTTTGACCCAGTAATTCCACTTCTGAGAACATTTTCTACCAAAATAATTTTAAATACAGAAAAGGTTTTATGCCTTTTATGCTGTGTTTAACATAGGATAATTTAGAAAAACAAAAATCTGGGAGCGACTTAAATACCCAACATAGAGAAATAGTTAAGAAAATGATAATCTATGTGTTTCCGATCAACTGGTTTTTGAAAAGGGTGCCAAGGCCATTCAATGGAAAAAGGACTTTTCAACAAATGGTGCTGGGAAAACTGGAGAGCCACATGCAAAAGAATAAAGTTGGACTGCACACCATATACAAAAATTAACTCTACATAAATCAAGCCCTAAATGTAAGAGCTAAAACTATATAAAACTCTTAGGGAAAAGAAAACAGGAGTAAATCATAATCTTGGATTTGGCAGTGGTTTTACATACGACACCAAAAGCACAAACAACCAAAAAAACCAGATAAATTGGATTTCACCAAAATTTTAAACTTTTGTACTTCAAAGGACACCCTTCAAGAAAGTGAAAAGACACCCCACAAGACGGGAAAAAATGGAAGAAATATTGCAATCTGATAAGGGACTTGTGTCCAGACTATATAAAGAACCCATACAACTTTAAAATTTCTTTAAAAGTTTTTTAATTCAATTTAAAATTGGGCAAAGGAATTGAACGGACATTTCTCCAAAGATATACAAAGGGCCGATAGGCACAGAGAAAAGAAACTCAACATTATCAGACATCAGGGAAATGCAAATCAAAACCGCAAGATACCATTCCACAACCAATGGAATGGCTATAATCAAAAAGACAGACAATAAGTGTTAGCAAGGATATGGAGAAATCAGAACCCTCATATCCTGCTTGTGCAGGCCACCTTGGAAAACATCTGGCAGTACCTCAAAAAGTTAAACAGTTACCACATGCCCCAGCAATTCCACTCCTAGGTATACATCTAAGAAAACTGAAAACATACGTCCACACAAAAACTTGTACATGAATGTTTATAGCAGAATTATTCATAATAGTCAAAAAGTGGAATCAATCCAAATGTCTATCAACTGATGATGGATAAACAAAACGTGGCATAGTTACATAATGGAATATTATTCAGCCATACAAAGGAGTGACGTACTGATACATAATACCACATGGATGAACCTTGAAAACATTATGCTAAGTGAAAGAAGGCAGACAACAAAAAGCCACATATTATACGATTCCACTTACATGAAGTATCCAGAATAGGAAAATCCATAGACACAAAGTAGATTAGTGGTTGCCAGGGGTGGGGGAACAAGGGGAGGAGAGATCAATGGTGAGTAACTATAAGGGTACAGAGTTTCTTTTGGAGGTGATGAAAAAGTTATGAAATTAGATAGTGATGATGAGTGCACAACGTTGTGAATATACTAAAAACCACTGAAATTTAAATTTAAAAGGGTGGAATTTTATGAATTATATCTCAAAAAAATCCGTGTAATAGACACAATGTATAAAACATGCTTTTTGGTTAAAATCACATTTTATACACATACACTATGATGCTAAGTAGGTTAAGAATACGCTACTTTGGGGCTTCCCTGGTGGCGCAGTGGTTGAGAGTCCACCTGCCAATGCAGCGGACGCAAGTTCGTGCCCCGGTCCGGGAGGATCCCACATGCCGCGGAGCGGCTGGGCCCGTGAGCCATGGCCGCTGAGCCTGCGCATCCGGAGCCTGTGCTCCACAACGGGAGAGGCCACAACAGTGAGAGGACCGCGAACCGCAAAAAAAAAAAAAAAAAAAAGAATATTCTATTTTTTAAATGTAGGGAATTCCCTGGCAGTCCAGTGGTTAGGACTCCCAATGCTCTCACTGCCAAGGGCCCAGGTTCAATCCCTAGTCGGGGAACTAAGATCCCACAAGGCACACAGTGCAACCAAAAGAAAAAAAAAGTAGAAAGAAAGAGATCAAAATGTTGGGCTGAGGGCTTCCCTGGTGGCGCAGTGGTTGAGAGTCCGCCTGCTGATGCAGGGAACACGGGTTCGTGCTCCGGTCTGGGAGGATCCCACGTGCCGCGGAGTGGCTGGGCCCGTGGGCCATGGCCGCTAAGCCTGCGCGTCCGGGGCCTGTGCTCCGCGGCAGGAGAGGCCACAACAGTGAGAGGCCCGTGAACCGCCAAAAAAAAAAAAAAAAATGTTGGGCTGGGGCTGGTGGAACCACAGATGATCTCTTTTTTAATATTTCTACATTTTCCAGATATTCTTTAGTAAGCAGGTACTGCTTTGTATAAGTGGGGGGAAAGCTTTATTTAAACAAAAAAGCAAATTATTAAACTCCCAAGTGTATGAAAATTCCTTAGCTTAGTATGCAATGATCTCAGTCACATGGTCCCCAAAATACCTTTCATTCCCCTCCCCTACAGAGGCGAATCAAGTTGAACTCCCTCCTTCCGGAAACACGATGCCCTCTATTTTCAGGGCACCTCCAGTTCCTGTTTTCCACCCTCTCCAGTTGCTCCTTTTCCATCTTCTTGGTCCTTTCCTCTTCCTTCTCCACCTGAGCAGTAAATGCTAACGTTCCCCGGGACTCTAACCAGGCCTCTATTACACTATAGGGCTGCTTTCCCCCACCTGCCACGCAGGACCAGGGCGCACACCCTCGGGTCTCTACGAGCCTCGAACTCGGAGAAACCGCAGCCCGAGACTGCAAAGTGGGTGAAGGACTGCAAGAACTCCCCCCCCACACACAGACAGTCCCTTCCCCGGAGAGAGAATGAAGCCGCCAAGCTGCAGCCGCTGGGAGGGGCCCGGCGCGGGCCCCACGCGCGACCGAGACTCGGGCACGAGGGACGTCCCGAGTCCCTTCCTCCAGCACCGCCTCCAGCAAGGGGCATCCGGCGCGCCGCCCGCACCCGGCCCCGGAGAGGACGTCCCAGCGAGAGCGCGGCGCCCGGACAGAGGCAGCGCACGTCGGCGGCAAGGGCGCGGACAGCGTGAGAAAGAGAGACACTCACCCGCGTCAGCCCCGAGCCCTCACAGCACCGGAAGTAGTCACCCACCCGTTGCCAGGGTGAGGAAGCGAGGGTGACGTCAAGGTTTTCCATTGGCCGTGAGCATAACCACGTGGCCGGAAGCAAGCGCCCACACTCTGCTTGGTCTCCTCCCTCTGCCCCGGAGTGGTTCACCTGGTCGGGGAGGTGCAGGGAGGACACCACCTGGAGCCTCGCCGTGAGCTGCGCAGGCGCCGTTGCCTATCTCTCTTCACCCCGCCTCTTAATGAGCCGGAAGGATGTGATCGTCTTATCTGGGTGGTTGGCAGACTAGCGATGTGTTGCGGAATGAAGTTAAACTAGTCATCATTTATTAAGATGTCACTTAAGAACTTAATTTCATTCAATCCTTGCAACCCCCCCACACAGTAGGGAAAACTAGAGTTCTGCCTGGATTACATGTGGGAGGAAAGGGCTAGCCTTGCCCTGGGGAGAAGGAAAATGCCGGTGGCCTTTCTTTTAGCCTCTAGCATCTAAGACCAAGACCTAGTAACATTATGTAATCTCTTTAATGTTTCCTTGTAACTATTAACATGAATAGTTACCATGTAACTGTAACCGAAAGTGGGATCCGGCTGCTTGCCGCTCAACAGCAAATAAAGAGGCAAGGTTGGTGGAAAGGAAAGTTTGCTTTATTTTGGATGTTGGATGTTGGAAAGCGGGCCGGGGGGCAACGCCTGTCCAAAGGCCAACTTCCCCAGACTGACAATCAGTGAGCAAGAGCTTTTATAGGTGGAGGGAGGGGGCTACATGCAGAAACAGCACAGTCAGCTCTGACAGTCATCTTAATCATGAGGTGATCTGACCAGTGTTCATCTGGATTGTTTTAAGTACAGTCAGTCTTCAGTTCCAGGGTCGGTTTGTTCCCATCTCCTTGAGGCCAGTTCTTGGAATTGTGGCAGCTTATGTCATGGCTACAGTCTGGTCATCATGTTGTCAACTTCTTCCACCTGGCGGGGGTTTCAGTATGTACAAGACAGCTCACAGGATATGGCTCAGAATATTAACAAGACAGCTCACAGGATATGGCTCAGAATATTATCTATAGCCCTTGAGAAGGAACTAAAGGTCCCTGACTATGCTTAATGACTAAATTATTATTATTCGGTCTCCTTTGACTGTTTTCCTTTGTTTCTGCATTTTCTCATTTCTCCGATTAAACTTATTCTTCAGCTAAAGTTTTTCCACAGACAAAAGCCAGGCTGAGGACATGGGGGCAAGGACCATAGGGTCCTGCTCCATTTCATAACCACCATTAAACCTGTCTTGGGAAGCAGAGATTAAAAGGAGTAGTTCTGGATAGCTCTCAAAGTGTGGTCCTATCACCTGGACTCGTAGCAGAAATGTGAATTCTTAAGCTTTACCCCAGACTTGCTAAATCAGAAACTTTGGGTTTGGGACCCAACAATTTGATTTAACAAGCTGTCTGAGTGGATCAGACACAACTAAAATTTGAGAACCACTGAAACAGAGGGACTTTCTCTTTAGCCTGGTTGCAGAGGTGGGTTGGGGGGTGATGGAAGGAGTGCCTCAGAAGGGGGAGCAATCAAGCTGTGTACCTCCAGCAATCAAGAATGAGAGTAAGGGGACTTCCCTGGTGGCCCAGTGGCTAAGACTCCATGCTCTCAACACAGGGGTCCCAGGTTTGATCCCTGGTCAGGGAACTGGATCCCACATGCCGCAACTAAGTATTTGCATGCCACAACTATAGATCCTGTGGGCCGCAACTAAAGATCCCACATGCCGCAACAAAGATCCCTCATGTGGCAACAAAGATCCCGCATACCACAACTAAGACCCGGCACAGCCAAATAAATAAATATTTTTTTAAAAAAAAGAATAAGAGTGAGGAAGGCAATTTGGGGCTAGTATGGGAGACCCCAGAACTGATTCCCCTGGGATTCCTAGATAAATGTTTGTGTTAATTGTACAGGAAAGACTTTTCAACTGCTAGTAATTCCAAATTCATTTTATTAACTTTTGTATTCTCCAACATATTTTTCTGCTAATATTTTTCTCTATGAACAAAAATAAAAGGGCATAAAAAGGTCTACTGTGAAAGTTATCTATAAAAACAGAATTTTAGATTTAAAAGGGAATGTAGGACTCTATATTAAAGTAAGTGGTTTAAAAAAGAAAAAACGTGTTTAAGTCAGGATAGACAGAGGTAGTGCAGTGGTTAAGAGCAAGGATTCTAGAAGCAAGAGAATCTGTGTTCATATCTCAGCCCTACCACCTACCAATTGAGTCACCTTGAACAATTTACTCAATCTTTCTGTGACTCAGTTTCCTCACTTGTAAAATGAGGAAAATAACAGAATCTCTCATAGAGCTGTTCTGTGGAATAAATAAGGTATGTGAAGTACTTAGGAAAGTATCAGGCCCATAATAAGTAATCAATAAATGTTACTTAAAAAAAAAAAAAACATTAAGTTCAGGCTTGTTACTATAAAATATGCAAAGACTCAAACTTCTTTCTCAAATAAATGACACAATGGTATTAAATAAACCAAAAATGTCCAGTTTGCTCTTGGAGTAACTGTTATTAAAATTTGGAAAATAAATTAGTACTGTGCAATTGGAAGGTAAATTCTATATAATATAGGCATTCATGTATTGAACAGATAATTAATTAGATCTTATGCATTATACATGAGAGGTGCTGAGGGTGTGAAGGCTTGAAAGAAGGATTGGAGGGGGCTTCCCTGGTGGCGCAGTGGTTGAGAGTCTACCTGCCGATGCAGGGTCACGGGTTCGTGCCCCAGTCCAGGAAGATCCCACATGCCGTGGAGCGGCTGGGCCCGTGAGCCATGGCTGCTGAGCCTGCGCGTCCGGAGCCTGTGCTCCGCGACGGGACAGGCCACAACGGTGAGAGGCCCACATACCGCAAAAAAAAAAAAAAAAGAAGGATTGGAGGACCAGAGAGGTCAGCAAACAGTCAATTCCAGAGCTAAGCACACCCAGCCCCAAAGGTGACACCATCAAGAAACAACTGTACCGATGAACCGGTTTGCAGGGCAGAAATAGAGACACAGATGTAGAGGACAACCGTATGGACACCAAGGGGGGAAAGCGGTGGGGGTGGGTGGGTGGTGTGATGAACTGGGAGTTTGGGACAAAATAGATAACTAATAAGAACCTGCTGTATAAAAAATAAATAAAATTTTTTAAAAAAAGAAGCAGCTATACCTCCACAGGTGTACATATATAAGGATAAAAGAGGCCAACTTGTCCTCAGATAATGTACAGTTTAAATCTTATATATGCATGTGTGTGTGTGTGTGTATGTTCGGTCCCCAGACCATGTCAGGAGATCATTAGTATCAAACTGTTATTTTACAATAATACTAAGATATTTATTTATCTTCCTATTCTCATTCTCTTACAAGCGTAAAATGTGCAAAAATTTCATAGATAGGATTTCAAATTTCATATTGCAACTAACTTTTAAAAAACCACCACCTGTTCAGTTTTGGTGTACTATCCAAAAAAAAGTATGCACAATTATCTGATAAGGCCATTAAAATATTCTGTCCTTCTCCAGCTACAATCTGTGGCAGGCTGGATTTTTTTTTTACATACTTCAACCAGCACAACATATCACATCAAATTGAATTCAGAGGCAGAAAGGAGAATATAGCTGGCTTCTTTTAAGAGATTTGCACAAATGCAAAAGATAACACTTTTCTCTCTACCTTTTTTGTTTGTTTTCAGAAAATACAGTTATTTATCAAAATACAGTATTTATATTAACATGCAATGGATTTATTTTTAAACAAAAATATTGTTTTATATTTTGGTTTTAATCTTTAATACAGTAAATATTAATAAATATAACCCACATGAACAAAATATCTGGAGCATTCTCAATTATTTTTAGGAGCAAAAAGTTGTCCTGAGATGAAAAGCCAGATAACTGCTGATACAATTATTATAAATTTAGTCTGTATAGGATAGTAGTTATTTGGAAGGACTTTGAAATCAAATAAACCTGGGTCTATCTCCTGGATGTGCCACTTACTAGATGCCTAATATTGAACAAGTTACATAACCTTTCCTAACTTTGTTTTTCTTATCTGGAAAATGGAAGTAACAACCTACTTCATGGGATTGTTCGAGAATAATTAATGTAATGCATGTAAAATATTTAGCATATTGGCATTGTATAATAATAAGTGCAATGAGTAAGAAATTAGTACTTGACTATAACAGATGTAACATATAAAAGTATTTGAGAAAGCAAGGAATAGGCAAGGAAAAGTCAGGAAAGAAGAGACAAGCATTTCAAGCAGAGAGAACAGCATATGCAAAACCACAAAGACCTGCAAAGGACTGAATTCTGGGAACTCTAAATAGCTCATAACTAAGGGATCATAAAGTGGAAGAAAGTACTGACTGTTATGTGAGGAATAAATTATGGAGATCTTATGCCATTCTGTGGAGTTTGGATTTTAGCCTGTAGTCTGTGGACAGCTACTATATCATTTTGAACAGAGTAGTGACAACGATCATATTTGCATATTGATACCCCTCCCATCTAAAGGTGTGTCTATGTTCCCTCCTCTTGAATCTGGGCTGGCTTTTGACTTGTAGGATAAGTGACTCTAGGTGACTTCTAAGGAAAGGTCACAGAAGCAATGCAGTTTGTGGTTCCCTCTTGGAATACTTTACTCTTGACTCCCAGCCACCATGCTCTGAGGAAGCCCAAGCAGCCACACGAGGAGACCATGTATAGATGTTGTGACCAGCAGCCCCAGATAAGGTCCCAGCTGGCAGCCAGCACTGACTGCTGGACCAGTAAGTGAATGGGCCTTTGGAAGATTCCAGTCCCTAATCCTGGATTAACTTCCAGCCTTCTGTTCTTATGGAAGGTGGTTTGTGTGTTTCCCAGTGTAGGCTGCAGACATCATCAGCAGAGACAAGCCTTCTCCACATGTCCTTTCCAAACCCTGATCCACAGAACCCGTGAGCATAATAAAATTGTTTTTGTTTTACACGTCTATGTTTATACTTCTACCAGTACTTATCACAGGCTCCAACAGCACTGCCACAGCTTACCAGCTCTTGTGTAGCTTTTCCTTTGTTAATTTTCTACCACTGACTTCTAGGGGTAGGAGGGAAAGTTTATTACATCGTAACAGTAACAATTTATTACACGGCAATAGTAAGTGGAACAGATTTTGTTACTTGGAAGTGGAATCTGTCATAACAAAACAACATAATAACATAACAAAAGTAAACCATATGGCACTGGCACTGAGACTCTGTGAAGCAGCAGGGGTGGGAGAGGATCCTACAGGAGAATGTTAGCAGAAGCCTAAAAGGCCTTGAGGAAGCCGCAGTAGGGCTCAGAAAAAGCTAAGGGGGGTACTGTTGGAAGATGGAGGAAAGGATCTCCCGTTCATAGTGCCAGAAAATTGGCCCAAGCTTTGGGGAACAGACATAAACCATCCCTACTGTGCCCTGTCTGAATTTCTGACCACAGAATCTCTAAGTGTAATAAAATGGACACTTCACAAAGAGGGAATACCACCTAATGACAGAGGCAGAGATCAGAGTGAGGCAGCTGCGAGGCAAGGAATGTCCAAGATCAAGACCACCACCGGAAGCTAGAAAATGCAAGGATGATCATACCCAGAGTCTTAAAGTGAACATGGCCCTGCTGAAACCTTGATTTTGAACTTCTAGCCTCCAAAACTGTGAGAAAACAGATTTCTCTTGTTTTAAACCACCCAGTTCGTTGTACTTTGTTACAGCAGTCCTAGGAAACTAACACAAATAGTTTTGCTAAGACCATCCTAGTACGTGTCTTTTGTTATACCTAGGAACACATTCTTAACGCTCATAGTTCTAGAGGTTGACTGGGGTCAGCTGAGCAGTTTTCACTTGGGGGTCTCTCACGCAGTTGTAATTATATGGCAACTGAGGCTAGAGTCACCTGAAGGCTTCTTCACTCAATGTCTGATGGCTGGGCTGGTGTAACTGGAACAGCTGGACACTGGTTGGGCATCTCTCCACTTGCAGCCTCTCTGTGTGACTTGGGTTTCCTCACAACATGGAGGTCACAGTGCAGTTGGACATCATACATGGCAACTGACTTTCCCGATGAGCATTCTAAGAAAAAGGAAGTGGACGCTGCCAGTCCTCTTAAACTAGACCCAGAACCAGCAGAGTGCACACAACGCCATATGGAAGGCCAGTCAAAGGCCACATCTGATTTAAAGGAGTGTGTCATTCCCTCCACCTTTTGATGGGGACAATGGCCCGTGCCTGTAAAGGGGGATGGGATTGAGGGCGGCATTCTTGGAGACAAACTGCCTTACTCAGTAAGGGTTCAGTGGTTGCATGTGACCAAGACCCCCTTTGGTTAAGTAAAGCCAAAAAATGAGTGTATTAAATGGATGGGGTAGCTCACAGAAACATAGGGAAAACTCTCAGAAAAGATAGGAACCAGAAAAGTTCTAGCTACCTAGCAACTACTAATGGACAAGCTTTTCCAGGGACAACCATGGGATGAATCAACTTCATCTATTTCTGCTACTTGTGTCTCTTTCTTCAAGATTTAAATTCCAGGATAAAACATATATATGGCATAAATTGGATCATGCTTTCACACCTTGTCCAAGAGAAGACAAGATCCTCAAACTCATAATCCCACAAAAACTACATAAAATGAGGGGAGGAAATTGAGAAACGTTTCCAAGAGCAGGAGACGTGTATGCTAGACTGCAAAAAACAAAATATGCTCATTGTTCAGGATGCTTTGAGTGTAACTTTGCCTAAAATAATAGGAGCAGTCAGGATCTTCCCCCTCCCTATGATTTCCTTTTCTTACTATCTACCTATGCAATATTGTCTATTTCTGTAAATTCAATGCTGTTTCAGCAAATTTAAAGCATATCATTTGTTTGGAACTATTAACCCATATTATTTTATATAGTTTAGAACCAATAACATTTTTCCTTCCTTTATAATCTTTACAAGGAAGAATGCACCTAACAGTATTAGGGGAGTGGCAGGGAAATCAAGGTTATTTAGCTTCTATTCCAATGTTTCTCTTAAGTGTGAGGATGACATTGGAGGAAATTTTATGTTAAGCTGCACTTTTTCTTTTTTACTTCTTATTATGGAAATTTTCAAAGGTATAAAAGAGTAGAGAGAATAGTATAAGTCATCCCATATTCCAATCACTAATGAATCCATAGTTTATCTGGATTTATTCTGGCCGCTCATACTTTGTTAGCAGATGCCTCTGGTGTCTGTACCTCATCTCCTTGGCTGACTCTGAGTTCATCTCCAGCAGGCAGCTCCAACTTGCACTGTCAGCTTCCTTGTCTTTCTGGAAGTGCTTGGGCAGTAACACCCCCTAGGGGCAACACTCAGCCAAAGAGCTGTTTAAAGGCTCCAGCCTTCTGTCCTTCAGGCCAATCTGGAAG
The DNA here is from genome assembly GCF_963455315.2 of Globicephala melas. Classification (NCBI taxonomy): domain Eukaryota; kingdom Metazoa; phylum Chordata; class Mammalia; order Artiodactyla; family Delphinidae; genus Globicephala; species Globicephala melas. Next base: position 46,943,311 of record NC_083328.1, on the reverse strand, counting down.
GCATTCTGTAAGCTTCTCAGAGTTTTCAGGGCTGCCCACAGCAGCAGTGGATGAAGCATCCTTTCACTGGCTTTTCCTGCCTCCCTGCCTCAGTCTCCATAGTCCCTCACTTCTGCTTCCTTAAGCCACCTGCCAAAAACCTCCTGCACTTGATCCTCTCTCAGGGTCTGTATTCAGGGGAACCCAAATTAAGATTGACCTCCTTCATCCAGTCACATCTTTTGGTTACCATCAAAGCCTAATATTCATTTCTATGAAGCTCATTTTGCAGACAGGACTCAAGATACTTTTCAAGATGCTGGCTAAGGTGGCTAACTGCTGTAGAAAAATTAGAAGCAGCATAATTCTGCTTTTCTACAAAAAATTAAGGGTAGCAGTCTCTTCCAATATTCCCGCTTAGCTAAAAATTGGAAGGAGGGGAGGAAGGAAGGAAGGAAGGAAGGAAGGAAGGAAGGAAGGAAGGAAGGAAGGTAGGAAGGAAGGAAGGTAGGAAGGAAGGAAGGGCAAGGGGAAGGAAATAGATGACCTGTTCTTTCTGACAGTTTCTAAGACAGAACTAAAGTGTGATTTAGTAGCTGAACATAAATAACTTGATCCACCCAATCTGAATTCTGAGATTTCCTTCCAAATCCCAGACCAGAGCTTTCTAACCCCTGAGCCTCCTTAGGATGTGTTAGCAAGTGAATTGGCTGTCAGCACCTTGGGACCTGGGAACACACCCAGGCCTCCAGGGAAGGTGGTCCCAGGGGTCAGAGGACAGAGCGATTGTAGCCTAGGGTCTCTAATGGGAAACAGATGCTCCCAGCTGTCACCTGCCATCAGCCTGCTCACTGACTATTTTCAGTCCTGGCTCCTTCTAGATCCATCCAGCTGTATAAACACACTTTTATCCACAAGCTGACTGTGGGAGCAGCCAATGAATCTGTCTTCTTTTCTATTAGGAGAGCCTGCCTGTGTTGAATCCAAGGCTTAACTCATCAGAATAACAATTAAACAAAGGTGGATTTTTTTTTCTTTTCCTTTTCTTTGTAATTTTTAGTCTCTATTTTCTTTGCTATCAAGATGCCTGTGTGGTATTAGCTGATGGTTCATCTACTGAGAGTTGAGGGCAAAAGGAATCTGTCTGAAATAAGAATGCTTTAAAGAGAGACGGAGAGGCAGGATGGGGGATCAGAATGCTTGAGTATTAGATGTAACCACATGTCCTTGGGAATATCACTTAACCTTTTGGGGCTTCATTTTCCTTTATCTGTGAAATGAAGGAGTTAAGCTACCTGATATCTAAGGAATTTTCCCATTACTAACATTTTAAATAATTTGTCATTTTTCTGACTTTATATATATATATATTTTTTTTTACATATTCTTTCATTTGACAAACGCTTTCTGAGTATATATAAGGTACATAGCAGTCTGATCAGCACCTACAAAATATTAGCGCTAAAAGATTCCTTAGAGAGGCCAGGCTATAGTAGGCATTTGTTTTCTTTTCTCTCTCCAGCATCCCTTCCCTTTTCTCCCTGGTAATAACATCCCTTGGACTATGGAAACTGATCCCCACCCCCATTTTATGTGGCTTTGCTGGGTCTTCCAGTCAGTGCCCTGGCAGCCTGACCCAGGTACGAGCATGTGACCCAGGCGCGGCTAATTACATACTATACTTGGGGCTGTAAGTCTAGGCTCATGACTCATTTCAGGCCAATCCAAATTCTTCCCTAGAATCTTATATTATGGATTTTTGAAGAGAGGATCCTCTTTTACACGTTAGGTTATTAAATTGAAAGAGGTAAAATCTGTGGCCATTCCCTTTCCCTGTTGCATGGAGAGAGTCCATCTGGAGTTAGAAGAGCTAAAGGCAATACATGAGGAGAAGCAGAGTCAAGAGATGGGGAGAAATTTCAAATGGTCTGGTTTGAAGCCTTTCCCTCCCAGTTACATATGTCAATCAATCTCTATCTATCTATCTGTCTGTCTCTCTCTCTCTCTGTCTCTCTCAGTTAGTTTGAGATGGCTTAGTGTCACTTCCAACCAAAAGAGTCCTGACTAATAGAGACTCAAACTATTTTTTTAATATAATTCTCACAGTGTTTGAGATTTGTCCAAGGTTACATGGCAAGTGAATGGCAGAGCTGGGACCCAATCAACTCTGACTCCTGACTTCTCCTGACTTCCAAACCAGTTCTTTTATTCTTTGTGTTTCTTCCAAATTTGTATGATGAAAATTTCCAAACGTACAGAAAACTTGAAAAATAAAAAAAAGCAAGCACCTGTATATCTACCACCTAGATTTTACAATACCATTTACATTTCACTGTACTTGCTTTATCACATATCTAGCCATTACTCTATCCGGACATAAACCTATCTATTTTTAAAAAAATAAATTTCAAAGTAAATTGCAACCAGTTCTTTTTGTTGTGCCATATCTCAGCGTTTACAGGGATGGTGGTGTGTTGATGGGGCTTGGATGGGCAAGCTGTCTTGTCCACATGCACGCACAAGGGCCCCTCATGGTACACAATGGAGCCATGGATGGGAAAAGAAAGTAGTTGTTTTGTGACTCAGAAGCCTCCATAAATGAGAGTGGTGAGCCTAGGGGAGACCCACAATAAATAAGTAAAAGCATAAGTGGACAGTACAACAACATTAGTGATGAGTGTTATAAAGGAAATAAAGCAGAGAATGTCATAGTGCATGTCTGTGTATCAGGGAAAGCAATACTAGATCAACCCTAGGAAAGCCTCATAGAGAAGGTGACTTTTGGATTATACCTCAGTGAAGAAAGGAACCAACAATGACACCATCTGGAGGAACAAGATTCAGGCAGAAAGAAAAGCTAGTTCAAAGCCCTCAGGGTACTCCAGCAACAGAAAGAATCTTGGCAAAGTATCCTCCATCTCTTCCTCTGCATTATCCTTATCAACATCAACATCTTCATTAGGACTGGAAGTATTTGTGGTATATTTAATAATCAGTCATTGCTGTTTCTAGGTGAGTTGAATTATTACATCTAGTTGTAACTCTGTTAGCCAAACGGTATCTCAGTAACCCTGCCAGTCACTTTCTACACAAAGATAAACAGCTCCAAGAGTAGTTTTGACACACAGAAGCCCCATAAGCCTACAGAAACACCCTGGTCCTAGAAAGGAACATGCTGGTCTTTCACAGTTACGCTGGTCCAGAGAACAGGCTCAAATTACATCCCAAACAACTCCTGGTTTCTTATGCCTGCTCTTTTAACATCCTAATTGGCAGGCCCTTGGCCAAAAACACTGTTAGTTTATCTTGTGTAAATGGCTTAAATATGTGTTTTAGCATTAAAATGGTCCAAAACCAACACTTTGCATTGCTTTCAAGTGCCTTTTTGACCTGCCCTCAGTGGAAGCCAGATTAATTTAAAGATTTATAAGTGAAATGTCTTAATCTGAGCAACTGTTCTGCCCTCAGTGGTTCCAGGATCATGAGGAGATGGACCTCTTTAGTTTCTTTTATTTTCAGTATTTTTTTCTTTAATTGTTGAGATATTTGTTCAGAAATGAGCCCAGGAACATATGCTTCAAGTTTTATTTTTATGGCTTTTTAACCATGCCATGAATAATGTCCAAAACATCAATATTAAACGAAATTAATACCATGACTGATCGGGAGGACATTTGGATCTAGTATGTAGTTAACTGCATTTTTCTAGTCCAATTCTACAAGTATAGCATAGTAGAATTGGAATAGAAAAGTCCAAATATCCCTAGAAACAACCACATGGAATTTTTTAAATGCAGAAATTATATATACCATGGTCATTTAAAGCCAGATTTACCACTGGAAAAATTTATTTCCTGGGAACAAAGCCATATTTATTAAAGACAAATGTATTACAGGGGTGTCTCTCCGAATTCTCAAACTGTGAATTTTTGCACATAACAAACGTGAACACGTTGCCATGTTTCTGCAACTGTGGAGCCGGAAGAGGCTGTGGTGAATGCTGGTGGTACCCTCCGAGGTCTCTAACCATTTCTGGGCCCCTCCCTTGGCTTCTGTGCTCTTGCTTTTACCAGCCAGCCGGTCTGACTCTCTTCAGAGCCCATCCCTTGGGCAGCTGGAGCCACTTTGCCCACTTTGCTGAGAGCTCCAAGTGCCTGGGGGCCCACACATCCCCCTAGGGTGGCCTTTGGCCAACAAGGGCTGGTACTGGAATAGAAAAGCCCAGCTCCTTCCCTTGAGAAAGTACAAACCCAGAGGTATAATCTTGGCTCTCGAGCCTCCCCGTGGGATCAAGCAGAAGCTGTGGCTCTGTCTGAAATCACTCCTTTGCTTGGCTTCTCCCTCTTCCCCAGCTTGCCTCCTCCACTCCCTCACCTATTTCTTTTGGAAGTCCTTCCTTCACATGTTACTTGCATGCAAATCCTCATCTCAGGGTCTGCTTCTGAAGAACCACACATACCTGACAGGAAGTTCATCTGCTCCAATCCACTCAGTTCACAGATGGTTAACCCAATCCATCAATCCACAAACATTTGTGGAAGGCCTACTATGTGTTGGGCACACAGTAGGCATGGAGAAGGGGACCTCTGGCTAAGTGTAAATGACAGAGCTGTCTGACCGAGGGCCCACGTTATCTTCTGTCAGGGCCAGTGTGAGAGTCCAGGGGAAGGTGAAGGGGAAGGTGTCACCAGGGGAAGGTGTCACCAATGACAAGTGTGTGAAATCCCTCCTGCATTTCAATGTTTATTCCTAAGTTATTAACCAACACTCATGGAAGCTGGAAAAAAGAGAGAAACCTAATGAAGATGGATTGGAAAGTTATGCAAATCAGCTATACCCATGGAAAGTAGGCCAGTAGAAAAGTGTCTATAGATTTACCCGAGTCCAACAACATCCACTGAGAAACTCTGAAACAGTGTTATCTGATTATTGACATCATTTTCTTCTAGTCTCTATTACTTATCTTTAAGGTTTGCAAACATAAAACATAATGGTAGATAGGAAATTGTAGGAAGTGGTCTTATTTTGCCCCAAAGATCCTAAACACTCCTGTGGGAAGCTGCCAGTAAAAGTACCTCTAATCACACTCTTCTCTCTAGTCATCCATCCAATAAATATTACTAAGAAACAGGGATAAAGAGCAGCTGTCCAGGCTGGTCTTTGTTTCTTCTAGAACTCATTTCTAATCAAATAAACAAAAAACTATTGTGATTCAGATACCATCTGTGGTAGGTAGAATAAGATGTCTAATGTACTAATCTCAGGAACCTGTGAATATTTTATTTTACAAGGTAACGGGGCCTAAACCCCCAATTCCAACATGTATGTGTTTGGGATGTGGTGGTTTCCCCACACCAACAACCAATGCTCCAGACACCAGCTGGGTGTCCTGTCATTCAACTCAGTTCTGACACTAGCTACCTGGAGACAGCATCGGATTCCACAGGTGAAGGGCTCAGTCCCACTAGACTGCCCCCCACTTTCTGATGCCAATCGCAAGCCCAGGTTGTCACCTGTGCTTCTGACCAACCTGCTGTCGATTGGAGGTTCCTACAACCCTTCCTCAAGTTCCATTTATTTGCTACAGTAGCTCACAGAACTCAGGAAACATTTTACTTACTAGATCACCGGTTTATTATAAAAGGATGTAACACAGGAACAGCCAGATGGAAGAGATGTATAGGGCAAGGTATGGGGAAAGGGCATGGAGCTTCCATGCTCCCTTCAGGCACACCATTGTCCCCAAATCTCCATGTGTCCACCAACCCGGAAGCTCTCCAAACCCTGTCCTTTTGAGTTTTTATGGAGGCTTCATTACATAGACATGATTGATTAAATCATTAGCCATTGGCCACCCAGAGGCCGGGGGTTGGGACTGAAAGTTCCAACTGTCTAATTACACAGTTGGCTCCTCTGGCTACCAGTCCCATCCTTAGTAGCTTTCCAAAAGTCGCCTCATTAAATAACAAAATACACTGTTCGAGCTCTCATCACTTAGGAAATTCCAAGAGTTTGGGAGTTCTGTGCCAGGAGCAGCTTCAAAGACCAAATGTACATCTCTTATTAAAAATCACAATATATATGGAATTTAAGAAAAAAAAATGTCATGAAGAACCTAGGGATAAGACAGGAATAAAGACACAGACCTACTAGAGAATGGACTTGAGGATATGGGGGGGGGGAAGGGTAAGCTGTGACAAAGCGAGAGAGAGGCATGGACATATATACACTACCAAACGTAAAATAGATAGCTAGTGGGAAGCAGTCGCATAGCACAGGAAGATCAGCTTGGTGCTTTGGAGAGGTGGGATAGGGAGGGTGGGAGGGAGGGAGATGCAAGAGGGAAGAGATATGGGAACATATGTATATGTATAACTGATTCACTTTGTTATAAAGCAGAAACTAACACACGATTGTAAAGCAATTATACTCCAATAAAGATGTAAAAAAAAAAAAGCTTTAAAAAAATCACAATATCACACAAGGCAAAGGAGAAATAAGATTGCAGATAGAACTAAGATTGCTAATCAGCTGATTTTAAAATAAGATTATCCTAGGTTGCCCTGATGGGCTCAATGTAATCAGAAGCATCCTTAAATGTGGAAGAGAGGAGCAGAAGCATCAATGTCAGAATAATGCTGTATGAGAAAGACTTGAGTGGCTACTGCTGGCTTTGAGGATGGAAGGGGGGACGGGGGTGGGTGACATGAGCAAAAGTGTGTGAGCGGCCTCCAGAAACTGGAAAAGGCAAGGACACAGATTCTCCCCTCAGGCCTCCGAAACAGAACACAGCCTTGCTAACACCTTGATCTTAGCCCAGTGAGACCCATTTCATACTACAGAATCGTAAGATTATAAATGTGTGTTGTTTAAAGCTACTAAATTTGTGGGAATTTGTTACAGCAACAATAGGAAACTGATATACCATCTGCTTTCCAGGTTCAATACAGCTTCTGAAGAAACTACAAAACCTACTCATGGGTCACAGCCATAGTTCTTATTCACTCAGTTTTGACTCCCCTGACCTGTATGTTAAATGTCCTGCCATTCTTTTTGGCTGTCACCAGGGTCTTCTGTGTTTTCCCTAACCCTCTGTTTACTCAACTCGATGGCAGTCAGGTTTCAAGGGCTATCACTTTCTTCTGGCCTCTCACATCAACCACCACGAATATTTTCAAGCTTAGAAGTGTTCGTTCCCCCTGCAATTTACAGGTGGGATGCCCAGCTTCCTTTTCTGCTTCCCCTTCCAGTTTTATATTCTGTTTAATTTGAGATTTTGGAGATGTGATGTTCTGTGATGGTGGCAATAAAAAATGAAATCCAGTTGGCTTTAGGACAACTGGACGGAAATTTCCAACTCCTCTGGACAAGATACATTAGGATCAAAGACACGGAGTGATGACATAAGTATCACCAAGGTCCCAAATAACTCCACATGCATTTACTCACATATTCATTCATTTACTGATTTAATTGTACATTAATAAATATTTATTGAGTGCCGACCATGTGCCAGGAACTGCTCTAGGAGCTGGGGATTCATCCGTGATGAAGAAACTTATATTCTGGTGCAGGGAGGCAGGCCATAAACTAGATAAGTAAATAATATAAGATGATGAAGATGGTAGATGCAATGAGAAAAAAAAGAGCAGGCTATTTGACATGGTGTCGTGATGCTCCCATTTACATTGGGTGGACAAAGTCAGCTTCGCTTTAAAAAGTGACATTTGAAAAAAGACTCGAAGGGGGACTTCCCTGGCTGTCCAGTGGTTAGGACTCGGTGCTTTCACTGCCACGGCCCCGTGTTCAATCCCTGATTGGGGAACTAAGATCTCACAAGCCACTCAGTGAGGCCAAAAGAAAAAAAAAGACTTGAATAAGTTGAGGGTCCCAGCCATTTCAGACCCAGGAAACAACCATTCCAATGGCCAAGAGGCAAGAAGAAGGCTGAGGGTTCAAGGAGTAGCAAGATCAGTATAACTGGAGCAGAAGCAAGTGGGGAGAGAGTTAGGAGACAGACACCGAGGCAACTGAGGGGAGGACTTGATTCTGAATGAAACAGAGAGCTATGATTCTGCACTCAAATACAAGGTGTGGTTTTTTCCCTCCACACCAAGCAATTCTCTGACAATGGCTGGGTGTCCTACCATTCAACCCAATTCTGACCCAGAGATAATGTCACATCCCACGGGTTAAGGGCTCAGTCCCACAAGGCTGCCTTCCCCCCACTTCAAACACCAGTTGCAAGTCCTGGTTGCCACCTGTTCTTCTGACCCACTGCTTGTAGATTAGAGGCTCCAATGACCCCCTCCTTGGGTTTGAGTAATTCTCTACAGCAGCTCACAAAACTCAGAGAAATGTTTTACTTACTCAGTGGCTAGTTTATTATAAAAGGATATAACCCGGGAACAGTCAGATGTAAGAGATGCACAGGGCAAGGTATGTGGGAAAAGTTGCTAAGCTTCCATGCCCTCTCCAGGTGCGCCCCTCTCCCCAAGGAGTGTTCACCAACCCAGAATCTCTCTGAAGCCACTCCTTTCGGATTTTTATTAAGGCTGGTTTACATAGGTACAATTGATTAAATCATCGGCCACTAGTGATTGAACTCAACCTCCAGACCCTCACCCCTCCGCAGAGGCTGGGGAGTGGGACTGAAAGCTCCAACCCTCTAATCACGAGGTTGATTCCCCTGGAAACCTGCCCCCATCCTCAGGTGCTTTCCAAAAGCCACCTCACTGACATAAGAAAAGCCACCTTTAGGGACTGCTCTCACCACTTAGGAAATTCCAAGGGATTTAGGAGCTCTGTTCTAGGAAGGGGATGAAGACCAAGTATATATTTCTTAAAAGTCACAATATCACAGGAGCCATCACATGATTTTAAGACCAAGAGTGACATGATCTTACTATGCTTTAAATAAACTGTTCTCGTCACTGAGAATCAACTGTAGAGCAGCAATGGAAGAGCAGGGACACCATTCATGAGGTGATTTCAAATATCTAGGTGAGAGCTGATGGTGGTTGGTGCCAGGGTGGTGGCAGTGGATGTGGTAAGTGTAAGGTCGGATCTTAACAAACGG